>NW_022589710.1:34815466-35396041 GCF_004348235.1 Phoca vitulina | reverse complement strand
CCCCCCGCCGAGCAGGGAGCCCGATGCGGGACTCGATCCCGGGACTCCAGGATCATGACCTGAGCCGAAGGCAGTCGCTTAACCGACTGAGCCACCCAGGCGCCCCAGCAAGTACCTTTTGTATGTGAAGTGTTTCAGGAGGTTCCAAGGTAAATCTGCTATCTCAATATAACATTTTATATGTTCATCAAATTTAGTAACACATAAGCCAAAAGTAGTTTTATGTGTGTGTATACTGACCCTGTGTAAGTATATACCATGTACACATACATGTCTGCACACACCACAATTGACGTACCGGTCATACACACCATGCATTCTTCATATAGGCACACGCACTGTGTCCGTGCACACGCTATCCACACACAGGGCAACGAAACCTGTATGTCCACACTGACCACATACATAGACATGGGCAACATATCAATTCATTTTTCAGGCTCTTGACTAATCTTCCTAACATTTAAAAAAATGATAAAACCCATATATGTTCATTGCAAAAATTCAAACATCACCTAGAGTAATACAGAAGAAGTGAAAGCTTGTTTTCACCCTCTGTGTGATCTCTACTAGTTTTTCCTCTCTTTCCAGAGGGAGCCGTGATTTAAGAGTATCCTTCCAAATTTTATATATTTATTTACAGATATAATAGACATGTATTTAGTTTAAAAAAGATAAATTGATTGTATAGTTCATATTGTTGTGCCACTTGATTTTTTTAAACTTGCTATGTCATGGATATTTAAAGATATCAACTTTGCTATCTTTCTAATGACTCTCAGGATGTCTTTATAAAAAGGGAGGACATATGTACATGAACACATGTGACTGGAAGGAAGTCCCTGGTGGGTGGGCATGAGCTGATTTACTGTTGAGCTACTCTAAGTACCCAGCCCGCAGGGACTCAGCACACGAGGCTGCAGCTATTGCCACTGCTAATCCTACTAAAATCTAAGCAAAGTTTTTTATTTTTATTTTTATTTATTTATTTATTTTTAAAGATTTTATTTATTTATTTGACACACACAGAGAGAGAGAGAGGAATCACAAGTAGGCAGAGTGGCAGGGAGCGGCAGAGGGAGAAGCAGGCTCCCCGCTGAGCAAGGGGCCCGATGTGGGGCTCGATCCCAGGACCCTGGGATCATGCCCTGAGCCGAAGGCAGATGCTTAACGACTGAGCCACCCAGGCGCCCCTAAGCAAAGGTTTTTAATTATCTAAACAAAATCAGTATAAGATGGCAAGGATGCTGAAAAATCCTAAGTCCTAAAAAGTAAACTAAAAGAATAAAAAAATCAGTTATAGTGGCTCATTGATCATATTTCTATTAAGCCAATAATCGGAGTTGGGGGCACTGCTGAATAAACGCTGGTCATACTGGGCTGTTGGGCTGGGCCTACAGGTTACTTATCAGCTAAATTGTTCCCTGTGTGTGTGTGTGTGTGTGTGTGTGTGTGTGTGGTGCTGGTGGTGACAAGGCAGTGGGGAAGTGGACAGCTCATTTCTTGTCACTATCCCCTCCTCTTTATACAAGAACCCTGTAACCAAGCCTTCTTGCCCACGGTCTCTGCACTGCTCTCCGTTCTCTCTGGGGCTTTCCCTTAGGGAGCAGCTGTGAGACTGACAAGCTAAGAACTCTCCTTCCCAGGCCATAACTTACAGCTGTTCATGATACCACCTGCCCTCTGCCACTTCATCCTCCCATCTGGATTGTGATAAATGGAGCAGGGACCATGCTGTTTTTTTCCTCATGCCCTAGTTATACTCCGTCCACAGCACACATTCCATAAATGCCGCTCACAGATTGGGGCAGTGACCTGCAAATGAACACATGGCTTTCTGTTGGTCATTTATGGCAGAGTTTTCATTAGAATCACCAGGGGAACTTTTAAGTCCATCCTGACACCCTGCTAGCCAACTACCTGCCTCTCTCCCCACACTCCAGACCCAATTAAATCAGTTTTTGGAGAGTGGGCCGGGGTATCGGGGCATTCTGGTATCATGGGCTTGGAATTGACGTGGAATTGAGAATAACTGATTTGCATCATCCTTATCTTCATCATCACTGAGGTTGCATCAAGGGCTTAGCATGAAGGGTCAGGCCTTGTTTCAGGCACTTACATTCATTACCTTGTTGAATCTTCACCATAGCACTGGAGAGATGGTAGCATCCACATCTTTATTTCATAGAAGAGGAAGTTAAGTTTTAGAGAAGTTCGATAATGATCTATTAAATACTGGGATGGGCTATTTAGCCCAAATCCAGCTGCAGCTCTTAATTGTGAGAACATTATTTGCTTCATCTCAGAACTTTAAGTGACAGATTAAGCATTTTTTTTTTTTTTTTGGAAAATTCAGTTATCTGGGAATCTTAATACAAATGCTTAACCCAGGAATCTAAGAAATGTTGGACCTTCCAGGTTTAGTATCTATTTCATGGCCTGCAATTGCTAGTAATTACCACCAGATGGCAGCAGACACTGCATATTTAAAACCTCAAAGCCAAAAACCAAAAACTGCACAATCAGACGTGTCACAACTAAATAAGGTAGGAACAAATAACTAGTGGTCTGAAAGGATCATGTTTATTTTATTTCTATACCCAGAAGCTATCAAAGCAATTCTGCTTCCATTCTGGAAGAGTTAGGAAGACCACGAGTTGCTGTGGGGGCCTGTAGGTGGAGTGTGAGAGGAGCTTGGGTTTTTGATCATTTACTCCTGGCAGGGTAGCCAGCGCCCTCCAGCTGAGCGACTTGCGACTTTGTCCTTCACTGGGCTTTATCTTGCTCCGTATTCTGGATACCTCTTCCGTAGAAGCCTTAGTTCTGCTGTGTAACTCCATTCAGAAAGATGGATTAATTGTCTCCTGCACTGTTAAAGATGCTATATGAAGCCTAGAATGTGAATAAGAATTGACTCTCCACTTGGGGGAAAGAAAATGAAAATATAGAAAGAACTCAGTTTATTTGGAAGTGAGGCAGGCCAAGTTTCTCTTGCTCTTTGTTAGCTCTGTGATAAGGTAGAATATTTATTTGACTGGATCAGAAAAGCACAGAGCAGGACAGGAAGAGGTTTTGGAGATCGGTTAGTGCAGGAGCTCCCCAAGTGTGGTCCCCACCTGGCAGCCTTGGCCTGGGAGTGTGTAAGGAATGCACATTCTCAGGCCCTTCCCTGCCCTCCTGCGGCTGCGGCCCTGGGAAGGGGGGGCACCGTCTGTGTTGGAAGCTCTCCAGGTGACCGTGCTGCAATGCAAATGTCACAACTACAGGTTACTGTTCTTCCTGGTCCCCTCAGCTGATTTCATAGTTGAAGAAGCCAGACTCTAGACAGACTGCGCGATTTATTCAGGACCACAGAGCAAACACACCTCTACAGAAGGCTCGCATGTGGGCTGGCAGGGCTCCTGTCGCCCCCCTTAGCCGCAGGCTGCAGTGATGACACGTGGCAGGGGCTTCCGAATGTATAAGGGGAAGCGTCCTCTTGAGAGTGAGGGCTGGGCGGTGGAAGGTTGGGGGGGGACTGAATTTGTACCAGCTGATACGGTTTCCCAAACAGGGCACATTTTGAGCCTAGGTCGGATGACCACAGGTGGAGATGCTGTAAAGGAGCTATGAGAAATGGAGAATTCGTCTAGCTGGCAGTTGAGGCCCCTTACAATGTTGAGACTGGGAATGGAAGACCGGGGCTGAATGTTTCTAGAGGAGACAGTGTGTCAATCTAAAATTGAGACTTGAGTGGGGTTTGGAGGGCTAAAATGGACAAGGGGTTGGGGGGGTGGCTTCAGGGGATAGGGAGGGAGCTGGGGCAAGGTAGGCTTTTGAGTACTTTCCACTAACTTTACCCCGAAGGCAGGAGACTGGTTTGAAGGCAGATCCTGTGCTCTAGGATGACTGTTGGCCACTATGAAGAAAGAACAGTTCATGGGCAGCCTCGTCAGATGGCCACACGCCTTCCACATATGCTTGGAATAGCCAGAGCGTAGTGGTCCAGGTGGTGAGGAAGTGAAACGATTCAACCAATCCTTCTCAGACTTTAGGCACCCCTGAATCTTGTTAATGTGTGGCTTCTCATTCAGCAGCAGGGCTGGGATGAAGCCTGAGAATTTATTTCTAACAAGTTTCCAGGTGATGCTGAGCAACTTGCGACTTTGTCCTTCACTGGGCTTTATCTTGCTCCGTATTCTGGATACCTCTTCCGTAGGTATCCAGAGGAAGATACCTCTTCCTCAACCGATCTTGTCACTTTGAGTGACAAGGAGAGTTGCATTGAGACTACCCCTCCCCCAAATCCCAAGCCCACCCCAGCCCCTACCCACAATCATTTGGAAATAGAATTCTGCTTCCAAGTCCTCTTGGGTTTAGTGACATTTATCCTAGATTTTAGCATAAGTCTCATTTTCGTCTTCCCCCATAAGTACACTCATATCTGTCAGGCTTGGTTTGGAAAATGTGAATAATAGCCAGAGGGTGGGAGTGTAGCATAGTGCTTAAAAGCGTGGGCCAGGGAGACACATTCTCTAGGTTCAGATCCCAGCACTGCCTGGTGACTCCTGTGTGACATTGTGTAAGTTCTCTTGGCCTGTTTTTTTATCTGTAAAATGAAGTTGATAGTAGTGTTTGCCCCATAAGGTTGTTTGAGAATAAAGTGCATTCGTATGTGTCGACCACTTAGAGCACTGTCTTGAATGTAGTAAGTTCTCTAGTGGTCAAGAATCCATCCCCGTGAACAACAGCTTCAGTGTCCCCGCCCTCAGTGGATACCAGGGCTGAGTCTGAAATTCACTTTCTCTAAACTGACTAGTAACAAGACCCACGTACTTGCATATTCTAATTACACCTCTGAACCAGATGTCCCTACAGCTCAGTTTTTTTTTTTTTTAATAATTTGAGAAGTAAGATTGTGTCCTAAGGTTACTTTTACCGGTAACTTGTCGTGTTGCAAACTTCTTCCTAATCTCCAAATTGCACACCTCTAAAACCACACTAAGATACCTATGAGCAAGAAAAGTTGAGTTGCTCATTGGGAAAAACATTTGTTTTGAGGTGTTAGGCAAACTTTCCATGGAGGGTTGATGCCAGGTTCTGTGCTCCAGATGGCCCCATGGGGTCAGCCAATGGCCAAAGGGAAGGCTCATGTCCTTCCAAGTGGACCCTGGGTTGCCATGAGTGAACCCCAGTGGTACTTGCCTCGCATGCCTCGTCAAGCTCTTGGGGGCAGAGGCGCTTCCGGAATCAGGGCAGGTGAAGACACGCGGTGTGCAGTCCCGGCTGAGGGCGGCATGTGGCTGATATGGCCTTTCTACTCCCACACTTCCCTGGTCACTGGTGACAGCTGAGCTGCTGGGGGCTGTGGCTTTGCAGTGACGGACACCATTCCATGCTTGCCAACATACAGATAGTCCCCCATCCTGTGGGGCTTGTGTGCAGAGAACCCCGGGGGTTCATGCTGCTGAGATACCCAGCTCCTGACACCAGGAGGTCCCTATTCTTCCCTGATGGGGCCGCCAACACCACTTTTGCAAATGTGGCCTTTGAGCCATGTCTATCCTGGAGTTGGGCCTGAGGGGCCACGATCTGAGTAGGGCTTCACCTACATGGCTCGTGTAGCTGAGGGCTCACTGACAGGAGGAGGCAAGATGTCTCTTGCCATGGCAGGCTCCGTTCTAGGTGGCTGGGAGCAGGATGGGAGGTTGCCTGGCTCTGAGCCATGACCTGGGACAGACATGTCCCCCAGTTTGGCATTCCTCGGTTGGCGAACGCCCAGGCTTCACTGCAGCGTCCCCACCCCAGCATCCTGTTCTCTGCTTGGTCTCTGATGACGCACTCGAAACACACTGGCTTGCAAGTACGTCATGGAAAAGTCAGCTCTGGGACTCTTTGTAGCTGAGCCAAAGATCTGAACTCTAGAAATCCCTTTCAGAACCTTTGAGTAATACACTCCCAGGGGCCTGTGCCGTACAGCATGACTTGGCACAACCTCAGTAGATTTGGCATCCAGGCCCGGCCTTACTACCTCTCCAGTGTGAGCTGAGGGGTCACGTGCAGAGTCAGCCTGCAAAAACTCCCTCACCCCATTGCCTTAACTTAATGTTTGGAATTCTACCTAATAGATGAACCAGAGTTCTGAAGACTCTCTGTTTTCAAAGGATTCTACTCCAAGTCCCAATATTCCTTTGTTTCAGGGATTTGGGGAGGGAGCTCATTAAACAGAGGGAACACAAGCAGGGGGAGAGGGAGAGGGAGAAGCAGGCTTCCCGTGGAGCAGGGAGCCCGATGCGGGGCTCGATCCCAGGACCCTGGGATCGTGACCTGAGCCGAAGGCAGATGTTTAAGGACTGAGCCACCCAGGAGCCCCCATGTGACTTCATTCTAAATTGTCTTTAGCAAATGCTTGGTGGGCTTCTGAAGGGCCAGGAGCATATCTATGGAGGGGGGGCTGGTGGGGCCACAGTGGTATGACTAGGTATGGCCACGTGGACAGAGCCAGGTTAAAGCATTTTGTCTAGCACTGACTTTGAGGGTAGAAATACCGAGTTCCAATCACTTTACTTTTCAGAACATGTGCCTCTTGAGGTTGTTTTCATCAACTCTGACCCACAGTTAGCTCAAGACAAAGAGGAGGGACACTACTTCCCGGTTTATTCATGTCAGAAAATCTAATTATTCCCAGCAAGATAGCATTCTGGAGTTGGTTTCAGACTTATTTCTTTTTTGTGGTTCAGAGATTAATCAGTTGGTTTTGAGATCACCTCTCTTTCTTAGTAACTCTGGCCATATGAGTATTTTTGAATTAGTTGAATGTTCCTTAACCTTGTGACCTCAGTGACGTTTGCTGAAATATAACTGAGGACAGTGGATGATCCTGCCTGAGGCAGGCAATGGGTATTTTGGGATCATGGTTCTAAGTTAAATGTGTCACAAAGCGTTATTGGCAGAGGTGTGGAACCAGGGGAATCAACTCAGGTAAGGGGTATTTTCTGCTGCATCCTCCTAATGTTAGAGCCATGCTTTGATCACCAGAGACTTCTAGAGTAGTGCTTCACATATGGATCATGTGGGGATCTTCCTAAAATGAATTTTCAGATTCAGTAGGCTGGAGTCTGAGAATCTGCATTCCTAACAAGCTCCCTGGTGATGTTGATGTTGTGGTGGACCACCACTTTGAGTGGCAAGGTTCCGGAACAGTGATTCTTTTTTTTTTTTCCCCAGCACTGGGCTTGAACTCATGACCCTACGATCAAGACCGGGGCTGAGACCAAGAGCCAGACGCTTAACCGACTGAGCCACCCAGGCGCCCCAGAAGTGTTTCTTAAAATATGGTGTGCAGACTAGCAGCCAAGACACCAGGAAGCCTGTTAGAAATGCAAATCCTTGGGCCCCATTCCAGACCTGTAGAATCAGAAATTCTGAAAGTGGGGCCCAGGGGCTGGGTTTTAACAGGACCTGCATGTGATTCTGATGTCTGCTCAAGTTTGAGAACCACCACTATTGTACAAAATAAATTACATGTCACCCTTTAGGTGGTAACACACTCCAATATTTAATAATCCTTTGCTGCTGGAAGGTTTCCCCTTGGGTCTGGCCTCAAATCATTTTAATTACTCCAGGTCTTTTAGGCCTTCTTGAAGTAGTCTGTTAAAGTCCTGATCATAGAATTTTAGGCCCAGAAGGAATCTTAAGATGTGTTCTGATTCCTTTTCCCCAAGCTGCATGCCCCTCCATGAACCTTGTCCACTTTTGAGCTTTCAAAGTAGCTGGTGGAAAGCATTAGAGTACAAGTTGAGTTGAATATTTATAACCCACTTGTTGTGATAGTTTGTCAGTGCCCATCACTTCTTCTGTGTCAGGTTTGGATCATTCTATTTTCTTCAATTTGGAGTTTAAGGATATTTTTATACTGCTTTAGAGCTTCAAGTCTTATACTAGTGTTATTTAAATTTTTTTTCTAAAATGGACAGTAGTGGGAAAGAATAATTAAACTCTATAGGAGCTTTTAAACAGTTATATTGGATTTGAAATTAAACAGAAGCTTAGGGAGTTTGTTCTGAGGACAATGAATGGGTAGAAGCTAACAATTGTCATGGATTGATATAGAAGAGGGGAGCACTGGATGGGCGTGAGGGGCACAGGGAGCTTTTTAGAAGGTGAGGGAAACAGAGAGGTTTCAGAGCCAGGCAATAATCCTTGCTGTACTGAACTTTTCCAACTAGATTGTATTCATAAACTCTGACTATGGGGATGAAAGGTGTAAACTCTCTCTCTTCCAGGCTGTGAGATTCTGATGAATGGGGACACTCTAATGACTATATGACTGAATGAAAGTAGGCAAATTCAGTCCAAAAAACAGTGTACCTCTATTGCTGGAAGGCTTTCTGGTGGGGGGGGGCAGTCAAGTAGTGGGTGCATGGAGGCCTTTGTACCTTAACCCAGAGGAGCTGAACCAAATTTCTGATTTAGGCATTTGGAACATCATTTCCTAATTGTGTGTCTTGATATCGATGTGAGAAGTCTCCTCCACTCCCCAGTTCCTGAGAGTAGCTGGCTAAAACAACCATCTGCAAATGAAGGGTAACTGACTAATTCTTAGAAGTCTTGAGTCTGGTGCAAGATTTTCCAGGTTCCCCACTGTCCAGGCCTATCCTACATCAGCCTCTGATGTCCCACAGGCATTTATACATGGTCCTTGCAAATACATACAGAAACCCCCAAAGGAATTCCATTTATTATTATTTTTCCTAGTACAGAGTTTTCAAGTTGAGCAAAAAGACATATCTCCAGATAATTGTGAACAAAAGGCCCAGACAAATGCATAACCACAAAGAGCAATGACCAGGAAACACACAGTGGGAAAGAGCATGGTCAATGTTCACTCCAAAGGACTTAAGATGTATGAACAACCCGCTGACTTTGACCTAAATAAATGACCCAATGGTAACAAAACTCTACCAAAGAAATTGGGCCACAGCCATCAGTTGCTTAACCCATGAATTTGTAATATTAGAAACTTTTCATAGTGGAGTGTGGGGTGCGAGGAAAGAAAGATGAGGTGGCATTTTTACCCAAGTAGGGCATGTGCTAACTGATAAGTGTTGAGGGTTCTTTCTAGTCTACGGCCTTACATTACTGGGTGGCCACGTTCTCCAACTTGAAGACACATCTCTGACACAGTGAGGATATTTCAAGAAGCTTAGAGAATTTAGAGTCAACCTCCAGTTATTCAGGGCTCAACCCTCACTTTTGGAAACCATTCAGGATCCTGGCTTTTCTTCTTTCCAATACTTAATCCATCTCCCTCCCACCCCCACCCACCTCCCCATCTCTTTTTGGACCTTTCCAGGGCTTATTAGGCAATTCAAATAAAGGCTGGGCAAAGTATATAATGTGAACAAAAAATAATGGGTGAAAGTAAAATTTATAAAATTGACTCATTCATTCCGAATTCAAAATTGGTGTGGGTAGGAAGAAATTGAGGCTCTTGGCCAAATATGTTATTTTGGTTATTGATAGTCATCAACCAATGAATGAATCGTTATTTGCCCATCAACACTTTGAGTAATGATTTGGTTTTTTTGTAATTATACGTGTTAAGATATTAAGAATGTACCACTGGTTGTCATTTAGATAGACAATAAATTTGTCCCAAGTGATCAGAAGAGGTAATATCTGTTCCCATATGCCTAGCCACATGGATCATTCTCCCCACTCCCAAACCCTTAATGAATCAAAACAGCAAAACGTTACCTGTCCCGCGGTGTCATATAGTCCGAGCAAGTGTTGCTTGCCTCCCACTGTCACAGTAACTAGGGGAGAAGAGAAGAGGAGAGTCCATAAGTGCAAGCTTTTATCAGGAGGCTTCACATTTCTCCATGACAACCTCTTCCTGGGCAGTAAGAAGCATATGCCTCATTGTGTATATTCTAAACCAAGGTGACAGCGTGATTTCCAAATGAAAGGCCACCTTGGCCTGCAGTGGGAGCAGATGGGCTCAGCCAAGTCCACATTTCTCAACCAAGATGAATATTATTTGTCCCACGAGGGCACTCTGTAGGCTACTCATGGATCCCTATTAGGCCCTCGAATACCAAGCTCTTGAAAGGAAAAGGATGCTGGACCCTTTCTTGGTTCAGTTATTTTTTTCTTTTGTTCCGTTGGAGCCACCTTTCAGGATAGAGAACTGTGTGAACAGCTTCTCTGCTCCAAATCTCTCTGCTTTGGTCTGTCTCTGAAATGTTAATAAAACCATAAAAACCAAGAATAGTAACCCACCTACATATTTTATAGTCTATAAGGCAAAGCTAATAATGAAACAAGAAGGGCTTAATATTTATTTTTATTTTTATTTTTTAAGATTTTATTTATTTATTTGAGAGAGAGAGAATGAGAGACAGAGAGCATGAGAGGGAAGGGGGTCAGAGGGAGAAGCAGATCCCCCCGCTGAGCAGGGAGCCCGATGTGGGACTCGATTCTGGGACTCCAGGATCATGACCTGAGCCGAAGGCAGTCGCTTAACCAACTGAGCCACCCAGGCGCCCAAGGCTTAATATTTATTTTTAAAAAGTTTTTTTTGTTGTTGTTGTTTTTAAATTAAATAGTACAGTGCTTTAGCCCACCTGATTTATCACAATATTGAATGTTAGGTGCAGGAGGAGATGTTGTCCGGGTTTGCTTTCATAGACCTAAAGGGTGTGCATAGGGTGGAAAGTTGACAGTTTGATTTACCCAGCAGGCTTACTGCCTCGCCCAGCAATTGTGTCCAAAAGGAAGAAGTAATGGAGGGGTATGGACCACTCTGTACATGTCTGGAAATGAAATAAAGTCTCATCTTGAAACTAAACTGAGATGGATCACATGGAATGCAAAATCCTCATGGCGAATGGAAACAGTGAATTTAAACACCCCCCCCCCATTTAATCTCTTTTTAGAAAAAGGAAGTAAAATGTGAGGGAGAATGTGATTTTTTTTTTCCCCTACTTGATCAAAAAATGTGCAAATGCAGTGTAAAGATGATTTTTGTTTCCTCCAACCATTAGCTGTGCAGGAGAGAAAGATCTACCGGGTAGTAACCTTTGTCACCAGCTCTCTGCACACACCCACTGCCCCATTCTCCAGCCTGTTGCTCAGAGTTGCTGATTCAGGACTGATTGGACTTTTATTTGTTTTCAGGTTCCTGGGCTACATGTAGGCTAAGTACCTCTCAATGGCTCATTCTCTGAAAAGCACTTGTTTAAAAGCGCTGTGTCCCTAGACACCAGGAACAATGTTTCTAATCTGCCCAGGTCAACAGGTGTGCAGCTTGATAATGTGGCTGCCGCCTCTCACCCAGAGGAGCTTTCAAATGTGTATGTTGACGTGGTGAGCGCAGCTCCATGCAACGCTGGGCACGATGCTGACAGAAGGGCTTCCAAACATTTTGATTCCCTTTCATGTCAGGCAAGCAACGGGAATGAAGGTGAGAACGTGTGGCCCCAAGTTTGGTCCTGTTCCATCTTCCTCTCCCTGCATGCTTGGAGCGCGGTCAGATGTTCCTGAAATCTGCCAAAGTGGTTTCTTTAATGACCAATTCACTACCTAGTCATGGGTCAGGAATGAAGGGAAGAAATCCAACCATTACAACATGGAATTTCCTGCCTCTGGTGAGCCCAGGACAGGCGGGTCGGGGGCGGCTGTTCTGGAGACCCTCCTGGAGCGTCCCAGGACCTACAGGCCCAGGGCCATCAGATGCCTGGTCATCCTCACGGCCCATGTGGACACTGCAGATGTTCCTCAGCAATGACTCTGACCTTTGTCGCAGGAGGGCTGTGGGCTCTTCCCTCTGGCCCGTTTCCCTTCCGGCCCCAGCTTTGGATGCAGGGAATTGCACCGGCCCGAGGGAGTGCCAGCCCAGTGAGGCGGCGGGGCAGGAGAGACTCCGGGCAGAGTTTTCCCTTCTGTCTGTCCTTCCCTGACTCCAGGGTTTATGGGGTTCCTGGACTGCGCTCAGCGTTGGGAGTAGAAAGACCAGCTAGAATTCCTCCTGTCCTGGAGGGTGGGGAGGAGGGGTTCACCCGCAAGGCTGGGCACAGCGCCACGTAGTAAACACCATGCCTGGCCAGCACGGAGGGCGGTGGGAGCACACAGTAGGGCCATTGCTGTATTACTGTGTGTGTGCGCATGAGTGTGGGTGCCGGTGGGGGTGGGAACACGCACGGCGTGTGCGCGCACGCACACACGCGTGCACACACGCACGCACGCGCGCACACCCGCTCTGTGGAACTTCATCAGAGAAGGCTTTCTGGAGGACAGGTGTAAGGCGCGTCCCAGGGATGGCCGTGAGTTACTCAGGGTGCCCTGGGGGAGGGACAGGGGGTGGTTCACCAGCTACACCGGCTTTACTGGGGGGGGGGGGGGGTAAGCGCACAGGGTCTGGCTGTCCTGACTCACTAGTTTAGATTTTTTTCCAAAGGCTTTGTGAAGCGTCGAAAGTCTGGAATTCTTTTTCCCAAAGAAAGCGAAAGAGAAGGAATTGAGATCATTTCCTCGTACTAAGTAAAAACGGTGGAAGGAGGAGGGAGGGCATTTTTCAGGTGGAAATCTCGTTGGCTTTCGGCTTTGCTGGGTGTCCACTCTGTGTATGTGGCCAGCCCTGGTGGAAGAATCCTAAAGGAAGGGGCAGAGCTTGTACCTCTAGCCCTGGCAATCACGGTTATTGTCTCTTTTCTGCCCTTTCAGTCTCCCATTTTCTTGGAAGGGAGATAAGGGGATCCCACAGATGATGCTAGGGAACATGAAGGGACAGATCCAAGCATCAATCCCATGCTGTCGAGAGTGCAAATGGCTTTGTGAGTCCTTATCTTAAAGGAGCAGTGGATGCCTTATTGCTCACCAGCCTTTGTCCTGCAAAGTTCCTCAGTTTGGAAACAGATCAGTCAGACAGCACAGAAGGAAGGGAGGCACTGCAATGCTAATAGTAAAGGTAGTGAGGTTGAAAGAGCAGGATCTTTTAAGTCAGATGGTTCTGTGTCCAATACCTTCCTTTGCTATTCACAATCTGAGTGACCTCGGGAAAGTCACCTAACATCTCTGAGCCCTGCCTTTCTTATTTGTTAAAAATAGGGATAACATCACCTACCAAAGAGAGCACCTGTAAAGAGCATATTAAATGAGAAAACACCTGGCACACGGCCTGGTCCATAGTAAGCGCTGAGCAATTATTACCTCCTCTCCTTCATTCAACGAATGCTTCCTGAACCTTAAGTAAGGACTTGCTCTCCACCGAATCACCAGTGCACCTTAACTGGCACAAAAGTTTATAATACTTGTGAATTACTGGTCACTTTTTTTTTTAAAGATTTTATTTATTTATTTGAGAGAGAGTGAGAGCCAGAGAGATCACAGAGGGAGAGGCAGAGGGAGAAGTGGACTCACCACTGAGTGAAGAGCCCGATGCGGGGCTCGATCCCAGGACCCTGGGATCATGACCTGGCCTGGAGGCAGACGCTTAGCCAACTGAGCCACCCAGGTGCCACTACGGGTCACTTTCTACCCCAAATGACAGCTGTTTAGATCTATGTCTTGTATCCCCCACTGGATAGGAAGACCCTTGAGGACAGAATGTCCACACTTCGTATCCCGCGCGGTACACAGCACAGTTCCTAGTATACGTGGTTGAAGCTGAGCACATGGTACAGAAATGGAACACCAGGGCAACTCAGGTGGAAGAAAGTCCTTCAAAATGCACCGAGCTGCAGCTTGAAGCTCCCTGGCAAGACACTGACTGCTGGGAAGCGCCTGCAGCCAGCAAATCTGCCTGGCAGACCTCCGTCAGGCTACAATCCCAGATCACCGTCTATTCTTGGAGCTATTAGAGCTGTTTACTGAGCTTAGAGAGATTTTAAAGAGAGTGGGTCAAATGACCCGCTAATAGCTCCGTTGGTTCTCTCAATAAAGTGTGAAAGTTGTCAGTGACCTGTTAAGATGTAAAATGAAGGCCTTCTTCTCCAAATCCATTAAACTTTTTGCTTCCTTGTGGTTCTTTGCGCAGACGGGAGTGGTTAATTTTGTGAGCTGGATGAGGTGCTAATGAAGTCTAAGTCAGTGGTTGGCTCTCTTGAGGATCAGTTAGTTTTACCCAGAAAGAAAATGTCCCAGGCGGGCTCTGAGCCTACTCCCCTTGGCATTTCAGTCACCTCGTGTCTGGCCCTGCGTGTCATTTGCAAACCTGGATGAGGAAGTGTTGGTCGTTCCCTGTAAGCCAGCTCCGACCCTCAGACCCTCAGCCCAGCTCATCAGCAGCACGAGGAGCCTGATCCAAAGTCCCTCCCTTGTTAGGTGGTGGGCTGGCCATCTTATCTGCCAAGAGCAGTCTTTTGAAGTCAACATGATGCACAGATGATGAATTCAAAGAACTGGAATGGTGGAAATGCCGGGTCAGCTGGGAGGAAGCCACCCTTTCATTCCCAGCACCTAGCTAGCTGCCTGCATGGCTCATGTTGAGTGTACTCTTTTTGGGGGGTAGGATGAGGCAGACCTGACGAGGTGTGTGCATGTAATACCATAAAGGTGCTATTTCGGAGGAAGAAACACTAGATGATATACATAGCAAGAAATTGAATTTTAAGAGAGTTAAAAACGTGGCTCTCAGGTAAATATAGGATGAAGATATGTCAAAGAGTTATTAACTTACTGATGAGAGAACCAGTAAGGTGACAAATCTTATACAAGGAACATTTTGAAGAACTGACATTTATAGGTACTTAAAAAGCAGAAGGTTGGGAGGAAGAGACTAGGTTCAATGGGAAACTAGTTGTTGTCCTATGGAAAAAATAACCTTCGGTGTTGTCTTTTCTACTAAATGAGAAATCTTTGCATGTCTACCTGACAAGATATACAAGTTAACATGCACCTGTACAAAGGTACGTTCCCCCAGATTATTAATCCCTGGGGGGAGGGTGCCCCAACATGATAGCAAAAGGACAGTTTCATGCTCTTGGCCTTATATCCAAGTTTCAGATAATTTTTGTTCATGTCTGAATCTAAGTCCATACTTTGTGACTCATTGGTGAGATGTTGGGCAAGCCAGTAGGTCTCTCTCACCTGGAAAATGAATCATGTTTACCCTGAGGGGGCATAAAAACTCCTTCTAAGCTGTTCAAAAGCCAGGGGTAATCCTCACAATATTCTGTCCGTGTCTAGGGGGCTATAAGAAATGGAGAGTTTAAGTGAAAATTCTTGATTCTGACTCTCATCATGCTTAGCTGACTGGACATCTTCAGGAGCAGCCTCACCTTTCTCCTCTCTGAACCGACCCTCATCCCCCACTCTTCTTTTTTCTGGAAGAGCCCGTCTGGGGCAGTGACGTACCTAGCTCCCCTGGCCACTCTTAGGAGCTGCTTGTGCATGTTTGTGACCTGGTTGAAGCCTCACAACAGGCATGTTTGTTTTATAAGGGACCAACTCAGAAGCATCTGAGATTTTCTTCAAATTAAAGTAAGTCAGAAAGCTGTATGAAACTAGAAGTAAATGATATATTTTCCTGAATATGAGTGGTAGTGAATTTCTTCCTGGTCAGTTTCAAACTTCCAACATACACAATCCTCTTCATGTGGCTTGAAACCTTTCTCATCCATCTACACTGGCCCACCCCAGGCAGCTCTTTCCCCTTCTTTGCAAGGAATGCTTCTTGTTTGCTGAGCAGCAGATTCTCTCTCCCTCCACCCTCTTCTCCGCCCCCCCCCCAAATAAAAGTTGCCTGGGGAGGTCTCTTATTTGATGTGCAAGCATGAGGTCTTGTTTCTGCAGAACACAGACCAAGGAGAAAACCTGACAGGCTACCTGAGATTCTGTTAGGACTCTGAGTTGAGGACTTTTTGTTGTTGTTTTTAGGTCTGTATATGTGTCCTACAACAATGAGAATCCATTTGAACCAGCTACCACTTATCTGCATGCATCTTCCATCCCTGGTCATGTTTCTTTCTCCTTTAGGCATTTAGGTATTATGACAGGGGATTGGGTTTGTAATTATTACAAGTTGTAACCACCCTGGATTTTAAGGCAGAAGAACTGGTTGGAACTGTGGATTCACTGCAAATGAGCTCGGGGAGCTTTAGCAAGCTACAGCTTCCCTAAGTCTTGATTTTTTTATTGGAAGTTTGGGGAGCAAAAGAAAGCATGAATATGACAATTTTGTACAGCAAAGTTTACCCAAATGGAAGGTGGCATCACTGGACAAATGGCTTCTTAAAGAACAATACCGTTGAGGACAGAGTTTGAGGGAATGAAGCTGCCTAGGTTCTGGGTTTGGGGTGCGTGTTCAGGAAAGGTCTGCCCTTGCCAGTACTTGTCTGATGGCGGAAGAGAAGAAGGAGGAGGACAGGAGGAGGGGGCAGAGCTTGTTTAGTTCTAGGACGCTTGGAGCCAACTGGGGATGAACACACTAATAGTCTGTTCCTGTCAAGGGTTTTCAAGGAATTTCAAAAAGCCATGATTCCATGACGTCCACATCCTGGAATCTCAGAGTTCTGCTTGGCCTCACTTTTCCTTCCACGACATTCATTTGGTCTCCACATCCTGCCAATTCTACCTGCTCGGCAGCTCGGGAATCAGTCCTCTTTACCATCCTTGCAGCTGACCCTGTGTGGCCCAACCTCCCAGCCTTGTCATTGCCAAAGCCGCCTAATCCACATCCGGTCTCCAGGCTCAGCTGCTGTGCTTTCCCTACTGCCACTAGAGTTCATGCAGCTGTGGTTCCCGAACATCTCCAAGATAAACTTCAAATACCTTCCAAGAGTATATGGAGTCCTTGTAAGCCGGCCCTGGCTTACCCTTCCAGCTCTCTTCTATTTTTTGACCCTCCAGTGATCCAGACTTCTTGCAATCTAATATACTCATGATGCCTTTGCTTAAGCTGGTCCCTCCGGAATTCTGGAAAAAGCAATTCTGGAATGCTTTCTCTGCACTTGTCAGTCTGGAAAACTGCCACAACCATAAAACTCCCTCCAAATTTCCCTCCAAAATTCCCTCTAAATATTAAACCTCTTTCCACGCCTCCTTGCTCCCTGGGCCATACAGTGCTGTATATTATTTATTCTCACGTCTCAGAGTTAGCATGGGCCTGCCCTGTAACTCCACAGATAGTGGTTGAGTGACTGAAATGCGTTAAACTCTACCCAAACTGAAGGTTTTCTCTGTAGACGAGTCTTTGGCGTTTCCTGAAGGGTTACCATGAGCTTTTCTGTACAGTAACGGGCAGGATGGGGTCACCAGCAATGGCGTCCTCCCCTGGTGCTGGCCCACCTGCCACGAGAGGATACCCTGGCAGTGGGGCTTTGCTGGGTGGGATCTGTGCTTGGAGCCCTCTGCCACTTTTCCAGGCAACTCTCATCAGCCATGGGGCTGTCGGATTCTAGGCCAGTAGGGCAGGGCCACTGCCAAGGTGTCCTGAGGTTCACTGGGGCTGTGGAAGCCATAACAGCCAGGCAGCTTGGTATTAGTCACAGAGTACAGGGGAGCTGTCTTTTAATTAAGACTTTGGGAAGAAGTGACTGAATGATAAGTGAAGCCTGCACACGGGCTTGTCGTGGCAAACCAGAGCATGCTTTTTGCAGGATCCCCTATATAAAGAGATACTTAAAAAAATGCCAGCTTCTTCATAAATTGCTTAAAAAAAAAACCCTCACTATTATTAGGCTTGCATTGAGGTATGGTGGGATAGATGGCTAAGGTGGAGGCAGAAATGTTCAATTGTAGCCTTTTGACTCCGTGATCGAAATGTTTCATGGCAGCCAGCAGGGGGAGCTAGTTAAAAACACAGAGTCCCTGGTTTCACACCCCGCTCCTAAGATTTTGAGGAAATAGGTGTGGGATGGGACCCAGATGTCTGCATTTTAATCAAGCTCTTCAGGAGACTGATTCAGATCTGAACCTGTGTTTCCTCATCTTAAAGGTGAGACTAATGACAACTCGATTACTCTAGAGTATTCATCCCCTTTAGACAGGTGTTGTGAATATTAGATGAGGTAATATGTGGGGAAGACTGTAAAGTTTACAGAATGCTACACAGATATTATTATCCTTTTGGCCATGTCTGACTTACAATATGGGGATGAGGCACTTTGGGTATAATGGCACTCTCCCCTCCTTGTCTAGAAATAGTCACTGGAAATGCAAACACCTGGGTGATGATGAAAGTGGAATAGTGTGTTCCTGTGAAGAATTTTCAAAGAATTATTGGCCCATAAAAATTCTATCAGGTACCAGCTATAACTCGTTAGAAAATACGATGGAAAGTATCCTTTTCACAATGACAACAAAAACTATAAAGTGTCTAGTAATGTGCAAGACCTTTCTGGAAAAAGCACTCTGTTGAGTGACATAAAAGAAGGACGTGGAGAAACATGGATTTGGGTGGGAAGCTGTGCATTAAGATGTTAGGCCTCCTCAGTTTAATAAGTTTAAAATAATTCCAATAGGATTTTTGAACTGGGAACACAACAGAGTGATTACAGTTGTTGTATGGAAAATGAAATTGATGAGAATAGCTAATAATGAAGAAAATGACAGGATAACCAGGTTCAGACACATTAACATGTATTATAAAGTTATACTAATTAAAGGAGCATAGCACCAGCACAAGAATCAATGAAACAGAACAGGAATCTCAGCCACAAAGCCGATGCTACCTGTGTAAAGATTTAGTATATAAGTGGCAGTGGAAAAAGACGAAGTAGTCAATATATTGTATTTAGACAGTTGGTTACTATTTGGAAATAAAACAGCAAGTGAAGAACACCATAAATAAAATGATCGATATACTTGATTTTAAAAAAAGAAAGGTAAGTGTACTGGGAAAAAATGGTCATGATATATGAAGGTTAAAGAAGGTTATCTCTGATACATAGGGTGTATTCTAATCAATAAGAATAATCCAAAAGAAAAGAAATAAAGAATATGTACAATTTACAAATAAGTTAAGGGCCAATGAATATCGGAGTGAAAATATTCCAGTTATACAAGATATAATCTCTGGCCTATCAAATTGACAAAGATGAAGAGAATGGCACCCAGTGTTGGTGAATACATGAAGGTGGAGGAAATGTAAATTGGTTCAAGTTTTCTGGCAAGCCATTTGTCAATATAGATGAAATGCCTAAGCACAGGTCTGTCTCTGACTCAGCAATTCTATTTCTATGGTGTATCCCCAGGAATAATCATACATGTGCACAACAATATATACATAATACAGTTTATCACCAAAGTATTTATAATTGCTACCAATTGGAAACAGCCTAAAAGTTCAGGAATTGGGGATTGGTCCTCTTCAGTTATGGAGCAACCTTACAATGTAAACTTTTATTTTGTATTTTTTAAAGATTTATTTATCTTAAAGGGAGAAAGATCTCGGGGGAAGGGGCAGAGGGAGAGGGAGAGAGAGAATCTCAAGCAATCTCCATGCTGAGCATGGAGCCCAGCACAGGGCTCAATTTCACGACCCTGAGATCAGACCTGAGCTGAAACCAAGAGTCTGTTGCTCAACCGACTGCGCTACCCAGGTGCCCCAAAATGTAACCTTTTAAAGAATATTGAGAAGTGAGACAAAATAGTGAGGATATAATGTCTGATAGAAGGAGATAAAATTCTACATTGCGTATGTAAAAATATTTATAGAAAATACTTTTTATTTTTTCCATACTTTGTTACCTTGAACACGTAAGTCAGAAAAAAAAATGATATTTGGGTGCTCACCAGTTGTGGTTATCGTGTTCTGATTATCACTGTTCTATACAGACTAGATTAAATGTCATCTGGTTTGTCTCCTGTCATTTACATTCTCCCATTATTTCTAGGTTCACTCTCTGATTTTGTCTTAGGCTCCTCCAGATTTATTTGAGGCTGTAGGACCGAGCTTTTATTCTTATGAGGAGGCACATGCGATGCTTGCTGCCGCGGAAGGTTATAAACTGTATTCCGGAGCAGCTCATCTTCTTCAGAGGATTATGACAAGCCCCTAATGCTCTACCTATACTTGCTTTTCAAAGGTACCGAGAAAATATTGTGCATTTGAGGATGCTGGAATCTGCCAAAATGTATTAGTTGTAAAACCAAAACAAGTGTATGAGCTGTAAAGACAACAGCAGTAAATTGGTTCCAAATATAGCCCTTTATTGACAATGTCTAGGCATAGTGAAATAAACCAGCCCAGCAGATAGTTAGAGTATGTGTTTGTGCTCTCAATAACTTCTCCACCAAAGGATGACAAGATAATTTGGAGAACATTAAACGATTTTTCTCTATTTTATACTTTTGTGCATGGTGGTTGTCCTAGATTATGTTTACTCCTCTGCCTCTTTGTTATTCAGAAGCCTAGAATTTTGAGTACTTGTGGTTTTTTTTCCCTTTATTTATTTCATTTATTGTAGTCTAGTATCTGCACAAAATAGGGGTTCTTTAAAGTTTTATTTTTTGCTTTTTTAAAAAAATTTGAGAGAGAAAGAGAGAGAGCTTGTGCACGCACAGTGGGGGGAGGGGCAGAGGGAGAGGGAGACGCAGGCTCCCCACTGAGCAGGGAGGCTGATGCGGGGCTCGATCCCAGGACCCTGAGATCATGGCCTGAGCTGAAGGCAGACGCTTAACCCACTGAGCCATCCAGGCGCTGTTTTTTACTTCTTAACAACTGTCCAGAAATAATAATTTCTGGTTAATTATGATCAAAAGAGGATGTATGTATGACAGTCTGGGATAAAGCAGTTCTTGGAGCCTTTCTGCAATAAATATCTGTGAGACCATCTTGTAACTTTATTGTTAAGTATTTTCTCAGTTTGTATAAGGTAACGTCTACCAATTTTATGTCCTTGTTCACAGGTTTTTCTCCAACTATTTCTCCTCAAACCATCTGAAAATAAAACTAAGTTTTGGGAATGCTTATCAGCAACACACAGTGCATGGCTAGCCAGTTCTGTTAAGGACAGGTACATTGATAGTAGTGGGTTTGTGACATGCACTGTCACTCAAAGCTAGAAAGAAGCTTCGTACAAGGCTTGGTGCCTCAGATCAACTGGGTCAGTGGATTAGCGGTCTGAGGCTTTGAATTCTTATTCTTGGTTTTGCTGATGCTTTTCTTGTCAACCATTCTGACCATAAATGAAAGATAAAGACACCAAAGGGAGATTCAAATCATAAACCGCAGCACTGCTTCTTAAATTCATTTTCTCAATATTTTTCAGAGCCTACCAACAGCTTTGAAGCTTTGCCCCTATCCTCCACTCTTCACCAGCACACCTTCCGTACATATTTTAGTCTTCTTTCTGCCAACCTACAAGGAAGCCCAAGGCTTGTGTGGCGCTCTCCATTAGGCTTTGGAGGGGAGGGAAACTGAGTAGTCAGAGGTATTTTCGCTCTTCCATAGCAGTGGGGGTAGGGGCAGGAAGAGGGGGAAGGGGAAAATAATAAACATTTATAATTTAATATCCTTTCTTGTATCCCTGATGCATTTATAATGCAGCTGTTTGTTTTACAGGTCAGGGGGCTCACTTGCTGAACTCGGGTGTGATACTAACATCATGTCTTTCTCTTGGAACCCATAGGCACTCAGTAGTTTAAACTACCACATTGTCAAGGACACCAGGGATAGTTGGAAGGGCAATTTCTACCAGACCAGAGGTTAAAGGCTCAAGGGCTGAAAGGGGAATTAGAGATAAGATAATGGCTCTCTTCAGTTGTCGCAGATTGTCAAAAGCAAAATGAGGTTGTGCCGGTGGGAATGCCCTGGACACAGGATCAGGTGGTTGACAGGTATCTGTGAATGGGGAAGGGTACTGAACCACAGAAATGCGGGAAGGAGCTGGGTCCAGCCGCTGGAGGGCTCACTCTCACCTGCCCCCTCACTGGTCTTCAGGAATGAAGGGGCTGGGGGTATAAGCACATTACTGGTCCCGCTAAGAGTGAAGGCTCTGGAGATGGCTGCTGGTTTCCTTGGTGGGAATTTGAGGCTTGGAAGGAATGTGTGCCAAAAACGAGGACTGCAAAGAGACGAAATTATAAACAAGTAATCTTGAGGCTTGGAAAATGTTGTCTCATTCCCCTGGGTCATCACTGAGGGGAAATTGACCTCAAAATGTGAGAGCATGAATAAAGGGAGGGAGGCGAGTGATTTGGGCAAATGAGACCATGAAAAGGGCCGATTTGTTCAGTAATTTATTTCAATATTTCAGTAGATTGTACCCTGGCAGCTTGGAGCATAATAAAAACCAGTGTGCTTTCTTGTATATGGGGATTTCTGAGTGTCTTTTTGAAGTTCTGTGACCTATTTTAAAAAGTGTGCTTCTGGACCTGTGGAAGTGTCTACTCTTGCTGTCCGTCTGTCCAGTGTAAGGGCCTGTGCAGCCCTGGCTTTCGGAGCAGCTGGTGAAGTCAGACATGTTTCATTTGTCTGGGTGAGCTCCCCTCACCTCATTTTCCCCTCTCTGGCTCAGTAACTGGTGTCCTTCTTTCCCCTGCTCCCTTACCAACGTCTATCGTCCTCTGTTTTCCCCACACATTGAGGTTCTACAAATGATTAATAACTGACTAGACTGTGAATTATTTACAAGCAAAGACAAACTTCTAGGATCCAGCAGTGTTTTGGAAGTAATGGGTATTCAATAAATGGGTATTTGTTGAATGAATGGATAGTCTAAACTACCGCCCCTCCCCCCCCGGCCCCCAAGGAAAGCGTACATTTTAAAGGCAATCACGCCAAACTGATAAATTTCTAATAAGGATTTCAGGAGCATCTGATAGGTTGGAGGAGATTCTGTGCAGACTTGCAGCTTTCCTCACACTCAGGAAATCACAGCCGAGGGTCCTGGTGATACTTTCTGGTGTAGATGCCAGGAGACACAATTGTTGAATTGAAACTGATCAATTCTAGAAAACAAGGAAAGCTATTGAGCCCAAGGCTTGGGCTCACTCCAAGATAGACAGTGATGGCATGTTTGGCTAGTTCCCAGCACTGACAGTTGAGACAACCCTGATCTGGTCTTGTGTGACATAAGGCAGCCCTTGGGGTTGTCAATTTCAGGGCCTGGGGGGAGCAGCCCAAGCCCTTGACCTCTACCTTTGCCAGGGACTGGCTCCACCATCACTCCAACCACCATGTTGCCTGGGAGCCCTTTGGGGGACAGTGTGGGCACCACAGACTCTGCTTCCAGATCTCACTCCCCAGCCAAGAAGGAAAGAAAAAAATAACTAAACACATCTGCTAATTATGTTCCAGATAGTTTTTTGAAAATACAGAATTAGTGAGGGATAAATGAGCATTAACCATACCTCTTGAGACAAATTCACACTTTTTTTTTTTCTTAAATCATCACATTGGCTGATCCTTCAATGGTCAGCAAAAAATTTTCTCTTTTAGACTTTGGTCTAAAGTCTAAAGATCAGGGGCACCTGGGTGGCTCAGTCGTTAAGCGTCTGCCTCGGCTCAGGTCATGATCCCAGGGTCCTGGGATCGAGCCCCACATCGGGCTCCCTGTTCGGCGGGAAGCCTGCTTCTCCCTCTCCCACTCCTCCTGCTTGTGTTTCCTCTCTTGCTGTATCTCTCTCTGTCAAATAAATAAATAAAATCTTAAAAAAAAAAAAGTCTAAAGATCAGGTCTTCTGGCTCTCCATGAGGTATGTTTTGTGACTGGTTGTCGTTACATGATCCCAGGAAGAGTGAGAAAAGATCAGTTTTACAAATCAGTAAGTGCTGACCCACCTAAAAATAGAAATGGCTGGAGGAAAGCAGAGATAGGCAAGAAGGGGGCAGTGGTCTAAACCAGTGAGAGAAAATACTAAAGAAATGATTTATGATATTATCTAAAACCTACATGCTTTTGAAGTGTATTCAGGTGAGTGTATTTTTAGCAGATGAGGGAATTAAGGATTGGCATTTGCAGGCAAATGACAGCCGGACGCTCATGATTAATAACAAACAAGTATCTATTAAATGTCCCTTTGCATGTCACCACCCTGAATTCTGAAGGGTTTTCACCTTAAGAATTATAGAGGCCTTGACCTTTTGTTCAAGCATAAGGAAAGGCAAGAGAATAAACAATATACATAAAAAGTCCAGAGCCAGCAGCAGGGCTAGAAAAATGATCTAAAAATCCAGTCAGATTCTTCTTAAAGAGT
Organism: Phoca vitulina; assembly: GCF_004348235.1. Taxonomy (NCBI): domain Eukaryota; kingdom Metazoa; phylum Chordata; class Mammalia; order Carnivora; family Phocidae; genus Phoca; species Phoca vitulina. Next base: position 35,371,918 of record NW_022589710.1, on the reverse strand, counting down.
TGTGGGAATTTCCTAATTTCTCTGTCAAAGATCTCATCTTCACATTCCTGTTCTTAGGAAATACTTCTTACCCCATCTTCATGTCCCTGTTCTGACGCTGCTGCCTTTCTGGGAATGGGACTGGTGGAATGACCAGAGGGCAGGAAATCCTAGGAGTGGGGGTGGAAGGGGTGGGAGGGTCTGGAGGACCACAGAGACTGCTGAGAGTTCCAGGCGGTGGGGGGTGGGGGTGCGGGGGGGTTGGGGGAGCAGAATAACAAAATAGTTTTTTCATCACAGCTGCATGCTGGAGGGCTATTGATTAGGAGGAAGTGATGTTTTTGTGAGGGTTAAAATCAGCTTTGGAAACATTCCTAGACTACTTTTCCAGGGCCAAAAAGTATTTTTTTTTATCATGTCTTTCGACTTAACTGTTTTAATAAAGGAATTAGTTTGAGTGGATGGTTCCAGATACTGGAGACAGTTCTTTGATATTGTTTTAATCATATCCCAAATTCATACCTTGGCATATCCACAGACACCTAATTTAGTGTAACAATGGTAAAGCAGAATAACCATCTCCCAAAGGTATCCACCTCCTAATTCCCCAAACCTGTCCATAGGTTAACTTATGTGGCAAAGGAGACTTTGTTAATGTGATTAAAATAAGGATCTTGAGTTGGGGAGATTTTCCTGAATTACCTGGTGGGCTTGATGTAGTCACACGTGTCCTTATAAGGGAAGGAGGGAGGCAGGGGAGTAGAGTCAAACACGTCAGAATGGGAGCAGAGGTTGGAGTAATACGAAGGGGTCCACAGGAGCTGGAAAAGGCAGAGAACGGACTTTCCCCTAGAGCCGGTAGGAATACAGCTCTGCGGACACCTTGATTGTAGCCTAGTGAGATACATTTTGGATCTTCAGAAATGTAAGATGATAAGCTTGTAATTTGTTATAGCAGCAATAGAAAATGAACACAGTAAACTTTATATTGTAAAATAACTACTAGTTAAAGAAATGTTTGCAAGTCAATAATGTTTGGGGAGAGAGGATGTTCTTTCCCTTGACTTAGAGTTTCCACGTGAAGGGTATCAATTAGTGTTAATATTCTTGGCCTGACCTCCCCCAGGAGAGTGGAGAGAATTAGAATGACCTGATTGGTAAGTGTGGGAGCCACACCTGGGCATGCCTTGCTTAGCCCTTCCCACTTCCCCTTTGGGATCCATCTGCCCAGAAAAGTAAAAGTTCTGCTCTCTCTTTGGATACAGAGGTCTTTGTTTTCCAATGTTTTTTTTTTTTTGTGATGGATTAAGAAGCCCACTGTTACCCATGTGCCTAAACCCATTCTAGTCTTTTTCTGTTGGATTCTTCTTTCTCAAGCAGGGAAAAGAGGTCTTATTTATTGAATCCAGTGAAATACAACTCATCACATAAATATGCTTTCTCTTTTCCTTGAATAACTTATGTGTCATTATTTAATTTATTTATTATGCCTTGCTTAGTTCCAGAGAGTATTTAAGATGGCTTATAAATACATTATAATTAAAAAAGAGGAGTAGAGGGGCGCCTAGGTGGCTCAGTTGGGTTAAGCGACTGCCTTCGGCTCAGGTCATGATCCTGGAGTCCCAGAATCGAGTCCCGCATCGGGCTCCCTGCTCAGCAGGGAGTCTGCTTCTCCCTCTGACCCTCCCCCCTCTCATGTGCTCTCTCTGTCTCTCTGTCTCTCTCATTCTCTCTCTAAAATAAATAAATGAAATCTTAAAAAAAAAAAAGGAGTAGAGGGGGAAATGAACGAAGGATTGATTAGATGAAAGTAGAATGAGGTTAGAATCATGAGCGTCTCCTCCAGTGCTGGCAGGGTTTGGGGTGGGGAGGCTCACAAATCTGACCCTGAACTTCTTATCAGTCAAAGCAAAGAGGGAAGCCTAATTGGTTAATGATTTATAGAATCATTGTAGAATCAAAGTTGAATGATTTATGGAATATGATAGCAAAACACCCAGCAGGTCACTCAAGAGAAACTAACTATACCTAACACTGGGACTGTGGGAAACTTCCCCTGGGTGTTCATAAAGGGAACGCTTATAGAATGTAATGAACAGGATTCTAAACACTATGTTGAGTAAACATGGCTGTACACTTCATGATCTATTTCTTACAACATCTCTCTCTGTAAGTAAATGGCACAGTAAAACACACTTATTTACATTGAATATTTACTGAGCATCTACTATGGGTCAGAGAAAGTAGTGCTGGGTGATCAAAACAGAATTGTCCTTGGGGCACCTGGGTGGCTCAGTCAGTTAAGCATCTGCCTTCGGCTCAGGTCCTGATCCCAGGGTCCTGGGATCGAGCCCCGTATCGGGCTCCCTGCTCGTCAGGAAGTCTGCTTCTCCCTCTCCCTCTGCCCCTGCTTGCACTCTCTCTCTCTCTCACTCTATCTCAAATAAATAAATAAAATAAAAAAAACAAAAAACAAAAAAACAGAATTGTCCTTGTCTTCAAGGAGCTTATAGTCTAGAGGAAGTCAGATGCTGTAAAAATAACCCCACACTGGAAAGATATAAAATCAGGCACTCAGTATAAAACATGGGACTCACTTTAGATTAGGCGTCAGGGACAACCTCTTCGAGGAAGTGACTTTAAGCTGAGATTGTGGCAATAAGTAAAGTGAGGAAGGCAAAGAATATTTGCGTGTTTAGTGGAAAGAGATCAGGGGTGTGTGTGTGTGTGTTTAAGGGAGAGGGAACAACACACACAGAAGCCCGGAGATGGAAAAGATGTGGAGGAAATGAAAGGTCAAGGTGGCCAGCCCGTAGTAAGTGAGGGGAGTGAGCAGACAATGGCTGGAGAGTTTGTATGTTTTGTAGCATGAGCAATGGGAAGCCTTTGAAGGTTTTTGAGGAAGGAAGTGACATGTTCTTATTTATATTTTAAGAAGCTCACCCTGGCTGCTTTGTGACAGCAGAAGCAGGAGAGAATCGGGAGCGTGCTTTCATGGCTGAGGAAGATGGCGGTGGCTTAGCCCGGGTGATGGCAGCAGAGACGTGACATGTCTACGGTGGTGGGGGCAAAAGCATGCACAGATAGGTGGCTTGCTGCTGACCTAGAGAACATTTCTCCCTGTTTCTGAACTTGATTTAATCCTAAATCGATGTTGTTTCTTAACTGATTGACTATAACATTTAAGTTAGTTATATGTGCAAATTGGACATGTTTCCTAGGAGACACTTCATCTCTAACAAGGTTGTACTTAGAGCAGTGGTTTTCAACCTTGCCCATGCCCTGGACCAATGCTAACGGGATCTCTGGGGCTGAGACCTAGGCATAGATATCTCCGAAACCTCCCCAGAAGATCACACTGTGTGGCCGAGGTTAAAAAACACTGACTTAGAGCATTAGATTGATGATGAGGGGTAACACGTGGGGTGAGAATTAAATCCAATATATAATGTTGTAAACAAGGTGGAGAACGAATATTTCTACTAATGTGAGGTTTGGATGGAACCCCCTGTTTGCAGTTTTCTCTAACCAGCTCAACACGGGGAAAATTAAATCGTGATCAACCGAGGAAACTAACATCCCTGCAAAGGCTTTAACTTTCAGTAGCTCTTGTCAAATTCATCTGAAGCCTTGCACTTATAAATAAAGGTGAATTCTTAGGCACTACATGAATCAAAGTGTAGGCTAATTGGACATGAAAGGTTTTACTTCTAAATCACTGCCAGAGGCCAGCAATTTTGAGCATATGGTGGCTGCTCAGTGGTGGTTTTTAACAGAAAAGTCAGCCTGAATTCTGTTGCTAGGGGAAAATTTCCAGGGCTTCACACTTGTTAGCCCTCATGTATCAGAAATGATTCATGCATGCACTGAGTTGTGAGTTCCCATCATCCTGCCAATTCTTCAGAGGCTATTAGCTCTGTAGGGACAGGGAGTGGAGTGGATGTATCTTGTTTCTTCCAGCACCAATTTCATACCTTCCTCTGTTTCCTAAAAGTGCCCCGAGCTTCTCAGCAATAGGCAGAGGGTTCAGACCAGTGGCAAGAGGGAGCTGTGATTACTGTAAGCCTGTCACATATTCTGTATCCCTATTTGGTTGACTGGTTGGGAATTACACATGACCCAAGTCAGACCAGTTGGGACCAACAAAACTCAATTCCAGGTCCTTTACTTGAGCTACAAGAGAATGGATCTCCTTCCGGCTAGAAGTGAGTGAGTAAGGAGTTAGCTCCAGGAGCTACTGGTAGCCATTTGGAACTAGGAAAAGAAATCTGACAGTGGAACCAGTGTTGAGAAGGCAGGGCTGAAAGATGTTTGAGTCATGTATCAAGTTTCATCTAAAGCTAGGACTCAGGGCACCTGGGTGGCTCAGTCGGTTAAGCCTCTGCCTTCGGCTCAGGTCATGATCCCAGGGTCCTGGGATTGAGTCCCGCATCGGGCTCTCTGCTCAGCAGAGGAGTCTGCTTCTCCTTTTCACTCTCACTCTATGCTCTCCCAATCTCTCTCTCTCAAATAAAGAAAGAAAATCTTAAAAAAAAAAATAAAGCTAGGACTCCCCCTGTAACTTGCAAGATGCTTGCAGGCACAGTGTCCCTTGCTCACTGTGGCTCCAGCCTGACAATAAATGTTTGTTGAGTGAATGAACAGTAAGCAGAGGAAAAAGAGCAAGCTTAGGAGAGAAATCAGTATGGAACTTTTGTAATTACAGAAGAAAAGGTCATTTTCTTTTTCTTTTTTTAAGATTTTATTTATTTATTTGACAGAGACAGCGAGAGAACACAAGGAGTGGGGGAGCTGGAGCGGGAGAAGCAGGCTCCCCCCGCTGAGCAGAGAGCCAGATGCGGGGCTCGATCCCAGAACCCTGGAATCATGACCTGAGCCGAAGGCAGACGCTTAACGACTGAGCCACCCAGGCGCCCCGAAAAGGTCATTTTCAAAGACACCAAATCCCATCATTTCTCTGACTCTGAAATCTCCTTGAATTAACAAAGTATGGAATTTCCTTCTAATTACCTTACAATGACAAAGGGAGCTAAAATGGAAAAGAGCAATCATAAATAATAATCTGGCCATGAGGTGGATGGGAGGGGGCAAATCCTTTTTCCATAACACTAGTATCGAGGGGAATCTGGCTCAGATTTAACGCATGTAAGTCAATAAGTTGCCAAGCTGAAGTATTTTATTATTTCCTTAGCTTTACAAATGGTTCCCTTCATTTAATCGCATTTACCTTGACATAGATTATCAAAATTTTGGCCATATATGAATTTATAGAGTCACTGTATCATGAAAGAAAATGTATTCACCTGTTTCAGTACACTAATCAAAAGATAAACACACCTAGTCAGTGATCCCCATGATAATTTGTTACCTTATTGAGAGCTGTAAGGGTACTTTATATAAGGACTCTATCCCATTTCACCTATAATATGTGAGAAGAAGACAAAAGGAAAAAGATCTCTATGATGACCAGTGATCAGACCAGTGACCTCTATTGATGATTTTTATCCAAGGACATATCCAAGTATGAGAAAGAGACAACTCACTTTTATAAATGAGAAAAAAAGATAGTTTTGCATTTGCCAATAGAAGCTTAAATAGTGTCTTCCAGGACACTACGCAATGAAAATTTTCATCATTTCTTCCCTTCTTGCTTTTTTTCCCTGTCTTTTTCCCCCTATTCACTAGAGAAATCTAGATTCTGGGCCTACAGGAAAGGGGGAAGTAGACAGAGAAAATGATAAACTGAGGGTAGGGTCTGCAAAGGTTTTAATTTCAAATCTCATGCTTTGGAAATCCAGATACACTTGGTGAGCAGGGACCTGCCGCCGGGGATGCCATTGTGGAGCTAGGTACCTGTTGTAAGATGTATCCTTCCAAGTCTCCTGCTGAAGAGACTTGTCGAGGGTCTAGGGAGCCACTATCACCCTGAGTGTCTACACTGAGAAAACCTCAGTGTATTATTCCACCATAATCTACACGAACTTACTCTTTGATGTCTCTACTCTGTTCTTCACTTCATCTAACAATAAGGGCCAAGACCCAGCTGTCCCTTGGGAACCTCCCTGATTGGCTCTGCTTCTTTCTGATCCCAGCCTTGTTCTGCATCCCCTTCCAATTCTGTCTCCAGACCTGTAACATGGAGCTGGGTAGGAACACAGGGAATAGTTAAAGGGAATTAATAAGCCCATTTCCACCAAGGGCTGACTCTTAAGATCTCATATGCGCCGGTAAACAGATTGTGATCTGAAGTTTGTCTAGCTGAATTTGCAACTTGGAATAGAGTCTCCCCACCCCCTCAATGTTCAGGTTTCTAGGCTAGCCCACAATAGCACATACAACAGCTGACTTCTTAGAAATATATATGAAAACAGTAGTAGAAAGTGTTCTTACTCCACACATTGTTAAACAGGAAAAAGTTGTTAAAACTGCATCTTGAATCTTAGTGGTCAAAGGAAAGCTAGGTGCCAGAAACAGGAGGAGGGAACCAATGGGATTAATAATAGCTGACAGTCACTGCATACTTGTCATGTGGGCACTGTGCTAAGTGCCTTATATGACTCATCTCATTTAATTTCTCACTTTAACAGTTAAGGGAAAAAAAAAGTCTCAGATTATGTGATTTCCCCAAGAACACACTGATAGTAAGAGTCAGTAGGCTTGTCTAATTTCAAAGCCCAGGCTTTATCCACTCTGTGGTTTTGGTAGAGATTCTGAAGAAAACTTCTGGAAACTTACCAGGCTCTTGATGTCACTGGCTTATTATTAAGGCCAATTTTCTTAAACTCAGACGCTTGACTTTTTTATTGTATGTCATCCTTTTGGCTTACACATGAAATGAGAGAGAAGAGCCTGAAAGAGAAAGATTTGGAAGCCCAAGGTGAAAGGTGGGGGTTGAGATGAGGGGAGGGAAGCAAGGACCTGAGGAGGAGGAGAGGCGAGTGAGTGCTGGAGAAGGTGATGGGAAACAGGCATGGGGTTGAGCCCAGTTACCTTGGTTGTTGTCGGGAGGGAGCTGCAGTCTGGGAGGGAAGGGTGAGACACTCCTAAGCTGGGTCTTTGAAACATTGGGAGTCCTTGCCCTAACTACGGAACATCCTCTGGGGTTAGGAAAAGGTCATCAGTCATCTAATAGTAACACCAGCTGCGCAGGTAATAAGTGTCAAAATGAGAATTAGAATCCAAGCCTGTTCGAATTCAAAGCCCAGGCTCTAACCACTCCTTCTTTTTGACGTCTCGGATGGTCTGACCTACTGTGTGTGGGTGTGGACGTCCTCTATGACGTCCCTGCCATTGGTGGTTATGGATTTTAGAAGTTTGCCAGACCCTTCAGTTTCCAAGCATTTGGCCAGAAAGAGATTATAGTCCCAGATTTATACACTGGTCTATGCTCAGGTCAGATTTGGACAGCTTAGGAAATATATCTTTTTCTAAATATACCGTGTGTATTAATGCAGCCAATCGAATCTTCTACCTTTCTTTTCAATGAAGCAAAACAATCTTGTACTTATTCCCATTATTGAGCTTACACTGTGATGACTCAAAGGTAAGACAAAGTAATGCTGAGGAACACCACTGAAAGAACTGCCTTACTACCTTAATGCATCCAGAGTTCTTTAGCACTAGATGAAAACACCTTGGGTTTAACATTTCCATAGATGTGATTGAGGACATTTTTGGTTTTTTAGTATTCAGTGACTTCATATTACTGGATCGATTATTTATCAATAATTGATATATTACTCAATTTTGTTCTTTGTGTGTTCAATATTATGCTTTTCCAGAAACTGTCTAAAGGGGGTTACTAGAACAAATGTAAGATTTTTGTAAAGTGAGGAAATCAGGGTGAAAAAAAATTAATGCAGGAAAAATTAAGTGAAGACAAAGAAGATGTTATTATACAAAATAGTAGTCTAAGCTGTACACAGCTTAACAGTCTAATCTGTTCTACTTGTGAGAAGTAGAACACAGATTTGGTCCTGCTATTTCGGCAGCTAATGTGAGGAGGGTCATAGGATGACTCACAATGTACATGTGAGTCCATCTTATATTTAAGGACACTGACGTGCAGAGAGGGTCACCCAGCCAGAAAACCCTGGATTTGTATTTAAATTCATGAGTGTTTGACTCCAAGCTCATGCTGTTTTCAGTAAGCTGTGCTGCTTTTGTGAATACCCATGTGTGAGTGGACTCAATCAGAGACAAGTATAAAGCTTTGCTTACTTGAAAACTCCCTTATTTGTGGAAAATTAATTTTTATGCAGTTTTATGACCTTGGGAAAATCAATTAATGGATTTGAGTCTCAGTTTCCTTGTTTTTGAAACTGGTATCTTAACACTTAAGGAATTGTTGTAAGGATTAGAGACAATGTGTAGACATCCTACTAATATAATGCTTGCGATATGACAGGTGTTCAATATTGTGGCCGTTATCAATTTCCAAAGCTGCTCATTTTTGACCAGGCATTTCCTCAGTTTGATAACGTCCCTCATAGTGTCACAAACTAGAAAGCTAACATTTCTTTTCTTCTTGCAATGTGTGAATTGTCAAGCGCTTTTTCTGAGCATGTCGTCTCTCACATATTCCTCCCCAAGAGCCTGTGAAGTCAAAGCTCTATCGTCCCCATCTTTGAGATGATGAGACTGAAGATGAGAAGTTAATAGAACCATCTGTTTCAGAAATGAATGTGGTCCACATTGTGGACAGGAATAGGTGCTGTTGATCAATCTGTATTAGTCAGTTGTAGGAGTTCATCTGTAAAATATGCTAGTCACGACGCCACCCTTTTAGCGGTATATCATAGCGCCCATTGCACAACTGTGTCAATGACTGCCATTCATCTCGGAAGAGTCTGTGACTCTGACAGCCTAATTCAAAGAAGACCACCACTCCAGAGTAGTCACTGTTACTGTTGTGCTTCCCATGTTGCATCTGAAGGAGTCAAGAGTGAAGCCTTCCTTAATGGCTGAGGAGTTATTTTATGGCAATATTTTTCAAGCTATTCTGGCCATTTAGGTAAAATATGGTGGGTGGGTCACTGTGTGGGTCATTGGGTCAGATCCTTTGCTGATGCATTAGAAATACCGAGTTTTATGCAAGCATGCTACTCCAAAGAGTAGGAGAAGAAAAGGAGCTAGTTTGGGTGCCATGGGTGGATCACTCTAATTGAGAGACCAGTTAGTGATGCCGTCTGGGTTACCGAGAGACAAAAAGGGGAAGAAATACTTTTCTCTCTATGGCTTTTAGAAGGGCTTGTTCAGATAGGAGGTGGGGAGAGTCTGAAGGCATATTTTATCCCTTTTTTCCTCTGGGAGTTTTTCTTCAATTAAGTTTTTAGTTTAAATTAAAACAATAATGAGAAGGTGCAAGTACCATAGTTCTCCATTTGGCCACCCTATCATTTGAACACTTCTGTGCCCACAATATATATTCCAATGCCCCCTGGAATCTGGTGGGTTCCTTGTATTTGATGGTATGATGACACAGCACATGCTCTCTATTGATTTGAACTGCAAAACTCAATAGGAGATGAGTGAAATTCAAATGAGTTTGAATTATTTGCCAGAGATTTTATTTATTTATTTTTTAAGATTTTATTTATCTATTTGTCAGAGAGAGAGAGACAGAGAGAGCGAGCACAAGCAGGGGGAGCGGCAGGCAGAGGAAGAAGCAAGCTCCCCGCTGAGCAGGGAGCCCCATGCCAGGTTCTATCCCAGGACTGTGGGATCATGACCTGAGCCAAAAGCAGACACTTAACCGACTGAGCCACCGAGGTGTCCCTGCCAGACATCTTATTTCTATAAAAATACTGAATGTAGCAAATAATTGTGACCATTTAATTTTAAATCTCTGAGTTACCTCTCTTGTATAACTGTAAAACATAACTGCTTGTATAGGTCTGTTGACAGTTGCATTTGGTTTGGATAAGAGCTTATGGATTTTTCTCTCAAAATGGCAGTGGAGAATGGCTTATTTAAGGAGAGTTATGGCAAAGAAACTTATGGTGATTGCTAATGTGTGCCTTTTCATCAGCACCCAGCTTCTTAAAGTGGGTTTGAGTGACAAGGAAGAGAGAGAAAAGGGGTGACTCTTCCTGCAACATCAACTCCCAATAAAACAGCCGGATGACAACACTTCATTTTCACATTAAAACAAAGAGAGAGCTATGATGGGACAGAATGCCAAATTCATAAGGATATTAAAGGCAAAACATGAAACTCTAAAGAAATTTTCTGCTTGTCCCTGCTAGGTATGCCCTCCCCCTCCCCCCCCATCGCTCCCTGCGTCCTGCTCCCGCTATTTCCAAGTTGCTCCCCTTCCTTTAGGCTTGCACCAAAGGATTTCCTTTGCAGTCACTTGTACCAAAAGACTACCTATGGTAGAAACCTTTGTGAGGCGCTGGTGACACCACCAGGACCCTTGAATTCACTTGAGGGTAATGTGGTCTTCAAAGTGGAAGCCTTATACCATTTATTCATTTATCCTCCTAACGTGGAATCTCCTGACCTGAATATAAATTAGCTTGACATTGAGCTACTGAATCAACCAGCACTGGAGGGGGCTCTGCTTCTGCAGACACCCTGCAGGCCTCAGGCTGGCCTCACAGTGGGCCCTGGGTGCCAACCTGCACTTTCTCCTCTTAAGTTCTTAACCACGTAACTAACTGCTCTGCAAAGCTAACTGGGTATTGATGTCCTTGTCATCTGCAAAGCTGCAGAGAACGCATAAAGGTAGTTAATGTGAGTGTCTTTTGCTTGTACTTGCTTTTCTTTACATCAATAAATCCTAAACCTTCCGTTGAAGTCACCAAGAACGACTGGCAAGTCATTCTTCTGAATGTGTGCCCAGAGACAAGGAGAATAAGTATTTGTTGAAAATATAAAAATAAAGCCTGCAAGTCGGTGATGGGGCTAGAAATCTCTTCCTCTCTTCCTCTTTCTCTCTAGTGATTATGACTGTATCCAAGACTTGGGAGGATACAAACAATTTTTTGGTCCTTATTTTCCCAGAAAGCTTAGAGGATGAATGATCAATACTATTAGGATGGCATTGCATTTTTGACTTGCTGTTTAAAATTCACATTTTTTTTTTTTTTAAATGTGAACCTCCAATGACTATGGAATGAATGCATGTATGGTGTGGCCTTCCAATATGCAAGAGCTGTCCCCTGAGTAGCATTTGTGAGCTACTCTAGGGAACTGATAATAACTTCAAAGGAACTTTCCTGTGAAATCTTTGATATCTGGAATTTACATTAATCATTACTTCTCATGAGTGCTCTGGGAAGAGAGCAAGTGAAATATTGACAAAGGACTTGCCATGTGTTGGATTTGGAATCAAAAGCTTTCACAAATGGGAAAACAAATACATTGGAATCCTGTTATAAATGTCTTCGATGATCTGTGGGTTTTGTTGTTGTTGTTTTGTTTTGTTTGTTTGTTTTTAAGTAAACTCTGCCCCTAACTTGGGGCTTGAGCTCACGACTGGGAGATCAAGAGTCACATGCTCTACCAACTGAGCCAGCCAAGCACCCCTTAAATATCTTACTTACATTAAATAAGTTGGATAATTTTCTTTCAAAAATCTAATTGCATGAAAATCCTGATACAACTTGATTTCATTATGTTCTTATTGGTTCTGTAAAGCCGGTAGGTATTTCTGCAGTATCCATTGTAAGACTTAATAACAAGATTATAAGGTGGTCCTATAGTTTGTGGGCTTGGTTGTTTTTCTTGACATTTTGAGCTGGGTATTTATCATCTCCCTCCCTTATTGCTTTTGCCATGTATTCAGTGTAAATATTCCAGTATCTTTCTATTTACTCACTATTTCTCTTCTGCTCTCCAGAGCCCTCCACATCTTTAGCCATATCATTTTTTTCCTCTGAGATCAATCAACCAGCAAGTATTTTATATTGTTGCTGTAACAGGCTTTGCAGGAATTAGGCTATAATTCCTAAAGGAATGGAGAACATTTCTGTCCAAACTGCTCCATATAACAACTAATAGAGTAATATTTCATGCCAAAAAGTACTTAATGGTTTTGATGACAATAATAAATAAATACATTAGAAAAGAATGGGATCTTTACTTTCTATCTTTTAAACACAAGAAAACTTAGACTATTCCAGAAAGAAAGTATATTCACATACTCTTATTATTAAGACTTTTTATGTTTTTGTTTGACCATGAGTCACCTCCTAGCCTTTGCTTCTTTCTATGAACCAAATCCAGCTCCTTTAGGGTTTTCTCATGGGTCTTATTTTCAATATTATAAATTATTCAATTTATCATTCCACCATATTCATAGAGTATTTACCATACAGAATAAAATATAAAATGCCATGACACTTTACAAAGGTAATGCAGGTCAGGGCCATTGCCCTTGAGGATTGGAATAGTAGGATTCAGAGAGCCACAGAGGTTTCTATTTTAGTTTTTCAGAATTTCATCTCTGGTCTTTTAGCCTGGAGCTGACTTGCATGATGACCCTTTCCACTGCCCTTAAGTCCAGAAAATATCACACATGGATCAGTAAAGAACCTTCTGTTTCCCTTCCTCTACTCATCTTGAAAGAAGGTGGCTTTCGTGTATTTCTGTCCTGCAGGAAGTCAGCTGTGACCATCACAAAATTACAGCCCAGGCATCCTGACCTGACTCTCTTAACCCCTGAAATGCAGAAAAAGCTCTTGACAGGGGCAGTAGGTCAGTCATGTCAGGGTCTGACAACTAAATGAGTGGTTCTGGTCAAAGCAACTTTCAGAAACAACTTGAGGCCATTTTAATTTCCCAAAGGTATCCATAAAAGTATTTGGGCTGCTGACTTCTACTGTTCTAGAACAACATAGGACCCCAAAGAGTCTCTGAGGGTCCCCTGAAGTCTTTCTGATAATACGGGTCATATTTGTTGGATGAACTCTCATTTCAATTTCCACTCTAAAATGATTTGTTGTTCATTCCCATAAGTTGTGTTTAGCAGTGTGTAATGACCTAGAAAGGCCACAGGCTGGGTTTGGGCCCTCGTTCACTCAGCCCCCAGCCTAGGGTGTGATAAGGCAGTGTGGTTTTATGGTTATGAGCATGGGTGTGGGATGTCAGCCCTGCTCACTGGCTCCTATATGATACAACTGGGCACATTTCTTAATTGTCTTGCATTGTTCTCATCTCCAGAAATGGAGAAATCACAGTCACCTCCCAGGATCACCATGAAAATGTACTGATAAATACAGAAGTTCTCCTCACAGTTCCTGAAGCATGAATGGCGTGCCATAAATTCCATGCTGACTGTGTTATTGTCCTAAGCATGACTAAAAATACATAGCTCGAGACTTTCCCCGACCCTGAGTTTTGGAAAGCTAACTTTAATACCATGCTGATGATGGCTGTTCCTTTAACTATTTCTACAACTTCCTCAACATGGCCTTGTCTAAACTCTATTTTTTTCCCTTTGCCCGAGCGAAACAAAGACACAAACAAGCAAGCAAAATACTGGAGTTACCTTTAATACTTCTAAGATGACTCTGACTTCAGCTTTCTGAATATACCTGAACTCTACATTCCGCCCCTCCCCACCCCCCCATCTCTCACTTAGGAGTTATCAAGAAAAAAGTTTTCCGTGAAAGGTTTGCTATGTTAGGCCATGATCTGCTGGTGGAAACCTAGGCCAAGAGGCGAACCCATTACAGGGACTCTAAAGTGTGTTGAATATGGTCTAAATCTCGCCAATGCTTGGCAGCAGGAGAACAGCCAGGCTTAAGTGGCAAGGAAAATGCCTCTGACACCTAAGTTGTACTTGCTAAAGAATGAGAAGCATGTGAGAAATCCCTTGATCTCACTGTGCTGAGCTAACAAGACCAGGTGTGGCTGAGATGGTCCGATGGTACACATCAGTTAATTCAGCCTCACCTTCAAATACAGTCGAACTTCATGATAAAATCTGACTTACAAAATGAATACCTAAATTTTCATCAGCATTTCTCAGTTATAGCTCTTGGTTTTTTTCTATATTTAGATACTGTTTGGAAAACTGAACAAGAAATTACTCTTTGAGGCCATAATTAAACTGAAACATAACAAGAGTGTAATTGGAATTTTTTACTAATAGCTAACAGAATGCCATGTCACACACCACTCTCTTGCTCTTGGCCTAAGAGAGACCAGGAGGGTTTCAGAAATCATACTGACTGTCAAGAGCAGATGTGTTTTAATATTTAAAATTAAAATTTTCCAGGGATTGGTATTGATCTGATTGGTATTGAATACCAGGGAGTGGTATTGAAACATTCATACTGTTTCAAGTGCCGTGGAGAGCACTTGGAAATGAAAGACCATTATCTTTTTATGTTTGAAAGTTTTTTCTCATGAGATAAACTGAGCTGGTTAATGTTTTGTCAAATCATGCTTTCTAGGCTATGTCATCTTATTTCCTGCTAGCGTCAAGCTCTTTTTTAACAATAGAGAAACTCTGATTTTTTTTCCTCTTGCTATTTTCTCTTATTTCTGTAGGCAAATTATATCTGTGAAATATCCTTTTTTGTCAGCTCAAGTCCCATTGACATAACGTTTCCCATAGTGTGTGTGTGTGTGCGTCCGTGCGCACGCATGTATTTCAGACTTCTTTCTACAAAGAGAGAATTCTGGAGCCTTCACTGCTTTTTGGCCCCGAGAGTACATTCCATGCCCCATACGGACATTGGAAAGAATATCCCAAAAGGCATTCAGCTGGGTCATTTGCCATCTTGGTTCACATAGCAGGTTTTGTTGACAAGGCTTTGTTCAAAGCAAAGGGACTATGCCAAATGGTTCACAACCCTTGTAGCCTCTCCTAGAACCTTCAGCCTTTCTTGGAACTTGCCAGCCATTTAAGAGACTTTCTAGAGTCAGAGTAAGGAGAATGGATGTAGAAGGGGAAATGTGATATATGTAGAAAAATGCAGAAACAACTTAAAGTCTTTGTGAGAACTGCATTTAGCTTTCAGAACATTGAAATAATGAAATGTGTTTATGAAGGAGAATTTCTTCTATGTGTCCCACATGACATTTTTTTTCCTGGGGAAATATTTATCCAAGCAAAAAAATATCTGTTAAAGAAAGAAATGAATTTGCATTTTGATATTTCCTTTCTCTGGGAGAAAATAATGCTAATTCCAGGTCTTTTGGAAGGTTCTAGGGTAGGATTAGCTAATTGACTCTTCTGATATAAACACAGTTCCAGAGTTAATCAGAAACAAACACTGCCATCTCTGTATCAGTTCCAACAACAGACTTACGTTTAACACGAACTTACCATCTCAACTGGAAAAAATGTATGTGGCTGCACAGGGCACAACTATGATTTAAAAAAAAAAAACTTTCTTCAAAGTGGATTTTATCCTGATTTTGGAAAATTTGGAAACATACTGAAAAGTTTAAAGAACGATAAGAACACACTCTACCTCCCAACCTAGATTCAATAATGTGAATGTTTTACTGCATATGCTTTCTATCTCCATGTCTATGATGCATACAGTTTTTCCCCTGGAACCCCCTGAGCTGCAGACATATGGGTGACATTTTACCCATAAGTACTTTAGCAAAAATAAGGACATTTCCTCCCAAGCCACAATACTATTATTATATGCAAGAAAATTAACCTTAATTTCATAATTAATCTAAATTATTGCATATTAAAATGTCCTTCATTGCCCACAACATGTCTTCAGTAGCTTTTTTTTTTTTTTTTAAGTCAGGATCCAATCAGGTTAAAACACAGTGTTTAATCAAAAGTGGTCTCTTTACTTTTTCCCTCCCTGTATTGCTTTTATTTATCTTTTTGAAGAGTCCAGACCAGTTTTTCTGTGGAATGTATCATATTTGAAACTACTAATAGTTTTGATATGGCTTCTGATCATTTAGAATCACAAAGAAGCAGCCTAAGAACTTAGTTTAGTGTATTGGTAAACGAGAGTTACCAAAAAGCTTTTATATTAATATAGAAGCCTCGGGAGATTTAGATTAGATGGAGTAAATTTGGCAGGAAACAAAATAGTATTTTGGGATCACAATGTTTACAAGTTTACTGGTTTTTAAATATTCTAAAGTCAAAAGAGAGGGAAACGATTTCTTTAGTGGGCCATCATTCTTCAGTGGAAATGTTTAGCAAATGGCCGGGAATGGCGGTTGGCAGCTTACAGGAGAAATTGCCGTTACAGAAAACAAAGTGGATTGTGTCACAGTGTGGATTGGGAACTGTGGGGACAGGAGCCTTCACCTTTCTTCCCACATGTACAAGTTTACATATGTTTTTTAAAAAAGATACATGTGGAAAGTGAGATGTGAGAAAAGCCATCTTCTTTTTATGGTTAATTTCGTCTCTTCACATATGAAAGTATATATAATTATATATGTGTATATGCATTGCATATCTATATTGTTTAGATTGGAACAACCAGAAAACAGCATTACTGTTACTAATACCAATAAAGCCTATCTCTTTGGTATCAGGTATTTTATACTGAAGTGAAAGGGGGGTTCATAAGTAATGTTGGCAATGTTCAAATAATCTCTGTAGTTTCCTTTTTTCATTTACTGACGGAATTGTTAAGCACTTACAATGTACCAGGCGGTACACTTGAGGCAGGAATGCAAAGATGAACAAAAGAACATGATTCCTCTCCTTGAGGGATCACAGTCTAGGGGGAGGAGGCAGAAATGTACTAAGTTATAGCTGTATGAGACTTGGTATAATAAAGGGACATACGAGGTGCTATGTGCTGACCCACAGCAGACCCTCAAAAAATATTTTTTTTGAATAAATGGATGAATGAAGGAATCATAGAGTAGGAATCATCTAGTGATTCCTAGAACTGGAGAAATAAAAGATTGTAAGAAGGAGGTGAAGTTTAAACTGTGTCTTAAAGGCTGGACAGGAGTTTTCCAAGTGGACAAGGATGGTTGAACATACCAGGTGGCTTGTACAGACATGGAAGCAAGAGTATGGGGAACACGTATAGTTCAGTTGGCCCAGTGTCAAGGTTCGCATGGAGTGGTGGTGGGGGGACATGGTTGAAAAGAGGGCTCAGAGCACAGACAATGAAGAACAGACAACTCTATTCTGGAAATGGTTGAGGTCCAGTGAAGGATATTGAGTAGAAAATTGATGTGCTTGGATTTTTTTTTTTTAAACCTTTCTGATGGTGGCAGAGAATGAACTGAAGGAGGGAAGACAGGCTGATTAAGAAGCACTTACAATAATTCACAGAAGAGACAATGAATAAATCAGGGACAGGAGGAATAGAGATGAGGACAGATTGAAGAGTAATTTGGCCTAGTAGTCAGTTGTTACTGTAATTATTAGATAGGACTCTGCATATGCATTTAGGAACTGAGAACTTTGATACATTTTTATAAGGGTTAGAAATGAAAATATCCCTCATTTTATTTCAGTCTTTAGCTACTACCCAGTTTCTGTTTAACTTTTTTCCCCATTCATCTTCTTTTAAAATTTTATTTTATTATGTTAGTTTAACTTTTATAAGAAAAGAGACTGCATTACTATCTTCACTTTTTTTCCAGTCCCGATTATTTTTACAGCTTTAAAAATTGAGATATAATTCATATACCACATAATTCATCCATTCAAAGTGTACAGTTCTGTGGGATTTTTTCTTTTTAGTATAATCACAAAGTTGTGCAAGCATCACCACAATCAATTTTAGATGATTTTCATCACTCCCAAAAGAAACCTTGTACCCGCTAGCAGTCACTCCCCATTCACTCATTCTCCAGTCCCTGGAAACCACTAATTTACTTTCTGTCCCTATGGATTTGCCTACACTGGGCATTCTATAAAACAAAGTCCTACAATATGTTCTTTTGTGATTGGCTACTACCTTCACTTTTGCTCACCCTTAGAGACAGGAAATTGGGAGGGGACTAAAAAACGGAGAAAACTTTTGAGAATCTGCCCTTTCCCTCCAAAGACTATAGAGTCCAGAGAAGGTACAGTTAGTTGCTTAGAGCTCTGTAAGAGGCCAGATAGAGGTAAAAAAATATTTTTTCAGTAATGATGCTACCTCTAAATTATCATAAAAATACATAATAATATTTCCATGCATTAAATGCTTGTTAGATGCTTTATGTACAGTAGCCCATTTATTCCTTACAACGTATTTATGAGGTAGGTATTTCACTTTTTTATAGGTAAGGAAATTAAGGATCAGGCAAGAGGTTACTTATTTCGTATCTCACTTGTATGAGCTCAAAAGCCATGCTCTCGATTACTGTTTGAGAGCAGGAAGCACCCTATTTTTTTTAATTCCCAGGTAACTTTTCTTTTTTATTTGCCACTATTCATGATCTTCACATTTTCCTCAACTTGGAGTAGCTCGCTTATCTTTTGGCTACTGGCCTCACCTTTTGAAGCACTAGGAAAACTCATGATAGATCGATGAATAAAGAGGTTGTGGCACATATATGTACAGTGGAATATTACTCAGTTAACAAGTAGTATCTTGCCGTCTGTGGCAACATGGGTGGACCTAGAAAGTATTATGCTAAGTGAAATAAGTCAAACAGAGAAAGACAAATGTAATATGATTTCACTTATATGTGGAATCTAATAAAACAAATGAACAAACAAGAAGTGGGAGGGACAGGCTTCTAGCTACGGAATGAGGAAGTCACAGGGATAAAAGGTACAGCGTAAGGACTCTAGTCAGTGGTGTGTAATAGTGTAGGGTGACATACGGTAGCTACACTTGTGGTGAGCACAGCATTCTACACAGAGTTGTCGAATCACTATGGTGTGTACCTGAAAGTAATGTGACACTGTGTGTCAGCGACACTTCAATTAAAAAAGAAAATAATAGCAACCAAAGATACTATCTAAATTTTTAAAAATAAACACAGTGGGCATAGTGTATCATAGAAGCGTAAAACCTCCATAGAGGACTATGGAATAAATATTGCAACAAATAAGAAAAAAGAAAACGCATAAAAACATGTCTTTCTTAAACAGTGGTAGGACTAAGAATCTCCCCATTTCCCCATCCTTAGATGGGGTTGGGAGAAAGCTCTATTGTGAAAGTGGGTCAGGGTAATTCCTGTTTAATCACCCAGCCAAAGGATGAGACTCATTACTTGAAAAATATAGGCATTTATATATATATGTAATGATTACAGAAATCACATTTTATTTATTATTTCTTCTCAATGTTTTATGAGAAACGTGATAATCTGATTCAATGTTAAACCAACTCTGGCTTATTGTCTGGATATAGACTGTGCTGTGAAGAGCTGTCCGCAGGGGTCAATGATGCATCAGCTGTCAGCTCTCTATTCTAGCAAACTTCCTTGAGTGAAGTGGCTCTAAGAAATAGCTTCTGTTTATTTTCCTTCTTTCCCACTCTCCAGGTACACTAATTTATCTTTCTCCCGTGTGCCATTGTCTAAATCTTCCTTGAGATTATTGTATCAGCCAAGTGTAGTTTTGGGAAGGTGAGACGGCTTTTCCTATCTTGAATTTAAATTTAACAAGCACTTGTGAAAATTAGTCTTTTCAAGTATCAGAAGGGAAGAAGGTATGTGTGAATGCCCAAGAATGTAAGAATTTACTTGAGTTTGTCCCTTATGATTCTCTAGTTGAAGATGATTCGATGAAACCCACAGTATGGGGGAAGCTTTGCCAAGAAAAATAAAATGCAGGTTTCGGAGGGACCCCAGAAATGTGTTTCATGGGATCCCCTGCCTTAGGCATGTCAGTGTCCTAAGCACTCAAGTACCACGAGACTGTTCTCTTTGTGAAGAGATCTTCATGTATGTAACTTTGTAACTCCCGTCCTCATGTCAGTGTTTTATGAACACATCAGAGTATATTGAGTTAGTCGATGGACACTTTGTGTTGTTTACTCTTTCCTGAATGTTGGAAACTACCATAGTCAGGGAAATTACAGTCTATGAGGTCAGATGTTATGGAAAGACAAAGAAGTTGGGTCAAGTGTCTCTCCCACATGAACAAAAACAACAATAGCATTTATTCAACACTGATAAATATACTGACACATTGGCTCAATTAATCTTCATATGTCCTAGATGAAGTAAGTCCCATTATATCTTCATTCTACACATAAAGAAACTACAGATTAGAGAGTTAAATGATTTGGCCAAAATCAAAATGACCACAGAATGATAGAGCTGTGTGTCTAATTTAGGTATGTTTGGTCGAAAGCCCCTCTTCTTTTATTTTTAAAGAATTTATTTCTAAGTAAACTCTACACCCAATGTGGGGCACAACCCTGAGATTAAGAGTCGCATACTCCATCGTCTGAGCTAACCAGCCACCCTGAAAGCAAATCTTCTTGACTCTTCTACATGTATATGCATCCATTCCTAACATGGCTATGCAACATAATTATATGATAACATTTTGCAAAAGCATGGCTAGTTCTTTGCCCACATAACCAGAAAAAAATGATAGTTCAAGCATGACGTGTTATAAAGAAAGTAATTTTTATTTATTTATTTAAAGATTTTATTTATTTGACAGGGAGATAGAGAGATAGCACAAGTAGGCAGAGAGTCAGGCAGAGAGAGAGGGAGAAGCAGGCTCTCCACTGAGCAGGGAGCCTGATGTGGGACTTGATCCCAGGACCCTGGGATCATGACCTGAGCCGAAGGCAGCCGCTTAACCAACTGAGCCACCCAGACACCCCAAGAAAGTAATTTTTAAAAAATATTTTATTTATTTATTTTATTTTGAGAGAGATCGTGTGAGTGGGGGGCAGAGCAGAGGGAGAGAGAGAGAGAATCTGCAATGAGCATGGAGCCTGACTTAGGGCTTGATCCCACGACCCTGAGATCATGACCTGAGCTGAAATCAAGAGTCGGATGCTCAACTGACTGAGCCACTCAGTTGCCCATAAAGAAAGTAATTTTGATTTATTTGACTAGCTGTTAATGTCACCCAGCAAGATGGTTGGGTTCACTGAATTATGGAACTGGTCAACTTCTCTGTGATTTTTCATAAGTATGCTCTAATATCCACTATAAAGGACTCATAAAATCAGAGGGGAAAGGTAGAGATGGATACAAATAATTGTTGGAATTAAGGAAGAACCAACATATACAAATAATTAGAAAGCATTGTAACCTTTTAAATGTTCATTCACTCATTCAGAAGATATCTATTGAGTGCTAAGCGTTCTTCTAAATGCTAAAGACATGGCTCCCCATCCCCATCTGACTAGACAAATGATAAAGCAATGTGGTGTGTGAATGCACACATATATGCATGCAATATTTTTAGGTGGTTATAAATTCTGTAGAAAAATAATGCAAGATAAATGGAGAAAAATTCATTATTATATAGTGTGATTGAGGAAGACCTTGCTGAAAAAGTGACATTTGAGTGGATCCTTGAAGGAAGTTATCTAAAAGGAAGGACTTGGTATGGAGAATTAGTAAGAGGGTAAATGAATGGAATGAATAGAATAAAACTTCTACAGCAAAGTTTGTACCTAATATTGACACTTAAGATTTAACGTTCAATATCTCATTTGAAAAGTTTGGTTAATAACATGTCTACTCTAGAAAATTCTTTTTTTTTTTTTTAAAGATTATTTATTTATTTGACAGAGAGAGAGCTCGTGCACATGCGCACACAAAGCAGGGCGAGGGGCAGCGGGAGAGGGAGAAGCAGGACCCCCTCCTTCCCCCCTGCTGAGCAGGGAGCCCAACTCGGGGCTTGATCCCAGGACCCCGGGATCATGACCTGAGCTGAAGGCAGATGTTTAACGACTGAGCCACCCAGGCGCCCCTACTATGGAAAATTCTTAAGGCTCTTATTTACCAGCTTGAACTATGGCAAATGTCATATGAAATTCATTTTAGTTGAGGAAAGAAGCATTTAGTGCTCATAGTGCAAGCTTATCCAACATGAGCAGAAAGGAGTCTTGAGAGAGAGAGAGAAAGAGAGAGAGAAGCCAGTTTCCTTCTCATATCTCTTACTTTGGCAAGTATAAAATGCCTCATTATTAACATATATGAACATGTTCATTGCATTTCTTGCAAGCATACCAGCTGAAAATTAGTATGCTTTCTAGCTAATGAATGCTTGTGTTTTATATATCATTCATAATTCCTAGGAGTTTTATGCCTGTTATACATTAAGGAGATTATTGATTTACTGTTTTTCCTCATAATTAATCTCATTATCTGGAAAAAAAAGCTATATGGCATATACTTTAAGGAATTAAGCTTTTCTTTTTGTCTCTATAACATCCAAAAAACAGAGATAAAACAGAACTCCTTTATATAATTAGGAAAACAACTTTTGCCTGGTTAAATCCCCCAGATCTCACAAGTTTGAAATATGACTAGAACAAAATATTTTAGAATTTTTTTCCTAGAAAAATAAAATTGTTTTGCAAGTTCTAAACCAAGCCAATACAATATTTCTGAATGTATGTTTATGATGCTTAGGATATAATTACAGAGGAAATAAATAGGTCTTAAAATGAAGCCTTATTTATTCCGAGTGGTCTGGCCTCACTGAGGAGATAACATTTGAGCTCATAGATTTGAATCCTTTCTGCCACTTCCCAGCCTTGTGATGTTGGACAGGTGACTTAGAGCTCTGAGTTTCAGTTTTCTCATCCATGAAATGAAGATACTTACTACCTAGAGAAATTGTGGGGCTCGAAGAAGTAAGCAAAAGTAACACAGGGTTTGACACGTACTAAATACTTAGCTAAATAGTATTAGTGAATTATTATTTTTTTTAAGTAGGCTCCATGCAAAGCATGGAACCCAACATGGGGCTTAAACTTACAACCCTGAGATCAAGACCTGAGCTGAGATCAAGAGTCAGAGGCTTAACTGACTGAGCCACCCAGGCACCCTGCAAATTACTATTTTTACTAATCAGCTGTAGATTTTCCTGCAAAAGGATCAGGAAACAATTTTGTTCACTATGTTGCATTCTGCTCAGGCCACACAGAGCATTGTTTCTCCCCTGTTGGCAAGCAGAATCACATTCTGAGGCTTGATTTGCTAATTTGTATTAAAACAGCTGGAGAAACTCCAAAGGAAGGCTGGGTCCCCACTAGCAGGATTGTTTGTCAACTGGTTGACCCGGTAACTGTGCCTGAGTCCCAGTTCTGAGATTTCTGCCTCCCCCAGAACTGACATGCTATCTCTTTCAGGAACCGGATTCTAGCCCAAGGAGGAGCCTTTCTGGATGCTCCGTAACTGCATTTTTTTTTTTTTTTTTTTTTAAAGATTTTTTATTTATTTATTTGAGAGAGAGAATGAGATAGAGAGCATGAGAAGGGGGAGGGTCAGAGGGAGAAGCAGACTCCCCGCCGAGCAGGGAGTCCGATGCGGGACTCGATCCCGGGACTCCAGGATCATGACCTGAGCCGAAGGCAGTGGCTTAACCAACTGAGCCACCCAGGCGCCCTCCGTAACTGCATTTTAAGAGGTTTTCCATTTTTGTTTTTCCCCAATGTAGGTCAAAGCGTGAAGAACAGAAGGATTGGCCGAGGGGAAACAGATGTTTATGTTCATTTCATAATCGTAGGGCTGGGTGGTTGTGGAAGAATAGTACAGAGCATCCAAGACGTCCAGAGCTACACCAAAACCACCCCCAGGGTCCCTGGCTCCTTCCTGTTTTTTAAGACTCCTTTGCTTCTTCCCCTGAGAGGAGGCGTTCTCTAAAATTTCCCTCAATGAGCCCACCAACAGTCTCCCGGTCAGGCCAATGATTGTTTTCCAAACAGCAGGCTCAGTGAACAGAGAGATTAATTGTGGGACTTTGTCAGTCACAGCCAAGGCTGTTCTCCCAGCAGCTGGTGCTCAGGGCACCCCAGTTTGCTTAGTTGGCCCCTTTCTGCTGTCTTACAATTCCTACTCCTCTCTGTTCTAAGCTCTGAGGCTTCCCAGCCCTCCCCGCCCCAGCCCTCTCCCAACACTTTCTGAGTCTCAGCCTCGTGCATTCTCTTTCTTCCAGGATCTCTCTACGCCCAGCCTTGACAGCAGATCTCTGACGAGAGCACTCTGGTCCTCACTTAGGAATTTGCTAGTTGTTTCTGAGAGGTTCTAAAGGCCTTTTCTGTTTTATGCGACTTTCCTTGTCAGAGACTCCCAAGTCAAGAAATTGTATATGTGGATATGTATTTTTAAGTTGCTTTTTACTGATGGAATGTTTTATCATAGAACTGTCCCTCTTGACTTGATTTATAGGCACCTTATAGTATAAAGAAAGGTTTTCTGAACTTGCTAAATTACATTAGATTGAACTATATGACCTTATGATATCCAAAAGATTTTGAACTGTAAAATGGAAGTTTCGTAGGTTCCATCTAATAAGAAATGCTTAGGATGCTTGTTGAAATCTATATTTATCTCTCTTTCTCTCAGTGGGTTTGATATAGCAGACTAAGGCTATGGCATGGACTAAAGAATCTGCATTTTCAACAAGCAGGTTTTTCTGATGAGCAGGCAAGTTTGGGAAATACAGGTATGTCATTTGTAGCAGAATAAACACCTCATTCAGTACGGTGCTTAGGGCAGTTTCTATTGTTTATGTGGGTCTGCTATATTTGGCAGAAGAAATCTCAACTTAGTGATTATAGTAAAGATTACTAGGAGTACAGTAAAATCTGTTTGCCTTTTCTTTGGGCGTAAAGCTAACCTCTGTCACAATTACACGTGGCCCAGGGTCTAACTTCTCTGTAATGAAGTGTGAACAGAAGTGAGGCATGCCACTTATAAATCTGGCCCACAGCACCGCTCCTTGCCCTCACTCCTCCCTATTCTTTTATCGTCCACTGTCTCGACACATGGCACTATTAAGCCCCAGGTAACAGCAGAGTCACAAGATGGAAAAAAGTCCGTGAATGGCCACAGGGGGCAGAACCATCTCATCAATACGAACACTTGCCCAGCCTGTTATATGAGCAAGAAATAGAATTCTAATAGTTTGAATCATTATATGCTCCAGTCTATTTGTTACAGTATCCTAGTCTATTGAGTGTGGTGTTATTACAAGAACCTAAAAAAAAAACAACAACAGCAAAACTGTACTGTTGGCTTAGCTGTTCAGTGGCAAGTGGTAAAAAAAAAAGAGTCTGGAAAGATGGAGATCTGTGCTCTCCTGTGGCAAGACTAGTTTTGCAAAACTATTATCTGTGAAACCTGGAAGGTAAACTGAGTCCCTACAGTGTCTGTAGCACTCAAAGGAAAGACCAGGGAAAACCAGAATGTTACTGTATGTTAATTGTTACTTACTGTGTTTAGCAAGGTGTTCTAAGAAAGAAAAGAGCGGAATCGGTTGTTTTTTTTAAGCAGAGATTGATAGAACACAGGTATTGATGGACTTACAGAGTTGTAAAATTGATTATTTTTGGATTCCACAAATAGAAGATACAATTAAAAAAGGAGCCATAAATGTCCATTTCTCTGTTCAAGCAGGAGAATCAGCTCTGTGTCAAAGATACGATCCCTTGCATCTAAACCTCCTGCTTCATACGGCCTCTTGGTGGCTATTGTTAATTTGAGGGGAAAAATAAAAGACATTGGCTACAGGAGGCAGACAAATAAAGTATGTTTAAGAAGTATGTCTAAGGAAGACATACTTTAGTCTTGGATGTTGTTACTGGTCCATGGAATTTACCAGAAACCTGGTAAGTTTTTGAGACTTGTGTTTCCAAAGAAATGCCAAACTTGGACAGAATACGCTTATAGCTATAAAACTACACTGAGTCCCCAAATTGTACAAGCAAGAAGCAGGCTGTGAAAATGTTGTAGTCCCTGAGGAAAACATGCTCCCAAAGGCCTCATTGAGATGTGTGTCACGGAGGGCAATGGATGAACAAGAAGAACCTCCTAGACCCGAGCCAGGAAAAGTCAAGATTAATAGAAGCAAAGTCAAGACTAAAGGAAGCCTGAATTTCTCCTCCCAGAGAATAGCATCAGGGTCAATTCCCAGAAACTTCTTCCACTGACAGCACAGAGGGTCTTCCCAATGTTTGCTATCAGGATTCTGTTATTGCCATGTGTCTCCCATTCTTTCCTTTTCTGAAGGGGTTTTGAAAATTTTAGTTATTCCATCCCTGTTCTACCATTGTTTAAGGGGTGATTGTATAAATGGGGCAGATGATGAATCTCCTATTGCACCACAGGAACCATGTCTCCATCAGATGGAAAGAGCTGTGTATCACCTGCAAACACTGGACTCTGACCTGGTGCGGTGACAGAATAGGACTCTGGGCGGTCCTTCTGTGGAAAAGGGCAAGTTGGTTTTTTTACATGGGGGAAAAGTGTGGACGGATATTTAGTGGCTGGAGAGTCTGATACAAGCAGAGATGTCTGATCTCCACTGAAATCTATTCTTCCCTCTCTCGGGCCTGCAGGTGGGTTTCCTATCCCAGCCTCTCTTAGACTGAGGCGTGGCCTCGGGACTCATTTACAAGTCCTCTGGAGTGTGACTGGAAATGATGTCTGTCACTTCCAGGTTTGGCCCACAAAACTTTCCATTTGAGTTTGTCCATGTTCTTTTTCATTAGGCTGGTTGGATGCAGGTAACTATGAGATCTCAGGGGATGGCAGGGTCACAAGATGGAAGGAGCCCGGGTGTCTAGATGACTAAATGGAGGGAAGTGGCCCCACTGACTTGATTACTTGCCCAGGACCGTAACATCAGCAAGAAACACCCTGCCATGGTGTTAATCCCTTACATGTTTGGGTTAGGTTAGCATACCCTACCAGTGGCTTTTTGATTAATGTTAATAGCTATAATGCTCTACACTGCTTATGTTGTTTGTGTACTGTCTCATGGCCTCCATTTACTCCTTTACAAGTCATTTAACCTTGGGCATATTGGTTAATATCTTTGTGCCTTGATTTCCTCATCAGTAAAATTGGGAAAAGAATATACCTCACAAGAGCATTGTGAGGAAGCAGTGAATTGATGTATGAAAATATTGCAAAATGCCTGAATCATAGCAAAGACTCTGGAAGTGTACAGCTACTGTTATTGTTGTTAATACATGTACTAATGACACTTGAGTTTCATAATTAACACTACCACACTGCTTGTTGGATCACACATGGCCGTAGAGACTCATGCTAACACCGGAAACGAAGAGCACTGGAAATAAAAGCTGTGGAAATAAAACCAGGTGGATACACATGAATCAAGTCCTTTTGTTTCATGAAAATTGGACACATTCAAGAAGCTGGTGGACTTCAGAGCTTTTAGGAACAATGCCGGGCCACTCTGTGACTCACAGTTGGTCTCTATTGAATTCATGATGGAATTTATCCTGAGTTACACCCGGAAAATTGACTGTTTGGATTCTGCTGACTAACCCAACAGGTGGCATGGATTTTTGTATGTGGGAAGGTAAATTTTCAGCATCATATCAGCATCTGCGTCCGTACACAGAGGGTAGGGTCTCCGTCATAGGCCCTTGTAATCTTGGGCTCAGGATTGATGAGGGAGAGTGTTTCTCTTGAGTTTTCTTACCTGTTCTTTCCTGAGAGGTCTTATGTTTGTTGCCCATCTTCATGCTGCCTTTTTAAAACAGGCCAACTGTACCCAAAATGTCCAATGTGCTGGGCCATCCCTGAGCCAAATTTGTTATTTGTCTCACACTAAGAGGGAGAAATGGCAGATTTTGCAAAAGCTATTCCTGAAATAAAATACTGTTTCCCTGAAGCCCAACCTCCATGGGCAGGTTGGTAGTAAAATTTATGAAGGATTTCCTAGCCTGGACATGAAGGGAGTTAGGCCATGTGGAACTAAGTGTCTTGGTCACAGGGGGCCTGTCCACTGGAGCCTGAATTGGTCTCGCTCCTTGGTTTGTTGCCAGCTAAAACTGGAATGCAGGACTGCTGAGAACTGCAGATGCTGTTTCCAATCCTGGGAGCATGGTTGTTTTTGGGTCACAGATACTTAATTTTCTTGATCCCTCTTCTGTTCTTCTTTCTTACTCCCAAGAGCTGCAGCTCACAATTCATAGTCCCTGCAGTTCGCTTTGGCTTTCCGAGTGTAATTTGCACCCTGGAAGCCTCTGAATGTGCTTGCTTCCAGAAGCATCTCAGGGTGGAAGGAACTGTTTGTGTGATTCCCGCCACTGCCCCTTTGGTGTGGCCTCCAAGCGTCCAGAAAAAGCATCAGCCACACATTACACTCCCTCAAAAGGAGATATTGGGAGGTTGGATACCTACAAGATTTTGTGTTTTTGAGCCCCATTGCATTTAGAAGGAACAGAGTAAGTGAGTCCACTGGTCCATTCTTGTCTCCTCTTACACAAACTTTTATATTTTCATCTGAGGTTAAAATCTGGTGATTTAGTTCATAGTCCCATGAGAGTTGTTTCAGGTTTCCTTTTAGCTTATAGAAAATGAATCTCATCCATTCTCTAGAGACTCTCAAGTGTCTTCAGAAAGAGCAAAAGAGAAACTCCTGAGTAAATATTCCCAAATGGGTAGAACTATGTCACAAACCTTTATAGGCCCAGGATTTGGTTTTATTCACTTTCTATTATTTTGTGTTACTCCCCCTCCCTGGTGGATTGGACAGTTTCCCCTGCTCTGGCCATTAAGTTGTGATTAAGTCTACCTTGGATGGATCACCATTTAATTAGGTGAAAAAGTTAGACCTGACTTTCAGCTCTCTGTGAAAACGACTTCCTTTTATATCTCACTCAGCTGATAGAACAGCTAGATTCCCACCCCACCCCCATGAATCCTGTGAATTTCCTGCATAGATGGCTGGATTTGCAAATAGCGACTTCAACAGTGAGTTTTGAAACACAGCTGGTTTTTTGACAAATTCTAGGAGGTACGGGTGATAGAAGAAAGGGCCACAGACAAAATCAATTCTAAGCCAGAGGCTGATGGAAATGGTGAATGAGGTACACTGTGCGCAGGCCCCAATGTGAATAGGCTTATTTGACACGCCTGTGTACATGAACATACAAACCATGGACGATCTAACTTGACACACAATCTAAGAAAACAGAAAATGGAAGTGTTATCCTTATGTCATATGTTCTGTGAAACAGAAGCATGAGTGGCCCTATCTACTTTCATCCTGCTGCCCCTAACTTTTAGTCCTAGCCCTTGGTTGAACTTGGGGTCACTCTGAGGCATGCTCTGTATATAAGAACTGTAAGTCTTTGAGGGGGCCTCTCAAAATTTAGGTAGGCTTTTGAATATAATGCTCATGGAGCAATTTGCAGCTCATCTGTTTCCAAATGAAATTTATGCATTGCAGAGTTACATTATTCAACAGATGTGACATTGGACGCTTGGGTCAAGAAAACTCAATGCTATGTTACAATTCCAGTAGAGATAAAATAATACTTGTGAACAAAAGAGTTCAAAAATAGAATAAATTTAATAAATTTCTAAACATATTCATTCCTAAAGATTGGACCAGCCGTTTGTTCGTTTATTCAGCAGTTTCAATGGGCTAGAAATTACCTAAGCACTTGAGGGACAAAGGTGATTAAGACATATGAACTCGTTTATTCAATAACTATCTATTGAGAATCTACTGTATGTTGGGGTCTTTTTTAAAAGTTGGATATAGAGCAGTGATTAGATAGAGCAGTGATTAGTGTCCTCATGGAGTTCACATTCAAGTGTGGGATAAAAATGGTAAGCAAATAAATAGAAGTATAATGCCAGTAGTGTGAAATGTTATAGGTATGTAGTAGGATAAGTGGTTAAAGAGTGACTCTGTGTGTGTGTGTTTGTGTTTTTGTGTGTGTATGTGTTAAATAATGTGGTCAATTGAAGCTGAAGAGGATCTGGGGGAACAGTGTCAGGCTGGGGGAAGGGCAAGTGTGAAGTCTTCAAGGAAAATGGGATATCGGTGTGTTTGAGGCATACCAAGATGGCTGGTACGGCTAGAGCAGAATAACTGAAGAGGAGACTTAGGTGATGGGGGGTGGAGAGATGACAGGGACCAAGTCATGGAGTGCCTTGTAGACCATGATGAATGATGGGTCTGAGTGTGAAGGGATTGGGGGATTTGGGCTGTGAATAGCCCCCCTGCCAGCTGTGTGGAGAGCTGACTAGAGGGGGGCAAGGTTGGAAGCAGGGAACTGAGAGGTGATTACAATAGTTTAGATGAGACATGATGGTGCCTTGGACAAGAGTGAAACAGTGTAGGTGGTGAGAAGTGATGGGGTATTTTGAATGTTGTGCTGATCAGTGGCAAGAAGGAATAATAATGGTTTGAATGGAGAGGGTGGGGGGTATTGTCATAGGAAGAAAGGACTCAACGATAATACTGAAGTTTTGGTTCTAAGCAACTGGGTGCAAGACAGTGGTCATGTACTTGCATGGGGAAGTCTAGGAGAGGACTAGATTGGGGCAGTTAAAGAATTTTGTTTTAACAGGTTAAATTGGAGATGCCTATTAGATATTCAGAGGGACAGTTGGATCTATGAGGCTGGGTCTCAGGGTGAATATTGGGACCAGAAATATAAATGTGGGAGCCATTGGTAGATAAATAATAATTAAAGCCATGAGACTAAACACAACCAACTTGGGTATGAGTGTAAATCAAGAAGGGAACTGAGGGACTGAACACTGAGGTTTGCCAACATATACTGTTTGGGAAGAGACAGAGTAGGCAGCAGAGGAGATGGAGAGAGATTTGACAATAAAGGGAATAAAAGCCAGGAGAAGCTGTTATCCCAGAAACCAAGCAAAGAAACAGTAATAAGCCATAAAAAAGCCTCCAAGCCATCCAGTAAGATGAGAGCTGAGAACTGACCATGGGATTTGGCAAGACACAACCTTCTCCCTCAGGAGATTCAAGCACAGTGGAAGTGGGAAAAACAAGAAAACAGATAAATTGCTCTATATTGTGGAAGCCGTCTTCTAGAAATGTAAAGAAATTTCTGGAGATGGGTTGAAGATGGAGCAAGGAACTCTCCTTATAGAGTCAAGGGGGCTTGGAGAAGAAGGATGCCGGGAGGAAAGATGCCTGCAGGAGATGTACTTTTGGGCGGAGGGAAAAGAACTAAGATTCATAAAACTTAAATATTTTTTCTAGCTGGTTGTTAATTTTTTTTACAATCACTCATTCAAAACTGTTATTTCCCCTCCCAATTTAATATCCCACTACTATTACTCCATGCATATTTTATCAATTATCAATACATGCGATTACTGTATTATAAGGACATTACATACATCTCATCACATCCTACTCCATTTGGAGGATACTCTTCAAATTGTATTTTTCTTTGTTGTAGTTTTTATCTTTTTAATTTAGAGGTGGGGAGGGGCAGAGGGATAGGGGAAGAATCTCAAGTAGGCTCCATGCCCAGCATGGAGCCTGATGCAGGGCTTGATCTCACAACCCTGAGATCATGACCTGAGCTGAAATCAAGAGTTGGATGCTTTTTTTTTTTTTTTAAGATTTTATTTATTTATTTGACAGAGAGAGACACAGCGAGAGAGGGAACACAAGCAGGGGGAGTGGGAGAGGGAGAAACAGGCTTCCCGCTGAGCAGGGAGCCCGATGCGGGGCTTGATCCCAGGACCCTGGGATCATGACCTGAGCCGAAGGCAGACGCTTAACGACTGAGCCACCCGGGTGCCCCAAGAGTTGGACGCTTAACTGAGCCACACAGGCGCCCCTGTAATCTTTATCTTTTAATTACATTTTAATTTCCTTTCCTAACTGTGTGCAAGTGTAGAGAACTTACTCTTTATAATAATAGCTACTATGTACCTCACACCATGTGTGAGTCACTGTTCTAAGAATTTCACAGGTATTAATTTACTTTGTTCTTACAAACACTCCTAATACTTCTATTGTCCCTTTTCTTCTCTTGTGATAACTGAGGGACAGAAACGTTAAGTAACTTGTTCAAGGCCACACAGCAATGACAGTGCCAGTATTAGAACTAAGCTCTCTGGCTTCAAAGCCCACCATCTTGAATAGTATGCTATTCAAGTATGCTTCCATCCTTATTATTGTTATAGCTCTACTTTCCTGGGATGGGTAGCTGTTAGGGAAAAATCTTCAAGGGATAGTCTCTCTTAGACTTCAGCTGCAATTTTCTAAAGACTCAGGAATTCAGTTGCTGCTTGTGATTTCAGAATGCACCAGTAGGACCCAGAGACTGGATACTGGATACTTGTCCATATGGAAAAGAGAGGTAAAACCATAGAGTAGCCAAAATCTTTAAGGTGCTTTGGTACTCAAATAACAGTAAGTATATACACATTTGAAATGTAAAATAATTTCATCCTGGTGGAATCTAGTGGTAGTTCAGCCTTTGTTTGAGCTCTAATATATTTTTTATAGGTTGACTTTATCCCTAAAGATGGTTTTATCCTCTTTTTTCTTATACTAGGCTGATAACTGGTTCAGCCAATAGATGGGGATTGGGATACATCATTTTCAAAAGCACTTGAGGCCTCTCCCTTTAGTCAATTTTGGGCCTCACCTTTGATCAAAAAGTTTTTGAAATTAGGTACCAGCCAGTTTTCCTTTCCTGGCAGAAAGAGGGTATAGAATAAATAACCTTTGCTAAGATGTTTCCATGTCAAGTACCTTTACTTAAGTCCCGGACCTCTTAATCTTATTAGTTTTTTTTTCCCCCCCTCAGAGTGAGTCTTCTGTTCTCTTTATTCTGTTCTCATTAAAATGTTCTTCTCTGGTCACAGTCATTATACTTTCGGAAAAGCTTAAGGGAGCCAGACTTAAAATGTGCTCTTAATTTTACAAATATATATATATATATATAAAAAGCCTCTGGGAAGTGGATATTATTTTCACTGTGGTACTGTGGTACTCTCCCAATGTACTATGTAATACTGTCGTAAATCATGTAACTGTAGGAGAAGGAGGGGACTTAGGTGATTGTTTAGTTCTGGTAAAGAAGCTACTTCCTAACAGGGAGAGGATTTCAAATGGCCACATAGCAAAGTCAACATTCACACAGGTTTCCTGTGGGCCACTTCCCCTTTGCTGAACCTGACCCAAAGCCAAGGTAAAGGAAGGGAAAATTTTCTCTTATGAAATCTCAAATCTCTGATAACTCACCAAGCTGATCACTCTGTTGAAAAGAGTTATAAAACTAGGGTACTATAAACTTGAAGAATTTCATGAACTTGTTTTTGAGGAACAATAGATATGTTTTGGAAATTAAGAGAAAAAGTAAGAATGAAAATGGAAAAATTGATGGGGCGCCTGGGTGGCTCAGTTGGTTAAGCGTCTGCCTTTGGCTCAGGTTATGATCCCAGGGTCCTGGCATGGAGTCCCGCATCAGCTCCCTGCTCAGTGGGGCCTCTGCCCCTCTCCCTTTGCCCCTCTCCCTGCTTGTGCTCTCTTTCCCCCCTCTCTCAAATAAATAAATAAAATCTTTAAAAAAATGGAAAAATTGAGATAAGCTATCACATTGTCAAGTACACCTACAAACTTTAGAACACTCAGAAAATAAAAGTAACTGAAAGGATTAAGTTGTGACTACTGTATTTTAACTGTCATGCCTTAAAATATTTTATGTCCAATTTAATCCTTTCTGGACATACTCTAAAACGATTCAAATGTTATTTTTCTCTTTATTTTTACTTTAAAAACACATTAATTAAAAGTGTTTCTTTGAATTCAAGATACAGACTGCCTAATAGATACTTAAAACCTTTCAGTACTCCCCCCGCCCATTTACAGCCCCAGGAAGATAAAAGCACAATAGTACAGCCACCGATTGTTATAGAAAAATGAGTGTTCTAATGTTTGTTAATCTTACCATTTCATTTAAGAATGGCGTGAGGTAAATATATGAAAAGTGGCAAAAATACTTCTTTCACTAGTTGTGTGGTTAGTGGTGATTTTTTTTTTTTAATGGTGTTGCAGTTACATTTTAGAATGTTCCCATAAAAAGTTATGAATCTTCCCAAGAACGTTGCGTGAAATCTCTGGCCCCAAAGCCTGGAGGGCAGTTCAGGGTATTTCCCCAGTATTCGTCATTTGATTTAAGGAGGGTGGGTGGGGAGTTGTGAGGATACCAATGGACGGACGAATTGTCCTAACCGTTCCAGCAGAGACCTTGGCTGTGTGTTTCGCTCCGGGACCCGGCGGCGGCCAGGCCCGCAGCCCCTACCGGCTGCCCTGCGAGCTAAAGCAGGCCCCTCTGAAGTTGGGGTGTGGCGGCCCGCATCGCGCAGCCCGTCCGCAGGGCAGGGTTTTCCGCCTTCCCTTACCTGCATAGTGGTCAAACACAGTGGGCACATACTCCTCTGGGAAGGCGTCGTTGGCGTAGCTCATCAGCAGGCAGGTTTTCCCCACGGCGCCGTCCCCCACCACCACACACTTGAGCATCTTCTCCTCCGTGCCCCCGCAGCCGCAGCGCCTGTCACCGCGCTCGGTGCAGCTCATCCCCGCGGCTCCAGCTGCCGGCACCGGGCAGCTGCTGTGGCTTCTCCTGCTTCTCCCGAAGCCCATGGAGCGCGGGAAGCGGGCGAGCGGCGGGCTCGAGATCACCCTGCCTTACTTAGGGCGCCTGGGATCACACGGACCTGTCCCAGGCAGCCGGCACATGCCCTCGCGCTTACCATACTGGTCAGGAAAGGTAGCACACATTTGGGAGAATGATTAAAAGCATCTGTCCCTTTCCCCTTTAGTTTGAGTTAAGAAACCCTCATTTTTTCTCCGAATTCGCTGTGCTCTTCCCCTCTCCAGCCTGGCTAGAAGACACAGTGGAATTCTGCTAAATCTTCCCCTTTTTCCACTTCACATCTAACATGGAGGGAAGCTGGGCTTTTTAATGGAGTTTTCCCCTTGCTTCCTCCAGCTTGCCGAGTACCAGGAAATCATGGGTTTCCTGCTGCATTCCATATTAGGATCAGTAGGCTGGGGAAGGCTGCAACAATGGGAGCTCTGTGTGTGTGTGTGTTTGTACTTGTGGGGAACGCTGCCAGGGCATGGAGTGGGAAAACACTAGGGGTCCCACTGCAGACTCAAGCTGTCCGACTTCCTGTTTCATCTGCTGCTGGGGAGGCTGTTTGCCTGGGGCTGGCTGGGAAGAAGCTGACGACAGGATGGAAACTGGGGAGTGCTGTCTGCCACAGAAACAGAGGGAATGGTTTAAGTGAGCAGAGAGAACCACACCAGCCGTTGTAGGATAACAGATGACATCATCCCTCACTGAGTCACCAGTGAAAAGCTCTGCAGAGTAAAAATGGACAGTTCTTCACATACTTAAATGAGAAACTTTAGGCAATTCATCCAGGCCATAGAGAAGAAAACCTTCCAGAATTACATTGTTTCAAAGGGAAACATTCTTATAGATCATAGGTATGTGTGATCAAGTTTATGGGTTGCCACATTTGAGCACAACGCTCAGACGTGTACTCCAGACACAAACATCTTTATGGTTGTAGCACATAAGAAATCAACCAGACGTGGGATGTTTGCATCTTCTTATTTTAGCGAACAAACACACATGTGCTTGGCTCACAGTCTTGGAACTGAGAGTATGTGGGATGGCTTTATTGGTTTGCTTCAGATCCCCAAATGCTGCTTTTGCTTCGATGGTTCCCTTTGAGCTTTACTCCTATCCGCTTGGGTCAGCCTGGTCCTCGGCCATTACGAAGGAGCCATCGGCAGCTCATTTATTTGTCTGTTGGGTTGCTCAAAATGAAGCTCCTTTGAAGCCCTGTGTTTGATTAATGTACTTGGTCTTGGAGAAGAAGTGGAACTCTGCAAATGATTTTGACAAATGGATCAAGACTTTTTTGATGGGGGAGTCTCAGTTAATTTGAGATTTGTGAGCACTTATTTTAAAGCATTTAGATTACCCAATTGATTTGAGAAGGTTTTTTTGTGTGTGGGGAGGAGATGGGAGAGAAGTCTGTTTTAATAGGTGGCTAAAAATACTATAGGTAATATAATAATATAGAATATTACTATAATAATGTATATATGTAAAATGATACATACACATATATATGCTACAGTGTAACAGATAGAGCCCCAAATTTCTTCTGTTTTAGATTATAGTAACATTCACCACAGTGCTTAGTATCCCGATATTTTTTTTCCTAGGTTGTGTTGCCGTAATAAACAACTCCCAAAGTTCAATTATTTAAAGTAACACGTGTGTTTCTTGCTCACATTGTTATCCATTTTGCATATTTTTGTCACCCGCATTCAGGGATCTAGAATGGTGGAGCAGCCACATTGAGAACCGAGGTGATCGCTGTGGCAGAGGAAGAAATTAATGTGGTCAAGTGGCATTGGCTCCTAAAGCTTCCTTCTCAAGGTGACATTTCTGCTTGCATTTATTGGCCAGAGCAAGTCACATACCCATGCTAGGTTCAACAAAGTCAGAAGTATAATCCTACCATGTGTCAGGAAGGAGGGAACCAAATATTGGAGAACAGCCTGAACAGTTTAGAGGTAGTTCAGATCACAGAGATATTTTAGTTAGTTGAGATTACGTTAGCAGTAGGAAAGTTGAATTCTTTATGGTTGGTGTCATTTGGGAGCATTTGAAGGCACCTATGACCGCATGTGATTTGTATCATTTTATTTTCATTTAGTCTACCCAAAACATTGGGAATATGTGATAATAAAATTGCAACTTGAAAACTTATGTTTTTCTTCTAGAAAAAACCCTCAAGGGTGAAGGTGGCAGCCAAGCAAATCTGCGCAGGTAGAGTGGTTGACAATGTCAGGAACCCCAAACTGAAGATGAACAAGACCACTTTGAGCACAGCGGGATGATTTGTGTTTGGCAGAACTTTGAGGCGTTCTGACTTTGACCTCATCCCTGAGATCAGGCAGTAAGTATGGCATTGAGTAAATATTCTCGAGCAATGCCTGGCCCCACCTGTATTCCTACACTACAAATATGCTTGAGCCCACTGAACACTTGGACTAAGAAAAAACTGAGAAATTGGATTGGGTGAAATGTAGCTATATCTGTGTTTAACCTAAATCTTGTGTCATCACACACAGATATTTAAGTCCATGCCAATTGGTATGTGACTAAAAATTGGGATGTCGAGGAAGAGACTGGAAGCATCCAGTTGTGGTCCTTGAC
This sequence comes from Phoca vitulina, assembly GCF_004348235.1. Classification (NCBI taxonomy): domain Eukaryota; kingdom Metazoa; phylum Chordata; class Mammalia; order Carnivora; family Phocidae; genus Phoca; species Phoca vitulina. The sequence goes on along the minus strand of NW_022589710.1, from coordinate 35,334,881 downwards.
ATTTAACTCTAACTCAGAGGATTGGTACATCAGCCAGATCGGGTTGTATGCAAAGATGGGTCATGGCTGTTGAGAATGTTGGCTCTATTTCTCAAAATAAACTTGTTTCATCACTGTTTACTGCCCTCCCAACCCCAACTGAATATTTATAAGAAAAAAATGTGTGAGACATTCTGTGGAAAATGGCAAAGAAAGTTAAAATTTTAATAGTCTGCTGATTATATGGATCACATTGTCCATGTGAGAATAAATCTTTTTAAATATTAAAAGATGGCAGGGCGCCTGGGTGACTCAGTCTGACTCTTGGTTTCAGCTCAGGTCGTGATCCCAGGACCCTGGGATTGAGCCCTGCATCATGCTCCACACTCAGCATGGAGTCTGCTTGATATTCTCTCTCTCTCTCTGTCTCCTTCTGCCCCTCACACTCGTGCTGTCTCTCTCTCTCTAAAATAAATAAATAAAATCTTTAAAAAAAAATAAATATTGGGGCGCCTGGGTGGCTCAGCCATTAAGCGTCTGCCTTCAGCTCAGATCATGATCCTAGGGTCCTGGGATCGAGCCCCATATCGGGCTCCCTGCTCAGCGGGAGTCCTGCTTCTCCCTCTCCCACTCCCCCTGCTTGTGTTCCTTCTCTCGCTGTGTCTCTCTCTGTCAAATAAATAAAATATTTAAAAAAAATAAAAAAATAAAAAAAATAAAAAAAAATAAATATTAAAAGATGGCTCGAGCCAGAGTAACAGAATTTAAAGAAAAAAAAAAAAGTGAAGACAATTCAGCCTTGTTTTTATAGGTCCATGAGTCCATAGAACTGTGACTGCTTCCTTGTTCAGGTAGAATGGTCAAGAATATGCTTTAATTCCAAAGATTTATAGTTATGAATTTAGAAGTGGTATGAAAACTGTTTGCTGAAATATTCTCAACTAGATGCCTGTATTTTAAGGATCTTGGGCCATTTGAATGATCGAGTGGTGGTTTCGTAGCCATTAATTATTGGTTTACCTCGAGCACCAACTTTATACAAACTTACCAGTACGTGGTGAAATCTTGTTGGGCGATATTTCCTGCTTTTTTCTGAGATCCCAGTTCCTTGGCTCCCTCCTGTCCTCTGAGCTGTGGTTTCACACGAATTTTCCCAAATGCCAACAGAGCATTTTTGCAGAAAATTCTGACTTCTCTGATTGCTTTCAGTTTTAGTATGACTTTAATAAAAGAGCCCAGATTTTTCTCCCCTATTTTTTTTTCTTTTGTGCTTGAAACTAGAAGTTGCACAGGGAAATAAGGCAATTGGACCAGATACTCTGATTCGGGATTAGCTTCTACATAGGAGAATATTTTGACTCCGGTCTTAGGAATGTGGGATGTGCTGTGGTTATGGTGATTCCGAGATGTCCAGCCCAGGCACGAGTCACCGCCTGTTCCAAGGAAGCCCTCTCTGGGGCTAATGTGGAAGTCAGGCCTCTAGTGGTGGCGGGCAGGTGGGAGACAGAAAGGGGAAGCATAGTTTAGGAGTTCTGACCCACATCTCCCACTGGACCTAACCCTTAAAATCAGTTGGGATATTGCTAAAACTTAACAGGCTGTCCTAGGACTGGCCTGGTCTGGAACAGCCGCTCCCCAAGAGGGATGAGTCATTATTATCAAGAACACTCATGTATCTGTGTTTTTTTAATCTGTCAGACCACCTGTACTCAGCCTCTGACTATTGCCCATGTTATAATCATAAGTCATATGGTATGATATGATAAGATATCATAATCATTTATCAGCCACATTTTCTTGGATATGATCTTTTTATAGTTCTTGAAATGGCTTCCTTTTTCCTTGCTTGGAGGATTTTTCTTTCTTTGCCAAACCTCTTAATTCTGATAGAAGTAGTTACTTGTGAATCTCGGGCAAATGGGGACTTCTCTCTGTCCTAGGAAAGAAGAGGCTGATTTAGCCAGTAATGGTGAAGGGGTGTGTGTGTGTGTGTGTGTGTGTTCTGTATTTCACTATTGCATAATTTAACTCTGAATATAAAGCTTTGTCCTGGACTTGTGGATAATCTATTAAAAAAAATTTTTTTTGGTCTCCCTCCATAGAAACCCAGAGGTTAGGGATCTTTCATGTTCCCCCCAATCCGGAAAATCTGGAGATAGCTAACAGTTTGGAAAGAAATTTCCCATTGATTCCTGATTTTGTAGATTGAAGAGGTATGTTTCGGAAGGCAGACAAATATGAGGTTGAGGGGGTGCTGAGTTGTTTCTCTGTCAAGGCCATGGAGCAGGAATAGGTTTTGGAAATAGCCATCTTGGAGTCAAACAAAGATCTTTGATGATTATTTCAACTCATTAGTGATAGGGTCCAAGATGCCTAAGGTCGTTGGATTGGTCATTGTCTGAGTGGGAAAGCGTCAGTGTCACTGCCTCAGGCTGAACTTCTTTGGGCTCAGGGCCCTGCCACAACTTATTGCCCTTTTTACATGTGGGATCTATCGGAGAAAGTGAGAAAGATTGGTGTAAATCTTCATCTCTGCTAGAAAAACAACTCCAAATTTGCCCTCTACTTAGGATGCATTGTTGTTACATGAAAAATTAACACAAAGATTGAGGAGTTGAAGGGCAGGGGACGTGGGACTCTGATGTATATAAGGAGGCGTTTTGGTTGTTGTGACCAGATTAAACCCACAAAGGAATCTACCTGAGACCCTGCAGGTTACCGACCAACTCCTTGTTGGTGAGACACTAAATGCAGAGGGAAATACAACTCTACTCTGTGGACGTAATATGTCTGATCACACTTCCTGAACAGCCCATTTGCTAATTAATTTGTGTCTAGAAATCACCTGCATCAGAATAAAGAGAGATATAAAGACTACCAGGGCTTACATGAGACCTCAGTTTGGATCTCAGATTTGGTGTTTGTGCATGACAGGGACTGAGGGGAAAGATCTGGAAACTAAATCCCAGGGGGATAAGTGGGAGAGAGGAGAAAGAAAACAGCTTCAAACAAATCTATTAAAACCCCCAGGACAAAGGGAGGAAGACAAAGTCTTCTGTGATTGTAATCCCAGCAACCAAGGGCAGAAGGTAGGCGGAATCATTATGTGAAAGGACGCATGGCTTTCAGGTTGAATGTCCTAGAAAAGACTCCCTTCTTATTGTCAACATGGAGAATTCTTGCAAAGTGTTTATTTTCCATTCAGTTTTATGAAATTTTCTTTTTTTGTGAATTTTCTATTCACTATTGTGCTGACTCATTAAAAGTGAGTATTTCAACAATGTTAGCAGTTTTTAATTTGCTTCTCTTGTTTTCGATCACATTATGTTTGGAAGTTATTTTGTACTTTCCCTCACTTTTTGGAAAACTGAAGAAATTGTCATCGATTTTATGAGGTGTATATCTTTTTTCCTACTCTGAACGTCTGAAGGTAACTTCTTTATACTGTAGTTTTGTATGATAAAATAATTTTTACTGACTTTATAATGAGAAAATTGGTAAAATGGTTTTGTTTTTATAAATTTCACATATGCAAGCTTTTATCCAAGCTTTATTTTGTTCTTTCATGTTGAAAGGAAGGTGATCCTCCAACACTCTGCACATCTCTGAAGCATTCATGGCTAATTCCAATTACAGCAAATGCTCGGTACCATCATTGACTTGTTATCTCAAATGTGGAGACTTCATGATAATTGCCGCCCATTCTGTAGATGCTCAAAGATTTATTTCTGTTGTATTTTTATTTTTTATTATGTCTCAAAATTCTTCCAGACCTCAATCTCATTGAGTCTGGGAGGGACTTTTTATAATTATCAAATCCAACTTTTTAAACAATAAAGGAATTTTCTTTACAACGAGGCTCAGAGGCTGTGCCCTTTTCATGAGTACTGCTGTTCACTATGTAAAATGGCAGCTACTATTATTTACTATTTGAATAATCATGGTGTAGTTGGGCTTGTAGTGGACATTTGTTGCTTTTGCCGATCTAAGGTCTCTTTCCTCTTTTGGGAATGGCACTCCAATTTTCCTTCTACCATCTATCTACAGTCCAAGCTGTTCAGCTCAGGCTAATCGCACCCTCTAGCATAGGAGTGGGTACTTGACCCAGGTTTGGCAAATAAGAATGATCTCTGGGGCATTTGCTGTTGCTCTCCGGAAATAGGTGCTCTTCTCCCCTGGAATTTCTCTCACTAAGGATCACCAAGTGGAAAGATCCTACCATACTGATCATAATGATGATGATAAAGTAGTTTTTTTTTTGTTGTTGTTGTTTTGTTTTTTAGGTAGGCCCCACACCCAGCATGGAGCCCAATGTGGGGCTCAAACTCACAACCCTGAGATCAAGACCTGAGCTGAGATCAAGAGTGGGATGCTTAACTGACTGAGCCACCCAGGTGCTCCAAGTAGTATATATTTTAACTCATTTAATCCTCCCCCCAAACCTATGAGGTGAATATTATTATTTCCTCCATTTTCATGATAAAAAACTGAGGCTAAGTGAAGTCGGGTGATTTGGTTAGTGTCAAACAGCTAGGAAGTGGTGAATCCGGGATTCTAAATCTGGCTGCCTGATTCTAGAGCTCATGCTTCTCCCATTATACTAAAGAAAAACATGGCTGTAAGAGAGAAAAACGGATTCCTGATCACAAAATTTGAGCTCTTGGATCAAACGATTCCTAACAGAGCCCTGGATTTCCCTTTTGAATGAACCATTACATTATCTTTTTGGTTTAAATTAATTTGGGATGGATTTCCATTACTTGCACTTGGAAGAGCCCCGACTACTGCCTGAAAGAGCAATGGGGAAATCTTGGATAAACTGCCACATGATATTTGAGACAATGCATGTAGAGATGACTTGTTTAACAAAGCTGTGAAATGCGGAGTATCATTTTGGGCACATGTGATTATAATTTGAGTTGAGTTGCTCCTCAAATTCGGGCTTTTGTATTTACATGTTTACATTCAGTATGAACAGAATGTTTGTTCCCCCCAAATTCACATGTAGAAACTCAATGTGATGGTATTAGGAAGTGGGGCCTTTGGGAGGTGATTAGGTCATGAGGGTGGAGCCCTCATGAATGGGATTAGTGCCCTTATAAAAGAGGCTCCAGAGAGCTCCCTTGCCCTTTCTTTCTTTGTTTTTTTTTTTTTTTTTTAAAGATTTTATTTATTTATTTGACAGAGAGACAGCTAGAGAGGGAACACAAACAGGGGGAGTGGGAGAGGGAGAAGCAGGCTCTCCGCTGAGCAGGGAGCCCGATGCGGGCCTCATGACCTGAGCCGAAGGCAGACGCTTAGCGACTGAGCCACCCAGGCACCCTCCCTTGCCCTTTCTGTCATGTGAGGACAAGGAGAGAAGACAGCAGTCCATGAACCAGGAAGCAGGTTTCCAGATACCAAATCTGCCAGCACCTTGATCTTGGACTTCCCAGCCTCCAAGAGTGTGAGCAATACATTCCTGTTGTTTATAACATTTGTGGTATTCTGTTAGAGCAGTCCAAATGGACTAAGATACATGGTTAAGAACTAGATGCAAGTCACTTTAGCCCCCATTTGTATAGACTCTGAGAGAAACCTCATCAAATAATAATTCTCTGCTTTTAAATAAAAATATATTAATAACATCTCTATAAATGTAGTCATGAATATATAAAAGATCTAAGAAACAAAATTAGATCCAAATTAGCTTAAGCTAAAAGAGATTTATAATCATGTAACCGAACATTCCCGGGAAGCTGGCTTTGGGATTGACTGACCTAGGACTTACTATTGTTGCCACTAGGATTCATTCTTGGCCTGCCACTTCTGGGAAGCCTCCATCCTCAGCACATCCACAGCCACAAGCCAGGTGAGTTTCACTTCTTCAGCGACCTAGCCCGGTGGAGAGGAGAGTGTGTGTCTCAGGATTTCCTGCACAAGGGCCAGGTTTCTCTCTGACTTGGGTTAAGTGAAATGTGCTGATGGGTTTAGGCCAATCAGGCTCCACACCTGGTACCCACCAGGCAGAAAATGGAAGATGCGGTTGAGAGAGGAAACTCCAGAGACTGATGTTAGGAAGGGGAGTAAAAAATGTAGTAATAATAATAGTAGTACTTGTAGTTACAATGAGAATAATAATCATGGTTAATAATCCAGTACATATTATATGTTGGCATCTATTAGCATATTTAATCCTTACCACAACTGTATAGGTACCATTAAATTCTCATCTTACAGAAAAAATAAGGAAAGCTTTGGGGCACCTGGGTGGCTCAGTCATTAAGCGTCTGCCTTCGGCTTAGGTCATGATCCCAGGGTCCTGGGATCGAGCCCCGCATCGGGCTCCTTGCTCCGCGGGAAGCCTTCTTCTCCCTCTCCCACTCCTCTTGCTTGTGTTCCCTCTCTCACTGTGTCTCTCTCTGTCAAAAAAGAAATAAAATCTTTAAAAAGAAAAGAAAAAATAAGGAAAGCTTTAAAAATACATATTCCTTAATTTTTAACCACATGTCTAATTGATTACCTTTTATTGAATATTGTGATTAATCACATTTTTTTTTTTAAAGATTTTATTTATTTATTTGAGAGAGAATGAGAGAGAGCACATGAGAGGGGGGAGGGTCAGAGGGAGAAGCAGGCTCCCCGCCGAGCAGGGAGCCCGATGCGGGACTCCAGGATCATGACCTGAGCCGAAGGCAGTCGCTTAACCAACTGAGCCACCCAGGCGCCCTAATCACAACATTTGATAGGATATTTGTATGACTTCCTGAATGGGGGATGGGGAATAGATGTTAGTATATTACCCAGGAGCCAAACTTAAGGATCCTCTAGAGTTAAATGAAGATGTATATTCATATTCCGAAATATCTAAATATTACAAATATATCTTTTCCTTTGTTTAAGCCATAAAATATATTTTATTTGGAACATACCAGTACTCTTGCAATAATATATTTATGATATATTGTGATAGTGAAAAAAAAATTCTCATCTTACAGATGAGGTAACCAAAACCCAGAGAGAGGAAGTTTGCACAGATAGGAAGTAGCAGAACCAGGATTCACACAGGCACTCTGGCTCTAGAACCTGCACTGTTTACCTGGCTTTGTTAACAATGGATGGTGGTGAGTCACAAACAAGGAGTGTCCTACACGCAATTTCCACCCTCCAATTATAATCCTTGGCCTTTTAGTTAAGAGCTTGTAAAGCCTTGGCAATGTTCAGTGCTATGCTTTACAATCCAAGCCTACATTAGTCTGTTTGTGGTGATGCTGTAAGCCATGTGGAGTAGCCGATCCATTTCTGAACACTTGAACTTTAGGTCATTGTTAATACTCCTTTGTTCTTACTGAAGGTGTTGATAAAGCACCATACGTCTTCATGAATCATCTCTGCAGCTGATTTCAATTATTCCCGAATCAAGGATGACCGTCAAATACCCTTCTCCCCTGTTTGTCTTCATGGCTATCGTTTGCATAATCACAACAGGATCAGGACTGTGGGTAAGGGTGAAACTGCTTGGATGTTGTGACGATATCTTTAGGTCCATGTTTCTTGATTTGATATAGAACAAGAGCCATCCAACCATTTGTTTGGTTTAATTTTTGTTTTCTTTTTTTTTCTGGTAGATAAATTTGGCACATAATAGGAAACATTTATTTCCTTCTACTCTTATGTACAAAAGCTTATTATCAGATAAGTTGCTGCCTTTGATATCAACTTAAAAAAAAAAGAACTAAATACCATTTTGCCCACTCTCTTCTTTCCTTCAAAATATATCTTGGCCATAACACACATTTTTAAAAATTTAGCTATCACATTCTCTATGCCATGAAAACAAAAGCTACTGTTACTAGGCCAGGTCAACTTGATGAATAACATAGCATCTTAGGAGAATAATTATATTCATGTCTAATGTTCTTTTCTTCAGTTAACATCTGTCTCCTGCACTTTTCTTAATATTTCTTACACCATTGGAATCAATAAAATACTTAATCTTAAATTATTCTGGATTGAAGATCTTTAAAAAAAAAAGCCGGTATTTTCTTTATGTCATTGGGAAAAGCTCCCTTAGAGTAAATGTGGGCCTTCAAAATCTAGTTGAGGAGTTGGAGATTTGTGAAGCCTGATTAGCTAGCTTTCTGTGCTTTTAGACCCTGAGTATACTGAAATATACTGAAAGAGGCACACTCCATAAAATGGAGCGACAGCTCAATTGTCTTGATAAGCCTTTTGTAGAAATACAGATTTTCTGCTGTCTTTCCTTAAGCCTTTCCTTAACCTCGGAAATAATTCTACAATTGATGCTCCTTTCACAGTTACACTAGAAAAATCACACGAGCATTTTGAGAAATAGAGGGTTCTCTGTGAGGCACTAGGGTAAACCATTAAAATCAGGATGGTAGATTCTGCTTAGATACCACCATTTTCCTCCCTCCCCCTAATTCCAAGCTAGATGTCATCATAGTGCAAGTTCTAGATGAATTTGAACATGGCCATCAAATCCTTCTCAACCCAGTTGCTCTAGGCATCTATCACAAACTGATTAGTATGTAAAGTAAAATCCTTTTCCAGCTTTTCCTGTGATCAAGGAAGAAGGAGAAAAAGGGAGATGGACCTTCTAACATTTAATGAACAACTATTATATGTTAGGCACTATGTTGAGAAATTTTGCACACTTACCACATTTAATCCTTTCAAAAATCAGAGGTGGGTGATGTGATTTCCATTGTTCTTAAATGGAAATGAAATCTCAGGCTCAAAGTCACAGAGCTGGTAGGTTAAGGGATGTATCAGGGATTCAAGTCCAAGTCCGAATCTGAAGGCCATATCACACTTGCTCTTCAACCTTTTTAGAATCATTTTTAATAATCAATTGTTTATATAATTTTAAATGTATAGTATTAGTTTGGGAAAATGGCTAGAAGTACAGTTTACCATGGATTTATTAATTTCTGCAACAAATATTCTTTGAGTACCTACCAGGTGCTGGGAATATTGTGGTGAACTAATCAGATAAAATCCATCATTGCCCTTGTGGAGCTTACATTCTAGTGGGAGGAGGTAAATAATAAACAATGAACATAGCAAATATGTAATTTAAGTTAACAGGTGATAAGTACTATTGGAAAATAAGAAGACTTCAGTAAGATAAGAATAATTTGTCAGAAGAGGGGTGGAGCAGAAAATAGTTCTCAAAGGCTGAATGTTTAATAGGGGATAGAATATGTGAGGGAAGAATATTCTAGACAGAGGGACTAGCCAGTGCAAAACCCCTAATGTGAGGGTATCCTTGGAATGTTTGAGCTCCAGTGTGCCTGGAACAGAATGGGTGAGAAATAAAGCAATGGAGGAAACAAAATGCTGGCTGCGGGGCCTTTTAGGTCCTGGTATGGACTTTGGCCAAGTGTGATGAGGAGACACTGAAGGGTTGGAACAGAGGAGTGCTGTGATTGGGTAGTATTTTAAAATGATCACTCTGGCTTCTGTGAAAAATATGGACTGGGAGTGGGTGGGGAGGAGGATGAAAGCAAGGAGATCCATTGTAATAATTCAAATGACATGTGGGTGGCTTGGACCAGAGTGAAAGTGGAGGGAAGAGGTCATATTCTGGGTGTACCAGTGATCTGAATGATTGGATGTACATTATCAGAGAGTACGAGGAATCAAGGATGAACCCAAAAGGTTTTGTTTTGAGCAACTGGAAAGATGGAACTTCCATTAACTGAGACTGTGAGTGGAGAATAGAGGGTAGGGAAGATCGAGATTTCAGTTTTGGGGCTGCTGTGTCTGTTAGACAAAGAGGACATACACAGTCCTGGATTTCAGGGGAGAGCTAGGGCTGAAGATGTGGATTAGCTTCCCTGGAAAAAGGAGAACTCTCCTGAGGTTATAGGAACAAAGGGATTGAGGAGGAGCAAAGAGAGTGCCTCAAGAAGGAAGCTGTGAGAGTGTGGTGTGTCCAGGAGCCCAGGTGAGAAGGTTTTTCCTAGAGGAGGCAGTGATCAACAGTGCCAAATACTGCTGATGTTCAGTAAGAGGAGGGCTGGTAACTGACTATGAGATTTTGCAATGTGAAGGTCACTGGTGATCTTGACAAGGCTGATTTTGGTGGAGTTGATGGGAACAAAAACCTGACTGGAGAGGTTTAAGAGAGGGATCAGAGAAAGCAGAGTTTTTTTTTTTTTTTTTTTGAAAAGAAGGAATAACGGCATAGTTTTTATGCTAATGGGAGTGACCTAATAAAAAGGAAAAAAATTGATATAGGAGATAGAGGGAAAATTGTTCGTGAGAGGAAAGGTGTTCACAAGCATCTGCAATGAGGGAAGAGATAAAACTCTTTCTTCATGATGATCTGATAATGACAGCTTTATGCCATTGACATATGTTTTCAAGTGGTTTGCTCAAATGGTGTATATTACTGATATCAGAATCTCAGTTTGATCCATTATTTTGGCATATCGAGATTTTTAATATTGAGAGTAAAATGAGAATTTGTTTCTAAGACTGACCTACAGTGAAAAGAGCTCCATTGCTGAGAATTTTATTTTTCTCAGCACATGATGATGTTCTTCACTGACCCCAGGAAAAACTGATTATGTATTATAGGGGTATATTTGAAAACCGTATCTAAATGCTATAGTAGAACCTGAAGAAATGCTGTTAGAATTGGATTCTGTCAGAGTGGATTGAGAATTAGATCCAGTTGCTAACCTTTCTGCTTTTGTGTGTGTTGGGTTCCTTGACTCAGCATCTGACAGAGCTTTGAAAGTAATCTTCAATGAAAAATCATCCTATAATTTTTGGGTCATCTGCTTAATTCAGTTATGAGCTGTCTGAAGATCCATCCTAGATTGCCATTCCTGATATCTACAACTGTAATTTAGGATTTTAAAGTTTACTAGAAACAAAATATAAGAAAATAAACCACCTATATGTGGATGGAAAGTGATCTAAGTTGATAAAGAACTGGATGCCTTGGTGAAAAATTGCAAACAATATACTACCTCTCGCTTACATGTGACCATTTTCATTTTTATTTTTAAATTATATTTTTATTATTTTAAATTGGATTAAGCCTTTGCTTCTTTTTTTAAAATCTAAAACTTGTAGCACTGTGTCAACTGACTGCCCATCATATGGGCTTCAGCTGCCAAAGGTTGGAGAAACATTAGACTAGGTCATGCAGAAACATGTAGGCTTTGGAAAAATGTTTGAATTGTATTCAAGGGCAATAAGAAGCCACTGGGACACATTAAGCAGGGCAATGTGATGCTTATAAGTGTTTTTAATAAAGATCACCTAGTTCTTGTTTTGGTTAGAGAGGTACAAATGTGGAATTAGGGAGATCAACAAAAGGCTGGTCTACTTGAGGGGTGATGGTTATTTGGAATGGAGTGGTGGCAAAGGAGACAGCAATATTTAACATTTATTGACTACTTACTATAAGAATCTTACAAAGTAGATACTATTATTGGTCCCAATTTTACAGATGATGGAAACTGAGGCACAATGAGGCAACGTAAGTTGTCCAAGGTTACACAGCTATGAAATTGGAGCTTGGCTTTCAATCCAAGTGATCTGATTCCATAACTCATGATCTTGATTACTAAACTAACTTGCCTCTCTTGGATGGAGATGAGAAAAGTCGATAAAGATATATTTAGAGGTGAGATCAGGAGGACTTGATAACTGATTGGTTGTGGATAGAAGGTAGAAAATAAGATGGAAGATGCAGAGGTGACTCCCATGTTTCTCCCTGAATCAACTAGAAGGATTCAATGTTCATTAAAACAGAGAAAAGTGGAGGATACCTAGATTTGGAGGAGAATTTCAAGTGTGCTGTTTGGCAGGTACAGGTTAAGATGCCTTTGAGAAATCCAGGTGAAGATGGTCCATGTAGAAGTGTAGCTCAGGAGAGGTCTGGATTGGAGAGATCCACGTGGGGACTAGTGGTTCATTGGAAACTATGGTTGTGCTCTGAGTTGACCTGCAAGCAATACAGTACCTCGTACGTAACATGGGTCAGTAATGCTGAAGGAGTGAATCTGTAGAGTAGCCATAGATCTTTGGATTTGGAATGCACCATACATAGTACCAACTCATGAATTCAGAGTTTTGCTTTCTGGCTGTTAGATGGTTAACAATGTTCACTCAGAACATTCTCAGATATTTCCCATGGAATGACTGTGAAAGAAGAGCCCTCTGAAAAAATATCCATTTTGAATATGTACATGAATACTTAAAACTGTCTGCTTAATGAATAGCTCTAATGATCTACATTCTTATTTTGCTAAGAGATAAGCTTTTTTTTTTTTTTTTGCTCTAGAACTCAACCAACATTATTAAACAAGATGGTGGGTATTGAAAACAATGATAACTTTTGTTATCTTTCAAATCTTAATACCCTCATATTTTATTTTATTTATTTTTTAAAATAAGTTCATATTTTAAAAGAGTTAAGTTTAAACATTTTTAAATTTAAAATAATTATAAATTTAAAGAAAAGCTGCAATAATAGTACAAAGATCGCCCATAAATTCTTTTTTAAAATTTTTTGTAATATATCCAAGAATTTTATTTTAATTTAATTAATTTTTAATTTTTAATTTAAGTTCAATTAATTAACATATAATGTATTATTAGTTTCAGAAGTAGAGGTCAGTGATTCATTGGTCTTATATAATACCCAGTGCTCATTACATCACTAGTCCTCCTTAATGTCCATCATCCAGTTTCCCCATCCCGTGACCCCCTTCCCCTCCAACAACCCTCAGTTTGTTTCCTATGAGTAAGATTCTCTCATGGTTTGTCTCCCTCTCTGATTTCATCTTGTTCTATTTTTTCCTCTTTTCCCCTATGATCCTGTTTTGTTTCTTAAATTCCACATATGAGTGAGGTCATACGATAATTGTCTTTCTCTGATTGACTTATTTCACTTAACATAATACCCTCTAGTTCCATCCACTTTGTTGCAAATGGCAAGATTTCATTTTTTTGATGGCTGAGTAGTATTCCATTGTATAATATGTACCACATCATCTTTATCCATTCATCTGTTGATGGATATCTGGGCTCTTTCTATAGTTTGGCTATTGTGGACATTGCTGCTATAAACATTGGGGTGCAGGTGCTCTTTTGTTTTTGTTTTTAAATTTTATTATGTTATGTTAGTCACCATACAATACATCATTAGTTTTTTTTTTTTTTTTTAAAGATTTTATTTATTTATTTGACAGAGAGAGGCACAGCGAGAGAGGGAACACAAGCAAGGGGAGTGGGAGAGGGAGAAGCAGGCTTCCCGCCGAGCAGGGAGCCCGATGTGGGGCTCGATCCCAGGACCCTGAGATCATGACCTGAGCTGAAGGCAGACGCTTAACGACTGAGCCACCCAGGCGCCCCTACATCATTAGTTTTTGATGTGGTGATCCACGATCCATTGTTTTCATATAACACCCAGTGCTCCATGCAGTACGTGCCCTCCTTAATACCCATCACTGGGCTAACCAATCCCCCCTCCCCCCTCCCCTCTAAAACCCTGTTTGTTTCTCAGAGTCCATAGTCTCTCATGGTTCATCTCTCCCTCCAACTCCCCCCCCCCCATTTTTCCCTTCCTTCTCCTAGTGTCCTCCATGCTATTCCTTATGTTCCACAAATAAGTGAAACCATATGATAATTGACTTTCTCTGCTTGACTTATTTCACTTAGCATAATCTCCTCCAGTCCCATCCATGTTGATGTAAAAGTTGGGTATTCATCCTTTCTGATGGCTGAGTAATATTCCATTGTATATATGGACCACATCTTCTTTATCCATTCATCTGTTGAAGGGCATCTCGGCTCTTTCCACAGTTTGGCTATTGCGGACATTGCTGCTATGAACATTGGGGTGCATATGGCCCTTCTTTTCACTACATCTGTGTCTTTGGGGTAAATACCCAGTAGTGCAATTGCTGGGTCATAGGGTAGCTCTATTTTTAAATTTTTGAGGAACCTCCACACTGTTTTCCAAAGTGGCTGTACCAACTTGCATTCCCACCAACAGTGTAAGAGGGTTCCCCTTTCTCCACAACCTCTCCAACATTTGTTGTTTCTTTCCCTGTCCATTTTTGCCATTCTAACTGGTGTAAGGTGGTATCTCAATGTGGTTTTGATTTGAATTTCCCTGATGGCTAATGATGATGAACATTTTTTCATGTGTCTGTTAGCCATTTGTATGTCTTCTTCAGAGAAGTGTCTTTTCATGTCTTCTGCCCACTTTTTGACTTGATTATTTGTTTTTTGGGTGTTGAGTTTGAGAAGTTCTTTATAGATCTTGGATACCAGCCCTTTATCTGTAGTGTTAATTGCAAATATCTTCTCCCATTCTGTGGGTTGCCTCTTTGTTTTGTTGACTGTTTTCTTTGCTGTGCAGAAGCTTTTTATCTTGATGAAGTCCCAAAAGTTCATTTTTGCTTTTGTTTCACTGGCTTTTGGAGATGTATCTCGAAAGAAGTTGCTGTGGGCGATGTCAAAGAGGTTACTGTCTATGTTCTCCTCTAGGATTTTGATGGATTCCTGTCTCACATTGAGGTCTTTCATCCACTTTGAGTTTATCTTTGTGAATGGTGTTAGAGAATGGTCGAGTTTCATTCTTCTGCATGTGGCTGTCCAATTTTCCCAGCACCATTTATTGAAGAGACTGTCTTTTTTCCGTTGCATGTTTTTTCCTGCTTTGTCAAAGATTATTTGACCATAGAGTTGAGGGTCCATATCTGGGTTCTCTGTTCTGTTCCATTGGTTTATATGTCTGTTTTTGTGCCAGTACCACGCTGTCTTGGTGATCACAGCTTTGTAATATAGCTTGAAATCAGGCAACGTGATGCCCCCAGCTTTGTTTTTCTTTTTCAACATGTCCTTGGCAATTCGGGGTCTTTTCGATGTATGAAAACAATGGTATCGATGATTCCATACAAATTTTAGGATTGTTTGTTCCAGCACTTTGAAAAATGTCATTGGAATTTTGATTGGGATGGCATTGAAGGTATAGATTGCTCTGGGTAGCATAGACATTTTAACAATGTTTATTCTTCCGATCCATGAGCATGGAATATTTTTCCATCTTTTTGTGTCTTCTTCAATTTCTTTCATGAGTGTTTTGTAGTTCCTAGAGTATAGATCCTCTACCTTTTTGGTTAGGTTTATTTCAAGGTATCTTATGGTTTTTGGTGCTACTGTAAATGGAATTGTTTCTCTAATTTCTCTTTCTACAGTTGCATTGTTAGTGTATAAGAAAGCAACTGATTTCTGTGCATTGATTTTATATCCTGCCACATTACTGAATTGCTGTATGAGTTCTAGTAACTTGGGGGTGGAGTCTTTTGGGTTTTCCACATGAAGTATCATGTCATCTGCGAAAAGAGAGAGTTTGACTTCTTCTTTGCCAATTTGAATACCTTTTATTTCTTTTTGTTGTCTGATTGTCGTTGCTAGGACTTCTAGTACTATGTTGAACAATAGTGGCGAGAGTGGGCATCCTTGACGTGTTCCTGATCTTAAGGGAAAGGCTCTCAGCTTTTCCCCATTGAGGATGATTTTCGCTGTGGGTTTTTCATAGATGGATTTTATGAACTTGAGGAATGTTTCCTCTATCCCTATACTCTGAAGAGTTTTAATCAGGAAAGGATGTTGTATTTTGTCAAATGCTTTTTCTGTATCAATTGAGAGGACCATATGGTTCTTCTCCCTCCTCTTATTAGTGTGTTCTATCACATTGATTTGCGAATGTTGAACCACCCTTGCATCCCGGGGATAAATCCCACTTGGTCGTGGTGGATGATCCTTTTAATGTATTGTTGGATCCTATTAGCTAGGATTTTGTTGAGGATTTTGGAATCCATATTCATCAGGGATATCGGTCTGAAATTCTCCTTTTTGATGGGGTCTTTGCCTGGTTTGGGGATTAAGGTAATGCTGGCCTCATAGAATGAGTTTGGAAGTTTTCCTTCTCTTTCTATTTTTTGAAACAGCTTCAGTAGAATAGGTATTATTTCTTCTTTGAATGTTTGGTAGGATTCCCCAGGGAATCCATCAGGCCCTGGACTCTTGTTTTTTGGGAGGTTTTTGATCACTGCTTCAATCTCGTTACTGGTTATTGGCCTATTCAGGTTGTCAATTTCTTCCTGTTTCAGTCTTGGCAGCTTATAGGTTTCCAGGAAGGCCTCCATTTCATCCAGATTGCTCATTTATTGGCATATAGTTGTTGATAATAATTTCTAATAATTGTTTCTATTTCCTTGGTGTTAGTCTTGATCTCTCCCCTTTCATTCATAATTTTATTAATTTGGGTCCTTTCTCTTTTCTTTTAGATAAGTCTGGCCAGTGGTTTATCGATCTTATTAATTCTTTCAAAGAACCAACTTCTAGTTTCGTTGATCTAGTTTCTGGTTTCTAATTCATTGATCTCTGCTTTAATTTTAATTATTTCTCTTCTAATGCGTGGCTTAGGCATCGTTTGTTGCTTTTTCTCTAGTTCTTTAAGGTGTAGAGTTAGTTGGTGAATTCGGGATTTTCCTATTTTTTTGAGTGAGGCTTGGATGGCTATGTATTTCCCCCTTAGGACCGCCTTTGCAGTATCCCATAGGTTTTGGACCGATGTGTTTTCGTTCTCATTGATTTCCATGAATTGTTTGAGTTCTTTGATTTCCTGGTTGACCCAAACATTCTTGAGCAGAGTGGTCTTTAGCTTCCAAGTGTTTGAATTTCTTCCAAATTTTTTCTTGTGATTGAGTTCCAGTTTTAAAGCATTGTGGTCTGAGAATATGCAGGGAATAACTTAATCTTTTGGTATCGGTTGAGACCTGATTTGTGACCCAGTATGTGGTCTATTCTGGAGAAAGTTCCATGTGCACTTGAGAAGAATGAGTATTCTGTTGTTTTGGGGTGGAATGTTCTGTAAATATCTATGAGGTCCATCTAGTCCAATGTATTGGACTATTTTCTGCTTAGATGATCTGTCCATTGCTGAGAGTGGAGTATTGAGGTCTCCTACAATTAACGTATTGTTATCAATATGACTCTTTATTTTGGTTAACAGTTGGCTTATGTAGATGGCTGCTCCCATGTTGGGGGCATAGATATTTACAATTGTTAGATCTTCTTGTTGGATAGACCCTTTAAGAATGATATAGTGTCCTTCTGTGTCTCTAATTACAGACTTTAGTTTAAAATCTAATTGGTCTGATATAAGAATTGCTACCCCAGCTTTCTTTTGAGGTCCGCTGGCATGGAAGATGGATCTCCATCCCTTGACTTTCAGTCTGGATGTATCTTTAGGTTCAAAATGAGTCTCTTGTAGGCAGCATATGGATCGGTCCTGTCTTTTTATCCAATCTGCAACTGTGTGCCGTTTTATGGGAGCGTTTAGGCCATTCATGTTGAGAGTGATTATTGAAAGATATGAATTAATTGTCATCATGTTGCCTATGAAGACATTGTTTTTATAGATTGTCCCTGTAAATTTCCATTGTATATCACTCTTGGGGTCTTTCTCCTTTTATAGAACCCCCCCTTAATATTTCTTGCAGGGCCGGCTTAGTGGTCACATATTCTTTCAGTTTCTGCCGGTCACGGAAGCTCTGCATCTCTCCATCCATTCTAAATGAAAGCTTTGCTGGATAAAGTATTCTTGGCTGCATGTTCTTCTCATTTAGTACCCTGAATATGTCTTGCCAGGCCTTTCTGGCTTGCCAGGTCTCTGTGGATAGGTCTGACGTTATTCTGATGTTCCTCCCTCTGTATGTAAGGAATCTCTTCCCCCTAACTGCCCTTAAGATGGTTTCCTTGGTTCTAAGATTTGCAAGTTTTACTATTACATGCCGGGGTGTTGGCCTGTTTTCCTTGATCTTGGGAGGGATCCTCTCTGCCTCTAGGATGCGAATGTTTGTTTCATTCCCTAGATTAGGGAAGTTCTCAGCTACGATTTGCTCAAATACATCTTCTAGTCCTCTCTCTCTCTCCACTCCCTCCGGGATTCCAATTATTCTGACATTGGAATGCTTCATGGTGTCACTTATTTCTCTGATTCTAATTTCATGGATTCTGAGTTGTTTTTCCCTGGCCTCCTCTTTTCCCTTTTTATCTATTATATTGTCTTCCAGGTCGCTTATTCGTTCTTCTGCCTCACTTACCCTAGCTGTTAGATTATCTAGATTGGATTGGATCTCATTGAGAGCATTTTTAAGTTCTGCCAATTCAGCTTTCATTTCTGCCTTTAGAGACACTATGTTGCCATTAATGGATTTCTCCATTCTGGCCATTGTCTTCACAATTGCTAGCCTGAATTCCATCTCTGACATCTTGGTTATATCTGCATCCATTTGTAAATCTGCAGCATAAGTCATAATCTCTGAGTCTTTTCTATTTTGGGGGCTCCTCCTCCTAGTCATTCTGTTGATGGGTGTTTGAGGGAATGTATAGAGTCCAAATTATTGACCAGAACCCAAGCAAGATGCACCTGTTTTCTTGGGACCTTAGGGTTGCTGGCCTCTTGTTTTCCCAGCCTGTCTTCTGGGGGAGGGGCCTGCCGTGCTGTTACTCAGGCAACCCTGTTTGGGCGGAGTTGCCCTGCCCCCCTGTGGCGGGGGATGGGCTCAGCGGGAATCAGTTTTTGGGGCTTTTGTTCTCTGGTGGCTTTCCTTGGTGGCTTTCCGCGTCTCTTCCGTGAGTCAGAGCAGAAGAGACCGTTTCCAACCCTCTGCCTCAGAGCACAGAGACCGCAGTCTGTTCTTCAATGAGCTCTCCAGGCCACACCGTCTCCATTTCTGTCCGTGCTGCTATAAACTGCAGCGTCCTGGGTTGTGAGCCCCTCCGCAGTGCCCCCAGTCCTGCCTCCAGGTTGGGGCACGTCTCTGCCCTTTGTGCTTCTAAAACCGCCAGCCGCTCCCAGTTCACCCATGCGACCCTGCCGCCCCGGGATTCCGCCCTGGGGGCTGCAGTTCGCAGGTGTGACCCCGCCGCTCCGGGTTTCCGCCCCGGGGGCTGCCCTAGAATCCTTTCCCCACCGCTACCGGTCTGCGAGTCTGTGCCTCGTCTGCAGTGCGCGAGGCTGTCGCTCACCAGCGGTGCAGGATCCCCACGGCCAGGCACCCTCCTGCTGCCATTTATCCTCTGATATCTGCCCGGAATCATGACTCCCCACTTCATACCTCAAAACCAACCGCCTCCGATATTGTGTTTGTAGAGATCCAGATCTTCTTACATCTCAGGCTGGTTTCGTGGGTGCTCAGAGTGGTCTGGTAGATATCCAGCTCAATTCCGGGGACCAGTTGAAATAGGGTCCCCTACTCCTCCACCATCTTTCCTTCCCCCCGCAGGTGCCCCTTTGGATCACTACATTTGTATCTTTGGGGTAACTCCCTAGTAGTGCAATTGCTGGGTTGTAGGGTAGCTTTATTTTCAACTTTTTGAGGAACCTCCATACTGTTTTCCAGAGTGGCTGCACCAGCTTGTCTTCCCACCAGCAGTGTAGGAGGGTTCCCCTTTCTCCGCATCCTCACCAACATCTGTCGTTTCCTGACTTGTTAATTTTAGCCATTCTACTGGTGTGAGGTGGTATCTCATGGAGGTTTTGATTTGGATTTCCCTGATGCTGAGTGATGTTGAGCATTTTTTCATGTGTCTTTTGGCCATTTGGATGTCTTCTTTGCAGAAATGTCTATTCGTGTCTTCTGCCCATTTCTTGATTGGATTATTTGTTCTTTGGGTGTTGAATTTGGTAAGTTCTTTATAGATTTTGGACACTAGCCCTTTATCTGATAAGACATTTGCAAATACCTTCTCCCATTCTATTGGTTGTCTTTTGTTTTTGTTGACTGTTTCCTTTGCTGTGCAAAAGCTTTTTATCTTGATGAAGTCCCAGTAGTTCATTTTTTGTCTTTGTTTCCCTCACCTTTGGAGACGTGTCTAGCAAGAAGTTGCTGCAGCCGAGGTCACAGAGAACACAGGCTGCAGGCTCTGTTCTCCTCTAGGATGTTGATGGATTCCTGTCTCACATTTAGGTCTCTCATCCATTTTGAGTCTATTTTTGTGTATGTTATAAGGAAATGGTCTAGTTTCATTCCTCTGCACATGGTGTCCATTTTTGCCAACATGATTTGTTGAAGAGACTGTCCTTTTTCCATTGGACATTCTTTCTTGCTTTGTCGAATATTAGTTGACCATAGAGTTGAGGGTCCCTTTCTGGGTTCTCTATTCTGTTCCATTGATATATGTGTCTGTTTTTGTGCCAGTATCATACTGTCTTGGTGATTACAGCTTTGTAATAGTGCTTGAAGTCTGGAATTGTGATGCTGCCAGGTTTGGTTTTCTTTTTCAACATTCCTTTGGCTATTTGGGGTCTTTTCTGGTTCCATACAAATTTTAAGATTATTTGTTCCAGCTCTGTGAAAAAAGTTGGTGGTATTTTGATAGGGATTGCACTGACTGTGTAGATTGCTCTAGGTAGTATAGACATTTTAACAGTATTTGTTCCTCCAATCCATGAGCATGGAATGTTTTTCCATTTCTTTGTGTCTTCCTCAATTTCTTTCATGAGTGTGGTATAGTTTTCTGAGTAAAGATCCTTTGCCTCTTTGGTTGAGTTTATTCCTAGGTATCTTATGGTTTTGGATGCAATTGTAAATGGGATCGACTCCTTAATTTCTCTTTCTTCTGTCTCATTGTTAGTGTATAGAAATGCAACTGATTTCTGTGCTTTGATTTTATATCCTGCCACTTTCTGAATTCCTGTATGAGTTCTAGCAGTTTCTTGCGGGGGGGGGGGGGAGTCTTTTGGGTTTTCCACATAGAGTATCACGTCATCTGCAATGAGTGAGAGTGTGACATCTTCTTTGCTGATTCAGATGCCTTTTATTTCTTTTTTGTTCTCTGATTGCTGAGGCTAGGACTTCTAGTACTATGTTGAACAACAGTGGTGAGAGTCGACATTCCTGTCATGTTCCTGACCTTAGGGGAAAAGCTTTTAGTTTTTCCCCATTGAGAATGATACTCTCTATGGGCTTTTTGTATATGGCTTTTATGATATTGAAGTATGTTCCCTCTGTCACTACACTGTGAAGAGTTTTAATCAAGAAAGGATGCTGTACTTTGTCAAATGCTTTTTCTGCCTCTATTGAGAGGCTCATATGGTTCTTGTTCTTTCTTTTATTTGTGTAGTATATCACATTAATTAATTTGCAGATGTTGAACAACGCTTACAGCCCAGGAATAAATCCTACCTGGTCGTGGTGAATAATCCTTTTAATGTACTGTTGGATCCTACTGGCTATATCTTGGCGAGAATTTTGACATCCATATTCATCAGGGATATTGGTCTGTAATTCTCTTTTTTGGTGGGGTCTTTTTCTGATTTTGGGATCAAGGTAATGCTGGCTTCATAGAAAGAGTTTGGAAGTTTTCCTTCCATTTCTATATTTTGAAACAGCTTCAGAAGAATAGGTAGTAATTCTTCTTTAAGTATTTGGTAGAATTCCCCTGGGAAGCCATCCAGCCCTGGACTCTTGTTGGTTGGGAGATTTTTGATTACTGCTTACATTTCCTTACTGGTTATGGGTCTGTTCAGGTTTTCTATTTCTTTCTCTTTCAGTTTTGGTAGTTTATACATCTCTGAGAATGCATCCATTTCTTCCAGATTGCCTAATTTGTTGGCATATAGTTGCTCATAATATGTTCTTATAATTATTTATATTTCTTTTGTGTTGGTTGTGATCTCTCCTCTTTCATTCATGATTTTATTTATTTGGGTCCTTTCTCTTTCCTTTTGGTAAGTCTGGCCAGGGGTTTATCAATCTTATCAATTCTTTCAAAGAACCAGCTCCTAGTCTCATTGATCTGTTCTACTGTTCTTTTGGTTTCTATTTCATTGATTTCTGCTCGAATCTTTATTAATTCTCTTCTGCTGGGTTTAGGCTTTATTTGCTGTTCTTTCTCCAGCTCCTTCAGGTGTAAGGTTAGGTTGTGTATTTGAGACCTTTCTTGTTTCTTGAGAAAGGCTTGTATTGCTATATACTTCCCTCTTAGGACCACCTTTGCTGCATCCCAAAGATTTTGAGCAGTTGTGTTTTAATTTTCATTTGTTCTCTGAGCTTTTTAAATTCTTCTTTAATTTCCTGGTTGATCCATTAATTCTTCAGTAGGATGCTCTTTAGCCTCCATGTGTTTGAGTTCTTTCCAAATTTCCTCTTCTGATTGAGTTCAGGTTTCAAAGCATTGTGGTCTGAAAATATGCAGGGAATGATCCCGGTCTTTTGGTACCAGTTGAGACCTGATTTGTGACCCAGTATGTGATCCATTCTGGAGAGTGTTCCATGTTCACTCGAGAAGAATATGTATTCTGTTGCTTTAGGATGGTATACTCTGAATGTATCTGTGAAGTCCATCTGGTCCAGTGTGTCATTCAAAGCCTTTATTTCCTTGTTGATCTTCTGCTTAGATGATCTGTCCATTGCTGTGAGTGGGGTGTTAAAGCCCCCTACTATTATTGCATTATTATCAATGTGTTTCTTTAATTTTGTTGTTAATTGGTTTATATAGTTGGCTGCTCCCATGTTAGGGTCATAAATATTTACAATTGTTAGATCTTCTTTTTGGATAGATCCTTTAATTATGATATAGTGTCCTTCCATCTTTTATTACAGTCTTTGCTTTAAAATCTAATTTGTCTGATATAAGGATTGCTATTCCAGCTTTCTTTTGATGTCCGTTAGCATGATAAATGGTTTTCCACCCCCTCACTTTCAATCTGGAGGAGCCTTTGGGTCTAAAATAAGTCTCTTGCAGACACCATATCAGTGGGTCTTCCTTTTTTTATCCAATCTGATACCCTGTATCTTTTGATTGGGGCATTTAGTCCATTACATGCAGAGTAACTATTGAAAGATGGGAATTTAGTGCCATTGTATTACCTGTAAACTCTGTATATTGTCTCTTTTCCTTTCTGGTCTATGTTACTTTTGGGCTCTCTCTTTGCTTAAAGGCCCCTTTAATATTTCTTGCAGGGCTGGTTTAGTGATCACAAATTCTTTTAGTTTCTGTTTGGGAGGCTTTTTATCTCTCCTTCTATTTTCAACGACAGACCAGCTGGATATAATATTCTTGGCTGCATATTTTTCTCATTTAACACCCTGAATATACCATGCCAGTCCTTTCTGGCCTCCCAGGTCTCTGTGGATTGGTCTACTGCCAGTCTAATGTTTCTAACCTTATAGGTTACAGACCTCTTGTCCTGAGCTGCCTTCAGGATTTTCTTTTTGTCTCTGAGATTTGCAAGTTTCACTATTATATGTCAAGGTGTTGACTTATTTTTATTGCTTTTGAGGGTGGTTCTTTGTGCCTCCTGTTTCCTTCTCCAGATTAGGGAAGTTGTCTGCTATAATTTGCTTCTGCCCCCGCCCCTTCCTCTTCTTCTGGGATCCCAGTTATTCTAATATTGTTTCACTTTTCTCTCGAATTCTCCCCTCATGATCCAGTAGTTGTTTATTTCTCTTTTTCTCAGCTTCTTTATTCTCTATCACTTTGTCTTCTATATCACTAATTCTCTCTTCTGCCTCATTTATTCTAGTAGTTAGAGCCTTCATTTCTTATTGCATCTCATTAATAGCCTTTTTAAAATTTCAACTTGATTAGATTTTAGTTCTTTTATTTCTCCAGAAAAGGGTTCTCTAGTTTCTTCTATGCTTTTTTCAAGCCCAGCTAGTATCTTTATAATCATTATTCTGAACTATAGTTCTGACCTCTTACTTATATCCATACTGGTTAGGTCCCTGGCAGTCAGCCCTGCCTCTTGTTCTCTTTTTTGAGGTGAGTTTTTTCTGTCTTGTTATTCTTGCAGGAAGTGGTTGCTTTTCTATTAGAGTTGCAGCTCTTCTTTTCTTAGATCTCTGGATGAGTTTGCAGGTGTTCAGAATGATAACTGTCTAGTTGAATTCCTGGGACCAGATGAAACTAAGGTCTCCTACTTCTCCGCCATCTTGGATTATCTCTGTTCTCCCATAAATTCTTAATCCAGAATCACCAATTATTAACATTTTGCCATATTTGCTTTATCATGCCTTTTCCCTTTATATGTAGTCTTTCCTGGACCTTTGAGAATATGTTGCAGGTATCATTCCTTTACTTCTAAATATTTAAACATATATTTCCTAAGAATGAGTTCATTCTCATCTATAGCCACAGTATAATTTTCAAATTCAGGAAATATAACATCTTTGTATACCACTTCATAATTTGCTGTCCATATTCAAATTTCTTCATGGCAATTTTCCCTCCGGTAGAGGACCCAACCGAAGGTCATGCATTTCATTTAGTCATCATGTCTCTTTAAGTCTCCTTTAGTTTGGGCAGTTACTCAGCCTTTGTCTTTTAAGATGTAATTTCTGAAGAATATATAAACATGTTTTGTAAAATGCTCCTCACTTTGAGTTAGTCTGATGTTTCTTCAGGATCAGATTCAGGTTATGAGTTTTTGGTAGGAATACAACAAAAGTTAAGGTTGTGTTCTTCTCGGTGTACCATGTTAGGAGGCAAATGATGCTGGTTTGCCTGATTATTGGTGGTGTTAACTTTGGTCTCTTGGTTACAGTGGTATTTGTCAGGTTTCCTCATAATAAAATTATAATTTGTCCCTTTATAATATTAAGTAATGTGAAAGAATTAAATTTTAAGGTAATAGCTACTACATCTATAACTCAGAACCTGGTTTTTTCATTGCCAGATCCCTAGGAGGAAGATACATTAGGAATCTAGAGGTCAACTAACAGAATCTGCTGTGGAGCCCCATGTTAATTTCCTCAGTTTCTAATATTCACCTTCTAATTTTGTTTAAATCTCTTAATCACACCATAGGGCTAAGATGGAAAGGGGTGGTATGTGATTATATTCATGATGTGGTTCCAGCCCATTCTGGTAGATAGAAGAAAACTTCTGGTCTTTGTACCATCCCTACTTTCCCTCACAACCCAGTACTAAAGAAAGGTTGCCTGATGATTATTCAATATACCTCCAAACTATTTTACATAAATTACCATTGGCTTATCTCTCCCCCCCGCCTGCTCCCCACATACGCAAGGATTCTAATATTCATAATATCCTGGAATTGGGTATTGGCTTTTTACCTTGTCTCATTCCCTATACTTACCAATCTTAGGATGCCAAAATGAACCTTAAAACACCAAGAATCTACTCATATAAATAAGAAGCAATGTATAAATGAGCTTATTTTCATTCTATTCTTAAATTAAATGGTTATTCTCTCAGCCCTGTAATCATGAGGTTTTTTTTTAATTTTTATTTTTTTTAAAGATTTTATTTATTTATTTGACAGAGAGAAAGATGGCGAGAGGGGGAACACAAGCTGGGGGAATGGGAGAGGGAGAAGCAGGCCTCCCACCAAGCAGCGAGCCCAGTGCGGGGCTCGATCCCAGGACTCTGGGATCATGACCTGAGCCAAAGGCAGACGCTTAACGACTGAGCCACCCAGGCGCCCCTGTAATCATTAGTTTTAACACAAATTCTGTAACAACCATAAAAACATGAAAAACAACATACTTGTGTAAGGCTTTATGCATATTTTATCCATTTTTATTTTATAAACTTCTAATGAGTCATCCAGTATGAATTTTGGCAGACTAGTGTAAAATAGTGCAGTTCTATGATTTTTCAGACCCTGGTAACATTGGGTCACATTTTGCCTTTGTTCCACATCTGCTCAAAGCTTGTAACAAATTTATCAAAATTCCTGCTGTATGAAATGTATATGAAATGAAAGAGATTTCAGAGAACAATCTCTTTCAAGCATGAATATTTAAATAAGACATTTGTCCTTAATATCTTCCCATGAAAATTGGCTTCTTAGCCTGGTTTCCTGTTATTTAACCCTCAAATGAATTCCATTGGGTTAAAAACAATAAGAAAAATTTATTCCATTCAATCATGTTGTCTCCATGATTGACCCCCAAGGTAATGGAATGGACCACAAAATAGAAAGGAAAGCACATCTTATGCTGTTAAGTAGTGTGTCAAATCTGGTAAAAGTCAATTGCCTCATTTACTATGAATAAATTTAAAACTATTGAATATCCAAGTTGAAACAGGAATCTCACCTCATTTGGTCAAGTATTGAGATTGGATACTTCAAAAATATACATTGCTAAGATGAGCAACTAATCTTAGCCCAATAATAGCCTGAATACATTGAATGCCCTTAGAATACTTTTCAACTAATGTCAAAATTGCTAGAAAATTTTTTTGTAGCCTTAGTACATTGTGCTTTATAATAAGTTATAAGACATTTTCTCGAACAGAATTTTTCGGACTGTCTTACAGTGTTCAATTGCAGCAAGACACTTTTCCTGTAAAGGAATATTGAAAGACACTGATAATTTTATTATGATGTCCCTATCATCTTTTCTTCATGAAAAGAATACCAGACAATTTCAAATTGACCTTAAGCATTATTTAAAGCTAAAGCACAGAGGGTATATGAGTTAGGATGAAAGCTCAGATGCTACACCAAAGAAAGTGAACAATACTGTAGCTTAAAGAGCACAGAAGCTTATTTCTCTTGTGCTGTAGTCTAATGAGTCTAGGCTGGGGGGGCAGTGGGATCCATGGAGTCATTCAGGGGACCACATTCCTTTCATCTTTTTTCCCCCCAATTTTCTCAGATGTTGTCTTTGTCTAGAACTTGAAACTAGGTTGTGGGCTAGGTTTGAAGCTAGGTTGCATTTTTAAAAAATTTTTTGTTGTTATGTTAATCACCATACATTACATCATTAGTTTTTGATGTAGTGTTCCATGATTCATTGTTTGTGTATAACACCCAGTGCTCCATGCAGAGCGTGCCTTCTTTAATACCCATCACCAGGCCAACCCATCCTCCCACCCCCTCCCCTCTGGGACCCTCAGTTTGTTTTTCAGAGTCCATCATCTCTCATGGTTCGTCTCCCCGTCCAATTTCAATTTATTTGACAGAGAGAGACACAGGGAGAGAGGGAACACAAGCAGGGGGTGTGGGAGAGGGAGAAGCAGGCTTCCCACTGAGCAGGGAGCCCGATGCAGGGCTCGATCCCAGGACCCTGGGATCATGACCTGAGCCGAAGGCAGATGCTTAACAACTGAGCCACCCAGGTGCCAGCTAGGTTGTATTTAAAAAAAAAAAGCTAGGTTGTCTTTGGTTGAAGCTAGGTTGTGGGCACACGCATGTTTTGATTCTTCAGAAAGGGAAGGGAGCATGAAGAAGCACATGTTCAATGTCTTAAGGTCCAGATCAAGAAATGGTACACATTTATTCAGTTCATCTTCCTTAGTCGCATGGTTACTAAATGTAAGGGAGGCTGGGAAATGTAGTGTAGCTGAGCAGTCCTGTACCCAGTGAATATTGTGTGACTATGGAAGAAGGGGTAAATATTTAGCTCCAGAGAGGTTGGATAATTAGCCTTAAGGCCACATAGCTAGTGAGTGGAAAAATAAGTAAGATTAATGCCCAGGCAATCTTGTTCTAGAAATATTGGCCTTAAATATTGTTTCAGTTTTTGTTGCTGTGTAACAGCCATCCCCAAATGTAGCTATCTTTCATGCTTCTGTGGGTTGGCTGGGTGGTTCTTCTGTTGCCTGGAGTCACTCAGGTGGATACATTCAGCTGGCAGATTGGTTTAAGACTGGGTTCAACTGGAGCTGCAGGTGGGGCATCTTGATTCTTCTTGGGGCTTCCATAGCATTATGAAAATAGTGGAAAACCCTAATTGCAAAGGGTTTATGGGATGGGAACTGTTGTGTCCATCTTTCTAAACAATTTACCACAAATACTAGGCAATTCTACTTCTAAAAATCTAGGCTTGGAGAACACCTAGGGAAATCTGAGAGATGCTCTGATCAGGTCTGAAATTCACATAAGAAATATATGGAATCTGTGGTCTTCCCATTTTCATTCTGCCCTAAGGAACGATCAGGACAAGAAGCATACCAGGATGGAGCTAAGAGACTATGAAAGAATGTCTGGTTCTGAATGGGTGATACACACTATTGGATTTCCTATGGCATAATGTATTTACATTTTGGGGTGTGTTCAAGGAACTAGGAGGCTTGATGTGTGGATACATGTTAGTTTTGTTCACTAGAGGGCACCTGAGGTTGGGAATGACTTCATCTGGGGTATAATCAGGAGGAGATGTTCTCTGAATAAAAAGACCTGGATCTTGGGGCCAGATTGCCTCTGAATTGAGAGAGACAGTCTGAGAAGCAGGGAATCTAAGCTCTGTAGGGCAAGGTAGAGGGGCCAATGCTGCTTCAAGTAGGAGTCAGGAATCTATAAGGCAGTTGACAATGGGAAATAAAGTTCACTGGGATGATGGGCGAGGGGATCAAATGGGATTGGGAGCACAGAAGAGGAGGATATTGAGAAGAACTAAAACTTCAGATGGAAACCTGAGATAATTAGTCCTGAAATCTTCAAGGGTAGTAAGTGCATCCCATTTACTCTCACATCCCTCGCGAGAGTTGGTGTTAAACATGTGCTAGATTCACATAAATGTGTATTTAAATAAAATAATTTTGTACTGAAGCAGAAGTGAGAAAATTCCTAACTAATAAAGGCAAGTAGTAGTGGGTGCTAACAAAAAGACCAGGAGGCTAGTTGGTAGCAGATGGTCAGAATTTGTGATTTTGAAAATCAAAATGGGATTTGTTTCTGCCCATTTTGTGGGAAGAGGTGCTTAAAAGAGCCATGGTCCTTTTCTGCTATGGTCTCTGATTTGATGGGAAATACAATTTCCCATCTATATGCCTGTAGTTGTAGGACATAATTTGGCTTCCAATAAAACCCAAATTCATGAAATAGTGGAGCATTTTAAAAAGGTTTTCCTAAATTGTACAGTTAAATTCCCAAATCTTGAAGATGGAGGATCCCAGTTGTGCTGAATTACTGATTTTCAACTAGTTCAACATTTTTAAGTCTCTTTCAATATGGCAGTATTAAAAAGGCCTTTTCATAACATTAATTCTGTAGTTTTTTCTGTCCTTAGTTTCAAGCATGCACTCAAATCTAACTTTTAAATAACTCTCTTTTTTTGGTCATTGAGGTTTATCATTCTAGGCAAAATAAAAATTTCCATGGGTTTTAGTAAGCAGCACTGCCAGCAGGTGTTAGTTGTCTCTTAACTATACTGTCTAGTGTTCAAGGTTGGTTGATTATATCCAAAGTTTCTGTATGTTTAAGCTGAATTTGGACACATACCCAAAGAATTGATGCAGCTCCTGAGTTTTTGTATAAAGTATTTTTGGAGTTCCTATATGCTATCTTGCAAGGGTATATACCCAAGTAAGAGTAAAAAACTTTCTACTTTTGGTTATGATACAGAAGAATAGGAAAAAATATTTACTCTCCTGGTACCAAGAACTAAAAACTCAGATAAAATTATTCTTTTATATGGGGCTTAGGAAGAAAAGTGAACACAGGAAGCCTTGAAGAACCAAATTCTAGGTAAAAAGAAAAAGAGAGAGGGAGAGAAAGAAAGAACAAAAGCAAGCCAGCAAGCAGCCTTTTATAGATAACAAAGAAGTGTGGCAGCTTCCATACATGGGGCAAGTCACCACTCCAGGTTTGGGCAGATGGAGTTGCGGACCTGCTATAGATGCAGAACTCCTGTAGGATGAGGAGTAATCAGCCGAATCTTAGATGACTGTGTGGGCTGCTGGGATGGACTGAAATCTGGGAGAGCACTAGAGACCAAAGCAAAGTGATCTGAAAATCCTCCCTTTCCCACTATCCTTGAAGATTGTTGAGAAAGCTACAGTGGATGAGGCACTGGACAGCAGAGAGCAATCATTTTGTTTCACATATTCTTATAGGAGTGGATTCCATGGCTCTACCAGAGTTAAATACAAAGATGAATTTATTTATTTATTTATTTATTTAAGATTTTTTATTTATTTGAGAGAGAGTGAGAGAGAGAGCATGAGAGGGGGGAGGGTCCGAGGGAGAAGCAGACTCCCTGCTGAGCAGGGAGCCTGATGCGGGACCCGATCCCGGGACTCCAGGATCATGACCTGAGCTGAAGGCAGTCGCTTAACCAACTGAGCCATCCAGGCGCCCCACAAAGATGAATTAAAAAAAAAATCTGTCTCCAAACCCTTCCTAGCTTAAATGCTGGTTGTCAAAGATTCTGAGGGTCAGATTTTACCATAATCGCAAGCTAATAGGTTAGACTGCCACAGGTTCATGGATGCTGGGAGAAGACACGGAACTCCCGGGTCATAGATGAAGGATAGTCTATTAATTACAAAAATAGCAGTAGCCAGAAAATAAAAATATTTGCATTGGTTCCCCAAGCTCCAATTCATATAGGGTGTTGCAGAGAGGGTCAGATGATTCCTGAATAGGCAGTGAGTTCTGTTACAAGAAAGTAAACCTGAGCTCAGGGAACCCAAATATTTTATAATGGGTTGTAGGCATGACTGCTCTTTGTTGCTATCCCTGTCTTCCAAGACTGTGTGCTATACAAACATCCTTGAAAAGACAGTCTGGAAGACTGTCAGTCTGGATGATAGTGAGTGCCTTTCTTTGTACGATATGAAGAAGTATTAGAGATGTGTGAAAAGTGAAAAATTGTTTCCCCATACTGACCAAAAGGTAGAGGCTCACAGGGCCATAGGGATTGGGGCTAATCACAGGTGAACATAAACAAAATAAAGCTGTAGCCTAGCTTCAGCTTGACTGAATATGAACTCCTCAATTCAACTGTCTGATGAAGGAGAGTTACTTTCTGAAAAAACATTAAATCAAAAGAAAACAAAAATATTATATTCGGTCATCATTGTTTTTTTTTTTTTTTTTTTAAGAGAGGGAGGGGCGAGGGCTGGTGGAGGGGGAGAGAGAGAATCCTAAGCAGGCTCTATGCCCAGTGTGAGCCTGATGCGGGGCTCCATCTCACAACCCTGAGATCATGACCTAAGCTGAAATCAGATTTGGACACTTAAGCAACTGAGCCACCCACGCACCGCAGTCATCACTGTTTTTTATATATAATGTCTATAATACAATAAAAATTGAGACATGAAAAAAAGCAGGAATATTTGACCAATAATTAGAAGAAAACAGAACCACTAGATGCAGACTTGTAGATGACCCAGTTATTGAAATTAGCAGGCAAAGACATTAAAATATGTTAAAATAATTTACAGGAAGGATGGTTATAATGTGTGAAGAGATAGGATATTTGAGGAGAAAAATAGAAATTCTAGATAAGAACCAAATGAAAATTATCAAATTGAAAAAATATAATTTCTGAAATAAAATCAGAACAATGTATGGACATCAACTAGATTGGGCACCACAGAATAAAAGATCAGTGCTCTTAAAACCATATCAATAAACATTACCTAAATTAAGTAGAAAGCTTAAAAGTAAACTTTCTAGGGGATTGAAATGCTCCATCTCTTGATAGGGGTTAAATGGGCTTATATAGTTGTCAGTATTCATCAAACTCTGTGCTTAATATCTGTGCATTTCGCTGTATAGAAATGATAATTCAATTAAGAAAAACAGAATCATGACAAGGAGTTGAATATTACAGAGAAAAATAAAACTTGCCTTGTAGTCCATGTTCTATAATGCAATGGATAAAATTTCTTTGAAGTTAACATGGACTAGTAATTTTTTCATTTAGCAAAACTGTATCGAGTACCTCCTGTGTATAAGGCATGTTCTAGGAACTGGTGAACAGAGAAAATAAACAAGCTTGGCTTGCATATGCTTTACATTTTAGGCAAGGTAAAAGGTTCATGTGTAGCGGGGAGAAGCAAACTATAAATAAATGACTTAATTGATAAAATTATTTGAGATATGGGCCATGAGGAAAATTGGTTAGAGAAGGGGTAAGAGGAGAAATATATTAGATCAGGTGATGAAGGAAGCCTTTTGAGTGGGTGATATTTGAGCTCAATCTTGAATGATAAGAAGGAGCCAGTCATATGAAGATCTGTGGAAAAGCATTCCAGGCAGATGGAACAGCCAATAAACAGGCTCCACCGTGATAGTAAGTGTGGCGTGTTGAAAGGACCAAAGTAAGCCTGGGTGTCAGGAGCACAGTGGACAAGGGGGAAAAGAGTAGATGATAAGGGTCATCTTGTGCCTGTTACTTATGCTATGTGGATTCTCATGGATTGTTTTGAATATAAATATTCCTGGTTAGTGTCCAAATCATCTTATGGATGGAGAGTTTGCATGAGAATATCCTTTGTGAACTGAAAATAACTAAATGCATTCGGTTATTATTGCTGTTATTTTAAATTTTTATTTGTATGTTTTCATCAGCAAACCCTCCTTTAAGCAGAGTTATTAAAACTCTGCTTTTTTATTGCTTAGTAATCTAAGTTATAGTGGAACAATTAGAAAACCATATTTAAAGCCAAAAGAAAAAAAAAACCAATCCTGGTCATATTAGGTATATAATTCTGGACATAATCATGTACATTAACCAGCCATGTTGTATTGTTCTGAAAACTGATATCACTATTTCCATGTCACTTAATATGTGTTACAATATTATCTTAAAGGCTACATAGTGAACTGTCGCGATCCTGTAATCCTGTGATCTTGAATATTTAGGTTTTCTATTCATCATGATAAATAATTGTGCATCTTTGTATTTATCCCTAATTATTTTGGGGATACCTTTTTGGAATTGTTCTTTTTGATATATACTAACTGACGTACTAACTAACTACATCTGTACCAATATAATGAACTGTTTCAATGTAACTTTCCTTTACAAAAATTACCTGGAAAAAATGATCAGTCTTTCTATTGTTTTGTAGGCACATTCTGAACCAGGAAATGTGCTGTTTTGGTTTTCAGAAAATCTAATCCAAGACAAAAGCTTTTTTTGAAAAAAAAGAAGAAAGGTTATGGTCCAGTGGAAAAGTCATGGCTCACAGGTTGACCCATTTCGCTTCCTTCTTCCTGTTTGGCTGATGTGTTACTGGAATCATTACGTGGTTGTGTTATGAGGGGAAAGAATGAGAGGGAGACGATGGGTAATAGGATGAAGGGACTAGATGCAGATGGAACCAAGGAACAGGGCAAGGGAGATAGAATGAGCCTGATATGGGAGGCAGAATAATGGCCCCCACAAGATGTCCACGTCCTAACCCCCTGACCCTGTAAATATGTTGCTACATGTGGCAAAGGGGACTCTGCAGATGTGATTAAGTTATGGATCTTGAGGTAGAGATTATCCTGGATTATCTAGTGGGTTTAACGTAATCATAGGGATCTTTATAAGTGAAAGAAGAAGGCAGGAGAATTAGAGTCAGAGAAAACGTGGCAACAGAATTAGAGGTCAGGATGGTGCAATTGCTTGCGAGAAGGAGGCAGCCTCTGGCAACTGGGAGAGGCGAGGAAGCCCAGCCTCCCTTAGGAGCCGCCAAAAGGAATGCAGCCCTGCCAACACGTTGGTTTTAGCCAGGAAAACCCATTTTGACCTTCTTACCTCCAGAACTTTAAGATAATAAATTGTTTTAAGTCATTAAGGTTGAGGTAATTAGTTACAGCAGCAATGGGACGGTAACAGGTGCTGAAGGTAATGGGGGATTTAGGAAAAGGAGTTTGACATTCAGGGGGGAGAGATGATGATGGAGATAGGTAAGGTATGTGGGAACTGCAGGGAGGGGCTGAGCAGAAGAAGGGGGACTCCAAGATGAGGTCTTGACCCATTGCTGGGTTTTCTCAGCACTGCATACTTTTCCTTCCTAGCACGGCTTCCTATATACGTGTAATGATTTATTTGATCTCTATCTTTCCCTCTAGAATGCAGACTCTATGAGGGCAGAGACTGCCTGTTTTGATCATCATAATCTGAGCAGGGCTATAATAACTAATAAGGAACACATAAACATCATAAAGAATAAGTCAGTGACTGAGTTGGGAGAAAAAGCCAATGGATAAATAGAAAATAATAGAAAATCCGACAAGGAGGGAAGCCTGACACATAGCCAGTTTCTTATAGATGTAAACCTCCTTACACAGCCGATCATGATTTTTCAGTCAGTAGGGTTTACTGTTTGATGCAGTTCTATAGGCAGAGTGATTGATGAAGAGCAGGTGGGAAACTAGATTTCTTTGGTTCAAATCCACGTAGCTATGCATACTGTCATATTTAAGTATGTCCCTACTTAAATGTGATACTTGTCAGATAAGCTGGGCTAAATAGAGCAAAAGGCTCCATGCATCCATGCATCCTTGCATCCATCCGTCCAGTCCAGGCTGGTGGTTAGGAACACAAGTGGTAGGGGTGCCTGGGTGGCTCAGTCGGTTAAGCGTCTACCTTCGGCTCAGGTCATGATCCTGGGGGTCTGGGATGGAGCCCCGCATCGGGCTCCCTGCTCAGTGGGGAGTCTGCTTCTCCCTCTCCCTCTGCCCCTCCTCCCTGCTCGTGCTTGCTCTCTTTTTGTCTCAAATAAATAAATTAAAAAAATCTTAAAAAAAAAAGGAACAAAAAAGTTACTATAGGACACTGGGCAAGTTACTTATAACTCAGTCGTTTGATCTGTAAAATCGAGGCACTAACAGAGCTGTTGTGAGAACTAGATGTAAAGCCAATAGAGTAATTGCTGGCACCTGGGCATTGATAACTATTATCTATTAGTTATTATTATTATTATTATTATTATTAGTTGAAGAAGATAAATTTGGGGTTAAATAGAAGCCGAGACCAAGTCTGCCATTACACAGCTGTGGGAGTGTGGACAGATTCTGTATTTCTGGTTAGGGAGAGGAATTGTTCTAAACTGGTGATTGTCAATCTCTAACATGCGTATGAACTGCTCGTAGATGCTTGGAAAATGCAAACTCGGGTTCAGTGGGTCTGGGTGGAGGCCGGAGTTCTGCATTCTAACAGGCTTGCAGGAAATGTGACGCGGCCGGTCCGTAGACCACACTCTGAGCGGGCTCCTGCTAGTTATAATACTTCTGCTCTTTGTGTCACCAGCCTTCTAGTTTCGCAGGCTGGGGAAACCTCGCACTTTCCTTCCACTTTTTCTTCCCTCTCATTGCCTGTTCCAATCTTTTCTTTGCTGAGTCTGTTCATCTTTTAAAAATGTCTCTTTGGTGTCCACGGAGCCTACATTATGAGAGAATGATTTAGAAAATTGATATAACTGCTGTGTAGCCACTAAAATGGTGAAGACTATGAATATGGCAAAATTTGTATAATTCGATATTACAATTATGAAAACATACATCATGTACGATTAACTCTAGGATACTCCCAACCCCCAGCATTCTATATACAGAGGAAGAAGGGTAGGAAGGAAATACCCAAATGGGCTGAATTAGGATGGTAGAAACATGGTTCTCTCCAGGTGTGTATTACTTTTTTTCTTTTCCTATAGCTCCTTTAATGAGTATGTAGTATTTGGAAAATGAAAACATTGTTTTCAAAGAATTGCCGGACCAGAGTCCTTCCAATGCAAAGGTATTTCTGGAACCTTTAGGGACTGCTGCACTCCTTTCTAAGTATCTTTATAGGCTTTTCTTTCTCCTCATTCTTTATCTTCAGGCTTCACTGACAGAAAAGGCCCCACTCTCCAAAAAGATCTTTCTTTCATCTCCCCTGTGAGTGGAAACTCATCCCCTCCACCCCCCAGGTTCTGCCTGATGGAGGAGATTAGCCTCTTTCCTGTAACATGGTACAGAACACGGGTCCCCACACAGCCAGGTCTTGCTTCCAGTGGCTGCCAGGGGCCCAGGGCCAGAGTGCTGATGCCATCCAGAATCTTGCCCTGACCCCTCTGGGGTCTGCTCCATGTCAAAGGACAGGGAGGGGATGCGGAAGGACGGAGCCACATGCTGCCCGGCTGCAGCTGATGCCGGCAGCGACTTGGGAGGCGGCCCCACAGCTGTGAAGCAAGCCAAGCAGCCAGCCACGTCCACAGCCGCGGAGTCTCCAAGGGAAAAAGCACCATCAAGCCAGATGTTGTTTCTAGAAAAAAAATTGCTGTGGAACTTGGCCTCTGAATGGTGCATCTGTCCAACTTATCTCTGCTTGGTCATAGATGATGAAAGCTCTGCTAGGAAGCCTGGAAAAAAACAAGGAAGAAGCATAACTTGACTTTGAAAAGAAAGTCATGAAATAGATGTTTTTGCCAAAGCATTCATTTTGGAGTTTCTCATATTTCTTAGCTTGAATTCATATGGAAATGTCCTTTCTGGTAGGAAAAAATGTCTGTTAATCAACTGCTGATATATATTCTCCTTGATTCTACTTTTTATGTCCCATGGGATATGAGGAGGACACTTGATTACACCTTAGAGGAGAGAAGGAAAACGCTTGGCTTGTCCTCGATTCTAGACCTTTCTGGAAAAAACCTCCTATGTGAAGCCACTGTACTTTCCAGGACTGCCAGGTATGGTTGGATGGGTTGTTCACTGCCCAAGGGGCCTGACTGAGGAACCAGAAGGGGGCTAGAATGTAGCCTGTGCTCCACACACTAGGCTGTGCCCTGCACAGGTCTGTGTCCAGCTGGGAGGGGTGTATTTCTATAGATAACACAAAGATGCTGTCCACTTGCCGAGCGCTGTGCCCACACCTTTACCTCCATGTGGACAGGATACGGTTTCCTAGTTAGCATAAAGTGTTATGTGGGCATATAGCCCAACCTGACCCCATTTCAGACCTTCAGACTGAGACCACTGCCCTCTCAGTTGCCGAGCCAGCAGCCGCCTCCATCCTGACTGCAAACCAGAGAGCTTGTAGGACTCTGTCCAGGGGCCAGAGCATCTGGCCCTGAATCTGGGTCTCCATTCTGATCAGGGAGGTTTTATTGTGAGGTCAAGGCTCTCCACTTATACCTAAGAGAGAGAGATTCTTGTCTTATTTTCTGAGCCAAGTTGCTATCTGAGAGACATGCCTGGTGTTTTGGTTCCTTTGGAGCTAAGGACCTGTCTTGGTCTGGCCATTCACAGGCCAGGAATCTGAACAGAGCTCTGCTCCCCAGCCTACTTACTGCTCCTAGTTTCCCCAGTGGTCCTTTCTAATTAGATCTTGGAATGTGACCTGTTTCAGAGTGAATCTCTTTATTGTTCCACTTGCCTATATAGATGCTCCTAGCAATTTGTGTTATGTTCCTGAAGTTGACAGCTCCCCTGGACCACTTCCTTTCTCTTTTGCCTTGAATCCTCTGGACATGGTATTCTGAACTTGTCCTTGAGGCCTGGCTCTCTCTATTGGGTGGGTCTGGTTCAATGTCTGTTCTTTCCTAAGCCTCCTGATCCTGCTTCAGGGAAGAGGGTGCATACTTATCCATCCTCTGAGATGTGGTGCTTAGATCTGGGAAGGACCCAACTTTATATGAGCAAATAATCACTTAAATGTTATAATGAATGCTCCTTCCTGCCAGGTGTGCAGTGTCTGAAATTCTGTCAAAGGCACTTTTCTCTCCAGGAGGGACAGGGAGAGGGACAGTGACCAGTGAGTTACAAATACTTATGGGCATTGGTTAGTAATATCATTATCTTTCTTCACTATAGGAATCCAGGGTAGCAGGCAGACCAGGGAGAGCAGAAGGGAGACTTATACAGAGAGCAAGTTAGGGAGAATCGAGGACAACTCTTCCCATTTTTCTGCCCTTATCTGGTCCCAGTCCTGGGATAGCAGCTTACGTCGCTTTAGACTTTGATATAGTTTGGACACTAAGAGAATATTGGGCAAAAATATTGTCCTTTAGGGCCAATGGAGAAAGAAACAGAAACAGGATTTGGCTATTATTTGGAAGTGGGCAGAAAAGCTGAGGAATGAGCCATAAGTGCACCATGCAATAGATTATAATGTAAAATAAGGACCTAAAAATGATTAGTGTCAGAAATGAGTTAGGGATAAAGGCCAGGGAAAGGATGCGGGATCACAGGCAAGACGACTAGCAGTTAGACCTCCTGTCACTAACATTTAACTTTGAATGTAATGTACACACTCAGATGCTCACGTAAACGCTCACCTCTCTGGGACAGGCTGGAGTACCTTACTTCCTCCAGGTTAATAAGGGCAGTACAGGCTGATGGGAAGAGCTTAATATGTGATTGATAGGTCACTAAGTGGGAATTGAAGAACTTCTTGTGATTTTCTTGAAGCAATAGGGTTGCTGCATGGAAATTCAGCCAGCCATGGGAGGTGGTGATCCAGAGTGGCTGGGACATGGCTTTGGTCTCAGCCAGGATGGGGTGCTCTCTAGTCCTAGCTCAACCACTTGCTAATTGTCTATGCTTGAGCACTTAACCTAGGCCTTACTTTCCTCATCTATGAACTGGGTACAATAACAGTACCTGTGTCAGAGGGTATTGTGAGGATTGCATGGGATCATATGTTCTTACACAACATGATATTACGAAGCTCCAAATAGAATGTCTGGCAGGTGGTGAATGTTTAGGAACGGTGCCTTTGTTTTGGAGGAAGGCCCTATTTTCCCACAAAACAACCTGGTATTCCTGTCAGCAGAGTTCTCAGATGTCTAAAGAGGTCAGAGCACTTTCATTTTCGAATCTTCTGGTGTATGAAGAAGCGAAATATAAAAATAGATTTATAGTTTACATAACTGCGCTTAACAAATCAGTGCTGTTAACACACAAACACACACACACACAGCATTGTGCAACATGGTTGTGTTGTTCATATGATCCTGGTGAGCCTGAAAGAGCCCCAGGTTTAAAGTTATATGGGGAATGTCCTTCAGTTCTGTTTGGGTGTTTCTATAACTGAGTGTTTAACGTTATTGGGGGTTAAGGTGAAAAGTCTAAATTTGAAGCTCGGGCTAACGGCCCTCCTAGCCCCTTACGTGTAAGCCTCAATGAAAGAGAAACCTGAGCTGTACAGATGACTATTCTGTTTCTGCTGGTAGAAATCAGAAAGCGTCTGCTCTTCTCCTATCAGTGTAACAGATACACGCAGTTTAGGTTAAACTTGTCTTTATTTCAGGAGCATCTTTATGTGGGACAGGCACTGGACTAGGTATGAGGAGCACTGTGTTAAGGTTTGACTCCATCTACCGGCATCAGGAGGTGTGGACGAAGGTGCTTCTCTTCTCCAGGCTCCGGTGCCCTATCATTCAAATGATGGGGCTAGGATTTCATTGTCCAAAGGTCTAGGCTCTAGGTTTCTGTGATCCTGTGTGTGCATGTAGAGTGTACATGTGCATGGGGCACACTTTCTTAAAGGCTGAAAGAATCAAGCAGAGCCAAAGATTTGATCTCATACTTTTCAGACCAAGTTAATTATAAAAGGTAAAATTAGTAATTAATCGCTAAGTTAATTAAAGTGATTTCTTCTTGGAATAATCAAAGTTAATGGTATCTTTAGATTTTTGGGTATCTTTGCAAGATTTAAACATCAGGGAAAACAGTGAATCTGAAGATGAAAGGAGTAAGGCATCAAATATGAAAGGGACCATCCTAGAGTAAAAATGCCACCAAGTTCTGCAGATACAACCCCAGGATCCCAACAGATATTTTCCCATTCAGTCCTTACTTCTTGTTCTTCTTTTTTTAATTTAAATTCAATTAGCTAACATATAATACATACTTAGTTTCTGATGTAATGTTCAATAATTTATCAGTTGTGTATAACACCCAGGGCTCATGACATCAAGTGCCCTCCTTAATGCCCATCACCCAGTTACTCCATCCCCCCACCCACCTCCCCTCCAGCAACCCTCAGTTTGTTTCCTGTAGTTAAGAGTCTCTCATGGTTTTTCTCTCTCTCTGATGACTTCTCATTCAGTTTTTCCTCCCTTACCCTATGATCCTCTGTGCTGTTTCTTATATTCCATGTATGAGTGAAACCATATGATAATTGTCTTTCTCTGATTCAGTCCTCACTTCTTTCATTTTCTCACTGAGTTTCTTTTTAGCTTTATGATCTCCCTCTCTAAGTATCTGTGTCTGTCTACACTATTCCACTTTTATCTTTTCATTTTTTAAATAAGTTTAGGTATGGGCACCTGGGTGGTTCAGTCGTTAAGCGTCTGCCTTCAGCTCAGGTCATGATCCCAGGGTCCTGGGATCGAGTCCCACGTCGGGCTCCCTGCTCAGCGGGGAGCTTGCTTCTCCCTCTCCCACTCCTGCTGCTTGTGTTCCTGCTCTCGCTATCTCTGTCTCTGTCAAATAAATAAATAAAATCTTAAAAAAAAAATAGTTTAGGTATATGTCATAATGACTTGACTTACATGTATCATGAAATGATTACCACATTAAGTTTAGTTAACATCCATCGCCTCATTCAGATACAAAAAAAATTTTTATACTTGTGGTAAGAATCATAGGATCTACTCTCTTACATTTAAAAAAATTATAAGGTTTAAAATGGCAGATTCTGGAATATCCTTGAGCAAAAGGAAAAGCATATCTGTGAAACAACTCTGACTTCTCATTTCTTCTCTCTGCCAACAACGATCAGTTGGAAAGTAAGAAAACATTTTCCAGTAAACAACTCACATATTTGGACATGCCTAACTGTTTAGATGAGGGATGAGAAAATAAATGTATAACTTTATTTGAAGAGATAGTTAAAAGTCTGTATTCGAGGTCTTTTGTGAAAGTGATTAAGGCATTAAAAATAGGAGAGATGTGTATTCAGAAGAAAACATTATAAAGAAAAAGAACAAAAATTATGCCGTGATTTAAAAAGTTTGAGAGATAAAGGATATAGCAAAAGGCATTTAATGGAGTTAATTTATGTATTTGAATAAAAATGTCTTTTGACTAGAGAAACAGATTTCTTTATGAAATACTATTCACATAAGTTATTCAAGGATAATGGGAAATTTACTATATTTCCAGATCAAGACAGATCTT
Source organism: Phoca vitulina (assembly GCF_004348235.1). Lineage (NCBI taxonomy): Eukaryota > Metazoa > Chordata > Mammalia > Carnivora > Phocidae > Phoca > Phoca vitulina. Next base: position 35,294,053 of record NW_022589710.1, on the reverse strand, counting down.
AGGGTGGGTTATGGGTGTGACAGTTGTTCTCAAATTTCACCCTTATGAGTTTTATTCCTTTGGATTCTAAAGATCTTCTGTCCCTCCAAGGCCCCCAGGGAAAGGGGAAATATTTCTGGAGTGTATGATTGTTGTCCTTTGTTTTTTTGAAGGCAAGGGTGATATCTGAGTGTAGCCCAGGGACTGGAGGAAGAGACAAAGGGGCATAATCCCTTCTATTTCACAGATGTAGCAAGAGCTGTGTTACCCAGAGCTATGTGGAAGGCTAAACGCTGAGAATCAGAACAATGACTCATTAATTCAAATTCTGAGGATTATCTTGATCAGAAGGGCAGGGAAATCACTCTTGGAAAGTGAATGCATAGATTCCAGGGGAAAGAGTAATGACCTCTAAGTGCATGAAATAGTTGGCATCGCCATTCATAGAGATTTCTTTTGTTTGCAACCGAACCCAACCTACTGTTCAGAGAAGTCACTAAAGGAATCTTAGAAACTAAAAATTCAGTTCATGCCTTTGCCTCGGGGGTCACTGGGTGTCTTTCTCCACCTAGTGGCCAGTCCCTCCCAACCACAAAACTAAAAGACAATTAGTTATTATGGCAGCGGAACAAGTGAGGTTTTGCAATACCAGGCTGTCGAATCCTAGAGTGAAGAAGATATTTAAGCATGTGTTTGGAAAAGCCAGTGGGCGTATTAATAATTAGGTTGGCTTGCAAAGCTTCCATTGTTCAGATGACATGCTTTGCATTCTAGTGGAGAAAGCGCAGTTGGGAATGCTTGCTGATCAAATAATGCACACAAGTAGACTTAAAGCTTGAGGCCAATTTTATAATATGAAGTGTTTCCAAGGACAGAAAAAAATGAGAAGAAGAGATTTAAAGAATCTCTAATTATTACTTTTGGATGATTTTTGGATAATCTCTCTCAGTTATGCTCTGGGCATACTATAGGTACTCAATAAAAGCCTTCTGCACTTAATTGAATTTTATAGATCCCTCTGTGCCTCAATTCTTAAATTGTTCTTGTTTCTACTTCTCCCACCTAAAATCCTATTCCATTAAAAACAAATACATGTTTTGAGCATTTTCAGCTGTTTTCGTGTTGGTCTCGGCAGGATTTGACACTGTTGAGTACTCCCTCCTCCTGGAAGCATTTGTCTTCATCTCTGCTCTGGTTTCCATGACACCATCCTCTCCTGCTTGCCTCCTACTTCCCTGGCAGGATTATTTTTTTTGTCTGTTATCCAGCATCAACCTCCTTTCATGGTCTCTTAAATACTCTTGTGGCTGAGGTTCTATTCTTAGCTCTCTTTTCTCCATCCCACTTGTCTTCCTCTGTGGTCACACATCACTATTCGAACCCTTGATGTTGACACTGATGGTTTCCAGTCTCCAGCTTCAGCTCCACCCATTTTCTCCTGAGCTCCAGACTGAAGTTCTAGTCTGTTTGTTAGATCTTTCCACCACAACATCCTACAGCCACCTAGAACCCTGGGAAGTCCTAAATAAGCTCATCATTTTGTGGCCTTATGCTACTTGCACCCTTGCCTACATTTTCTATCTGGGTATGTGACGTTCAGTATTCAGGACCCAGAAGATTAATGGTGTTGTCTTCATATTAATAATAAGAACTATAATTCGTTAAGCAGTTAGGATTTTCCGTATCGTGTACTTGGTGTTTCATACATGTACCAGATAGTTTCTGAACCCATGACATATGGCCTATATCAGCTTGATTTTAGTGCAGCTATGGTGAAAAGTTCTGTGCTGGTTGCCATCACCCCACCCCAAGGACATGCCTCAGGTCTTCCTCTGAAGCTGGGGAGGGCTGCTTAGCCAGTGAACAAGCCAGCTGGGAGGTGAGGGGAAGATTAAAGCTCCTTAGCGAATGAGGAGTGGGATTAGTGGATAAATGTCCCAGCTTCCTATCCTGTAGAAGCACACTTTGGAGGGCCATTCTTATAAGGTTCCTCCAAAGGCCCCTTGCAGGATTGAACACCAGTTGCCCGGAATGGTAACCAGTCCAACAATGTATTCTTAGTTGGCTTGGCATTCCTCCTTTTCTTGCCCTACCCTCCCGTCTCCCGGGGAACACCCCCTAAACAAGCTCTCTGAACCTGAGTCCTATCTCAGGCTCCACTTTTGGGAATACCCAAATTGAGACATACACATTTAGTCCTCACAATAGGTCTTCCTGTGAGATAATGGAATGCTTAACCCCATTATAAAAATGAGGAAACTGACACCCAGAGGAGGTAGATAGATTTACCTGGGGTTATTCAGCCTACTAGCTGAAGAGCTGGGATTTGAACACAGGCACTCTGACTCCCAAACCTTTGCCCACCAAAACAGTGACCTGATGGGCAAGGGAGAGAATACCTGAGCAGTTAGACTTGATTGGCTCTGATAGCCATATGTCATTGTCTCTTCAATGTCAAGAGATTTTTTTTTTTTTTTCCCTCAGCCTTTTCCAGTTTCGTGATGAGAATTCTCAGGAGATTTTTGGCTTGATGTCTAATAGAATGGAAAGATTTACAATTAAGGAACTGTATATCTAAAAAAGAAAACAAAGTAGGCTTGTATTTGTGGACAAATCTAAAGGATATTAATGTTTTACATGGGAAAATATGCATGCTTTCTGAAACTTTTTGGCACTTTGTACACTTGAGGTTAATGCTTGGATGTTCTTGCGAATCTCTTTGCTTTTTGTTTCCATTAAATGAGTATGCACCTTCACTGATAAAAGGCATTTTTAAATGTAGGTAAAAATGTGATAATATTGTACTAATACATGGTAAGAATTTTAGAAACATTAGTGGTTCCTCATATAATCAATAGATTCAGACAAAAGGAAAAATAAAATGTGAGAATTCACCTTAATTTAGAGTAGCAGGTAGATTTTGAAACATTTTTGAAATTGGAAATAGGATGAGGAAAAGGAACCATGTGTTTCCCTATGTGGTTTATTTATTTATTTTTAAAGATTTTATTTATTTATTTGACATAGAGAGAGAGAGAACAAGTAGGCAGAGAGGCAGGCAGAGAGAGAGGGAGAAGCGGGCTCCCTGCCGAGCAGGGAGCCCGATGTGGGGCTCGATCCCAGGACCCTGGGATCAGGACCCGAGCCAAAGGCAGCTGCCTAACTGGCTGTGCCACCCAGGAGCCCCTCGCTATGTGCTTTAGATACATGATCTCCTTTTACTTTCCATCAACCTTGCAAATATTCTCGTCATTTTTCTTGTTTTACAGATTAGGGATTAAGTTTAAAGGATCTGACAAACTCCCTTCAAATCACACACCTATGAAGTGGCAAAGCTGGGATTTAAACCTAGGTTGAGGGACGCCTGGGTGGCTCAGTTGGTTAAGGGTCTGCCTTTGGCTCAAGTCATGATGCCAGGGTCCTGGGATTGAGCTCCACGTCAGGCTCCACACTCAGTGGGGAGTCTGCTTCTCCCTCTCCCTCTGCTCCTCCCCGTACTCATGCTCTCTTGCTCATGTGCTCTCTCTCTCTCTTTATTTATTTATAAATAAATAAAATCTTAAAAAAAACCCCAAAAAACCCAGTTTGAGTAGCTCTCAAATGCTTGTTACCTTGCCTGGGCAATAGAACGTATGAGCAGGATGCAAGGATTTTGAGGTTGCACATTTATATATATATGTCTTTCCAGGTTACATGACACGTCACCTGTAGGCCAATGGTGTGGTATAGGATATGCACAAGTACCAATTTGGTGGACCTTGAATTAATGCAAACAATGACCTCCCTTGGAACAGCGACCTCCCCATTTCCTCAATGTTCTCAGGAGCAAATTTTCAAGAATTTTACATATAATTTTAACTCAAAAGTATTCTAATTTATAAAACTACCAACCCTGGCTAAATCACCACACCAAAAAGAATTAACTTGCTTTGCTCTTTTACCAGAAAACTGTCCACTGTGGGATGTTATCTTTTCTACCAGGGATTGGCACACTGGCCAAATCCAGCCTGCCACCTGTTGTCATTCAGCCTGTGAACTAAGGGTTTTCACATCATGAAATGTTTTTTAAAAAACCAAAGGAAAAAGATTATTTCATAACATGAAAATCATGTGAAATTTAAGTTTTAGTGTGCCTAAATAAAGTTTTATTGGAACACAGCCCTACTCATTCATTTGCATATTGTTTATAGCTGTTTTTGCACAACATCTGAGTTGGGTAGTTGTGACACAGACAATATGGCTCTCAAAGCTGAAAATATTTACTATCTGGTACTTTACAGAACAAATTTGCTGACCCTTTTCTACACTATTTGGTGGCTGGAAGTGAAACTTTGAGCATTGGCTTTCTATGGCTTTATTTTCTAAAAATCATTAAAATCCAATGCAATTAAAAAAACAAAATCCAATGCAAATAAAATGTACACTCAAATACTAATGTGCACGTACACTTTGCTCATACAAGCTAGATTTTCTTCTCTACTTTCAAGATAACACTATCTTGAAACTTTTATCTTCCAGTGTTGGTTCCAATAATAAAGAGACATAGGGATGTGAGAAGTGAATTCAAACTGGGACTGAGTCATTCTTTGGAAAGCAGTTTTCCTGGTAGGAGTCATATTAGTAGTAATAATGGTGACCTAGGAGTGTACAGTTTAGAAATCACTTTTGAACGTCAAGTCACATTTAATCTTGATTTAATTTAACTTTGTGAGATCATATTATTATTACTCTCTCTTTTGTTTACACATAAGGAAACAGAGAGTCTGTGAGATTAGTTGACTTGTCCAAGATGCCCAAATCAGTAAGGATCAGAACCCAAACTCAAATACAGTGGTTACTTCTTTTTCTTTTTCTTTTTTTTGGGGGGAGGAGAAACTTCATTGTTAAAAGGAAACATTTATGTTTTTACATCTATGAGCAATACAAATGTTTTGGTATCAGAAAAGTGATGGGAATTTACTTAAAAAAACAGCTTTTAGCATTTTGATTTTATTTTTGGAGGTTTTTACTATTTACAGTGTTCTTTGAAGCAACATCCTTTTATCACCATAATTGTCAATATTTCTTTGATGCCAGTTAAATTGTCAGCACTGAAATAGATTTTGCAAGTAGTGACATATGTGAGTGTATACTAAAATGATTTTTACTTATATGAGTATAAGTATGAACAAATATGTTCATTTAGTTATAGAAACATGCCCATTTCAGTATTTTTCTGAATGGAAACCAATATTTTAAATGAATAAAATATATTAAAGAAAAATGTCCCAAGACATATGATTGAACTTAACAGGGTCCTAATAAATGGTTTATTTGGATTTGTATTTTACTTAAATCCTATAAAGTTATTTTATTTATTTTTCACATATTCAAAAATATTAATACAGAATAGATGAAAGCACTATGTCAGGTATTGGTGATGGGGTGTTACCCTGTGCTTTTATTAAGTTTATGGTTTATAGAAAGATTAGCACAGGAACCAATAGTTACAGTATAACTCAGGTTGATATGTGCCATCATGGAAATCTACATGAATTTGCTATGGGTACGAATTAAGTCTGATTAGAAAATGAGAATATTGTCAGAAGGTAGGTGGAAGGATTGGGTGAATGGATGGTTCCATCTAAATAGAGAATATAGAAGAGAATATAGAAGGGAAGTTTGGGTGATAGAAAGTAAAAAACTGGATGAGAGGGTTGGAGTATGAAGAAGTTAGTGAATTTGGTTTGGACATGTTGTACCACTAACAGTCTGGTGAGAGCTAATACAAGAAAACATGGTTGCAATATTTTGTGAAAAGGGCTGTGATCAATAGCATGGGGTACCAAGGGAGAACAGAAGATGGGCACTAACTTTGACCAAGTGAGGAAGTCCAGAAGAGATTCCTGAAAGAAGGCACCTCTACAGAGATGCTTAAAGAAAGAGCAAGGGGCGCCTGGGTGGCTCAGTTGTGAAGCATCTGCCTTCGGCTCAGGTCATGATCCCAGGGTCCTGGGATCGAGCCCCGTGTCAGGCTCCCTGCTCCGTGGGAGGCCTGCTTCTCCCTCTCCCACTCCCCCTGCTTGTGTTCCCTCTCTCGCTGTGTCTCTCTCTGTCAAATAAATAAATAAAATCTTAAAAAAAAAAAAAAAAGAGCAAGAGTTATCTGGATAAGATTGGCAGATCACCACTTGTGTTCCTGCTCTTGTTATCTCTCTCTCTGTCAAGTAAATAAATAAAATCTTAAAAAAAAAAAAAAATTCCCAACAGGGGATTCTGGTCATATGGACTCAGATGTGAATGGAGTTCCCCTGGAGTTCTTCAGTGCATAACCTGTGCAACCATATATGCTGATCCTATATGGGAATGGGTATTGGGTGTTCTAGGTAGAAAGGAATGAGAGAGAGAGAGAGAGAGAGAGAGAGATCCTGGAAGAGTAGGCCACAAGAGAAGATAGGAGCTCAGAGGTAGGAGTAACCATGAAATGGTCAAGCAGTGAAAAATGGATTTTAGTTTCTGTTGTAGAGTGAAAGAATGGGGTAGTGAGGTAGGGGAGAAAGGACCAGAAATAAAGCTACAGTGGTAAATATGGACTAATCATCCAGAGAGTTGATATCAGATAGGATGTTGGAATTAGAGATGGAGAGAAGTGAATAAATGAATATATCAGGAACAGATTTAGGAAATAAGCTTGAGATGCTTATAGGAAATTCTAGAAAGTGATACCTAATAACAAAATAAGAAGAACAAACACATTGTGCTTATTATGTTTCAGGTACTATTCTAAAACTTTACATATATTACATATAAAAAACCTTTGCATATATTAAAGCATTTAATTGGAACATTAATCCTATGAAGTAGACACTGTTGTTTACCACCCTCCCCCAATTTTACAGATAAAACTGTAGCACAGAGAGAGCTTAGGTGACTTCCCCAAGATCACACAGCTCAGGCATTCTGGCTCAAGTCCACAATCTTAACTACCACACTCTTCCACCTTTCTATAAGAAGTCAAAATAATGGGATTGACTGGAAATCAGGCATGAGGAGGCAGTAGATGTAAATTTGGAAATCATCAGTGGAGAGAAAGAGAAGACTCAGCGTGGTGCTCTGCAAGTGAAAGGAAAAGTTTCATAACAAGAACCAGTGGACAACGTCAAGGGCAGCAGAATATTCTATTTGAAGAAGTTACCAGTCTTCACAGGCTTCAGTAATAGAGGGTCACAAGTGACCGCGGTGGAAGCAATTTTAAAAATGATGATGGGGGCAGATGCTAGCACATCCTGGGTTGAAAAGTGGATGGGCACTAGAAACAATGGAGGGAGCCAAGGTAGATGTTGATGGAAGTAGAAGAGGGGGCATTAACTAGAGGAAGATTAGTCAAGGCGGGGGGCGGATATCTATCTATCTATCTATCTATCTATCTATCTATCTATCTATCTATCTATCTATCATCTATCATCTATTATCTATCTATCTATCATCTATCTATCTATCTATCATCTATCCTCCTACCTACCTACCTATCCATCTATCTATCACCCATCCATCATCTATCTATCTGTCTCAAGGTGATATTACCTCCACAGGCTGTGTATCAACAGGTGGGGTACTTTTGATACCTGCTGTATATTAGTTCCCATATCATAGCACCATCTTCTAATGTGCCAGACCTAGCATGCCCACCTCAAGCATGGAATGGAGGGTAGTGCCTAGAAAGCCATGGCAAGCCCCAGAGTTGGTTCAGAGTCCCTCCTTCCTTTTACTCCTAAAGGTCTGCCTCACATCCGTTCCCACCTCCATTCCCTCTTCACTTGGCTCCCTGTTCTCGTTTTGTTCCATTTACACAGTTTACTCTGGAACCAACTAGGCAACTTTTTAGGGTACACTACTTCTGACTGGGGCCCCTTGGCACTACCTGTCCTACAAAAGGTCCTCATGGTATTACTGGTGAGGCTCACAGTAGTCCTCACAAAGGAAGTGATGAGTCGCTGGAGTAGTTTCTAGGCATGCTTAGAGATTGAGGGGAAAAACCCAGTAGGATGGATGTATTTTGTCTACTTGATTACTGAATTCATATCCAGGGCCTTCTCAAATCTTTATATTTTTCTCTTACTTACAAAAATTATATTGTTGACTCCTATTCTTTCAATCAATGGAAAAATAAAACATGAATGAAAAAGTTACGTCTTTTCTTAAACACTCTATCCTGCTTGTCTATCTATTGATCATCTATCTATCTATCATCTATCTATCATCTATCTATCTAACCTATTTATGTGTGTTCATCATCTACCAGTCTTCCAATCAACTATCTATCTCATGTTAAGTTATTGGAAAGTAGGAGCTTTTTTTTTCCATGAGTAGTCACTGATTTTGCATTTTTAGGAAAATGCTTTTGTTCCACAAATTTTAACTATTAACTTAAGAAGAAAAGAGATTTATAAAACTAGAGCCTGTGATTCTGTTAGTCTAGAAAGGTCCATGTTAAGGTTGAAAAAATTATCTCAACAGTCTTACAGTGACAATCAAAACCAAAGAGATACCTTCTGTGCTCTGAAAGTTTTCAGGTGTGAATTATCATATTGGATATTTGTGAAATGTATCTATGAAGAAAAATTTGATTGGCAAAACTCCCTTAAGTCTTATTTATTCTTTTTTTTTTTTTCAAAGATTTTATTTATTTATTTGACAGAGAGAGACACAGCGAGAGAGGGAACACAAGCAGGGGGAGTGGGAGAGGGAGAAGCAGGCTTCCCACTGAGCAGGGAGCCCGATGTGGGACTCAATCCCAGGACCCTGGGATCATGACCTGAGCTGAAGGCAGACGCTTAATGACTGAGCCACCCAGGTGCCCCTTATTTATTCTTTAAATATATATTTTCGGGGTGCCTGGGTGGTTCAGTCGGTTGGGCAAGGACATGTCCTGATCTCAGGGCTCAGGTCATGATCTCAGGGTCCTGGGATCAAACCCTGCATTGGGCTCTGCACTCAGCAGGGAGACTGCTTCAGGATTCTCTCTCTCCCTCTCTCTCTCTCTCTCAAATAAATAAATCTTAAAAAAAATATATTTTTAATGTAGTCCTTTTTCCCCCACTTTGCATTTTATTTTATTTTATTTTCTCTATCCTCTACATCCTTACTGTGCTTTTTTTGGTGCCTCTTCCTCCTTGTGTTCTTTGTAATTTAGTTTTCATTTCTGAAATGGCTTTGTCTTTTTCTTACTTTTTTTTTTTTGCCCTGCGTGCTCTCAGTTCCTGTTGCATATCCTCCTGTTATCTACTATCACTTCCTCTCATCTGGCCATCTGTTCTCTGAGTTTGGGTGTTTCAATTGCTGCATAAAAGTTTAAGAATCTCAGTTGGAATGTTAGATTACACTTCTTATCTGCTTTGTGTCGGTATTTTTCTGCTGTTTTCACTGTAAAAAAGCTATTTTACTCTTTTCCATCTTTTGTTTTTTTAATTTAATTTAATTTTTTATTTATTTTTTATTTTTAAATATTATATATTTAAATATGTATATTCACATATATTATTATATTTTTATAATATAAAATATATTATATTTTTAAATATTAAAATTATTTTATTTTATTATGTTATGTTAGTCACCATACAATACATCATTAGTTTTTGATGTAGTGATCCACGATTCATTGTTTTCGTATAACACCCAGTGCTCCATGCAGTACGTGCCCTCCTTAATACCCATCACTGGGCTAACCCATCCCCCCACCCCCCTCCCCTCTAAAACCCTCAGTTTGTTTTTCAGAGTCCATAGTCTCTCATGGTTCGTCTCCCCCTCCGATTTCCCCCCCTTCATTTTTCCCTTCCTTCTCCTCATGTCCTCCATGCTCTTCCTTATGTTCCACAAATAAGTGAAACCATATGATAATTGACTTTCTCTGCTTGACTTATTTCACTTAGCATAATCTCCTCCAGTCCCGTCCATGTTGATGTAAAAGTTGGGTATTCATCCTTTCTGATGGCTGAGTAATATTCCATTGTATATATGGACCACATCTTTATCCATTCATCTGTTGAAGGGCATCTCGGCTCTTTCCACAGTTTGGCTCTTGCGGACATTGCTGCTATTGGGGTGCATATGGCCCTTCTTTTCGCTACATCTGTGTCTTTGGGGTAAATACCCAGTAGTGCAATTGCTGGGTCATAGGGTAGCTCTATTTTTAATTTTTTGAGGAACCTCCACACTGTTTTCCAAAGTGGCTGTACCAAAGTGGCTTGCATTCCCACCAACAGTGTAAGAGGGTTCCCCTTTCTCCACAACCTCTCCAACATTTGTTGTTTCTTGCCTTGTCAATTTTTGCCATTCTAACTGGTGTAAGGTGGTATCTTAATGTGGTTTTGATTTAAATTTCCCTGATGGCTAATGATGATGAACATTTTTTCATGTGTCTGTTAGCCATTTGTATGTCTTCTTTGGAGAAGTGTCTGTTTATGTCTTCTGCCCATTTTTTGACTTGATTATTTGTTTTTTGGGTGTTGAGTTTGAGAAGTTCTTTATAGATCTTGGAAATCAGCGCTTTGTCTGTAGTGTCATTTGCAGATATCTTCTCCCAACCTGTGGGTTGCTTATTTGTTTTATTGACTGTTTTCTTTGCTGTGCAGGAGATTTTTATCTTGATGAAGTCTCAAAAGTTCATTTTTGCTTTTGTTTCACTAGCCTTTGGAGATGTATCTTGAAAGAAGTTGCTGTGGCCGACGTCAAAGAGGTTACTGCCTATGTTCTCCTCTAGGATTTTGATGGATTCCTGTCTCACGCTGAGGTCTTTCATCCATTTTGAGTTGTCTTTGACCATTCTCTAACACCATACGCAAAGATAAACTCTTCTCCATCTTTTAAATTTTTTTTCATAGGACCTTTGTGTATGTAGAGCATATTGCTTTGTTGTTAATCATATTTTAATGAGATGGATTTTTGTGATATTTACAGGGGGTTCCTGTGGAGGCATAAGGCCAGGGTAGATCCTAGGCTTCGCAGCTCAAGGGCATCCTCCTCTGCTGCCCTAGTGAAAAACCTAAAGTATGGCCTTCTTGTGTGGTTCCAACTTTTAAAATTATTACTATTTCTTTATTCAAGTATAATTAACATACAGCATTATATTAGTTTCAGGTAGATGGTATAATGGCTCAACACTTCTGTACATCACTCAGTGCTCATTGTGATAAGTATATTCTTTTTTTTTTTAAGATTTTATTTATTTATTTGACAGAGAGAGAGCGAGAGAGGGAACAAAAGCAGGGGGGAGTGGGAGAAGGAGAAGCAGGCTTCCCACTGAGCAGGGAGCCCAATGTGGAGCTCAATCCAAGGACCCTGGGACCATGACCTGAGCAGAAAGAAGATGCTTAACTGAGCCACCCAGGCACCCCTGTGTTAAGTGTATTCTTAGTCCCTTTCACCTATTTCCCTCATCCCCCCTACCTCCCCTCTGGTCACCACCAGTTTGTTCTCTATAGTTAAGAGTCTGCTTTTTTGTCTTTTTTTTCTTTGCTCATTTGTTTTGTGTCTTAATTTCCACATATGAGTGAAATCATATGGTATTTGTCTTTCTCTGACTCTTTATTCTTCCCTTCCAAGACTACTCCATCATTGGGCAGGAATTATTTGAACTTTTCTCATTTTCTGTTTCCTGGTTTCACTGAGAATAAAGTTTACGTGTTTATTCTCCTTGCTGTTCTTTATGATGAGCAGATTCAGTGCTAAGCTGCCGCTGTATTCCTAGCAGAATCAAATCAGTGTAATGTAGTGCTTGTTAGTCCTCAAATTTATTTGGGCCCCAAACTTGATTCCCCATTTCCCAGATCTGCAAGCTTGTTCCCAAGCCTGAGGTGATGAATAACACTTATTTTGAAGAAATATGGGGATAAAGATTGAGACTAGAACAGATTATTTTTGATTTTATGTTTGTGCCTCTTTTCTCCTATGCAAAAAAGGTTACTTCCTAATAACATTTCCCATTTACTGTATTTTAAAAGTAACAGTCATAATATTTCTGCTAAAAATAATATAGCTGAATGCAGCTTGTGATTTCATGGCAGTTCTTTTGTCTTTTGTATTCATTCCCAGAGGAAGATACATTCAAAATATAATATTTTAACAGTCACTTGATATGATTCTTCTCGATGTAGTCATACTATTAATTTGATACACTATTAAATACATCTGTTTCAGATTGTTATTTTTATAGAGTATTCTTTTTTAAATCTATTTTTTAAAGTTACATAAAAACATTTATATGGTTCCAAAATCAGAACAATAAACAAAGTACATTCAGAGACATAGCTTTCATCTTTGTTGCCTGTACCCTATTCTCTTCCTCCCTAGTTTATTCATTTTTGGTTTATTCATCAATTGCAGCTTTTTGGTAAATAAGCATATTTATATCTTCCTACCTCCATTCTTAGATAAAAGCTGTCATATAATAAATATTTTTCTGTGTTTTGATTTTCCACTTGATACTATATCCCGGAGATCATATCCTCACACCAGAGCAGTGTATGAAGTTCTCTCTCCCTCCCTTCTTCTCTCTGTCCCTCTCTTCTGCTTTTCCTCTCTCCCTTCCTCCCTCTACTTTCTTTTTCTTTTCTTCTTTCTTTTTCAAAACTGAGGTATAATAACATGTATACAGCAAAGTGCACAAATCCTAAATTTTCAATTCAGTGAATTTTTTATTGTGTGATCACTACCAGATCAAGATATAGAAATTTATCCCCATCCAAAAAGGCTCCTTTTTGTCACTTCCCAGTCAATATTTCTCAAAGGAAACCACTTTCTGATGTCTATTTTCATGGATTAGTTTTGCCTAATGTATACATTTGAATAAAAAGTCTTTTGTGTCTGGCTTCTAACATTATGGCTGTGAAATTTATTCGTTCTCTTCCAATGTTGTGTCATATTCAATTGTATGAATACACCACAACTTATTTATCCAGTCTGCTGTTGATAGACATTTGGTTATTTCTAGTTTTGGGAGACTATTTTAGTTTCATATGCATGTCTATTTTTAAAAAAAGACTATGTCTTTATGCACTGAATTGCATATACATCTTTGTAAAATATATATCCATGAACCTATTTCTAGAATCTTTACTCTGTTAGGTTGGCCTGTGTCGACTCTTTTACCAGTGCTTTACTTCTTGAATACTAAAGCTTCAGATTATCTTGAAGTCAGGTAAAGGAATCCCCCAGCTTTGCTCCTTTAAAAAGAAAATTGTTTTGACTGCTTTAGTTCCTTTGCTTTTCCTATAAATGTTAGAAATAGCTTGTTGTTTACAAAAAAAATGCTAGGATTTTTACTAGGATTGTATAGAATCTACAGGTCAGTTTGGGGAAAATTGACAGCAATATTGAGTCTTCTAATCCATGACCACTGTGTATCTTTCCATTTATTTAGGTCTTTGACCTAATTTTTATTTCTTTCATCAGTGCACATATTTTGCTAAATAGTACCTGAGGTGATATTATAAGTAGTACAGTTTTTAAAATTTCAATTTCCATTTTTTAATTTTTAATTGTGTGTTCAAATACAACAGACTTTTGAATATTGACCTTGTATCTTACAATCTTGCTAAGCTCACTTATTAGTTCTAGGGTTTTTTCTTTTTTTCCAGATTCAGTGGGATTTCCACTATGATAATCACGTTGTCTGAGAATAGGTCACAATCTGTATGGCTTTCTTTCTTGCTTATTGGATTAGCTACGAATTACCTCTTTTATGCTCCCACTTTTCCTGTGAAATTTAGGGAAATTTAGTGAAATTTCCTGTGATCGATGATTGAGAGAAATTTACATGCAGATCATGGAGCTTTCTTTCCCAGGGCTCCCTTCTCTTTGTGATTTTAATCTTAAAGTTTTAGCCCCTGTGGTTGCCCAGATACCAAACTCTCTCTCCATAGCCCGTTAAGACCAGTGTATTTCTGGCAGAGCTCTAATCCTCTGCTTCCAGAAAACTGGAAAGCAACCTAAGGAAAGAGCCAGATGAAAATGACAAAGCCCACTACCTGTTCCTTCTTTTCTACATGCATCACGGCTCCTCAAATCCTCCCTGTACTCATCCCCCCTCCATTCCTGCCATTATTTTAACATATTTTGTCTAGGTTTTGTAATTTTTTCAGTGGGATGGATTAGTTTGATATCAACTACTCCATTATGGCTGATACTAGAAGCTTTTAAATGTACTTTTATGTGAAAGAAACAAGGAAAATAGAAAAGCTGATATTAAGGATTTATTTATACAAATGGTTCTCAGCCTTTCTTTTTCTATATGGTTCAGGCTGACGTGTAACTATTTGAAAGTTTGTGGGAACACCAACCAGGTTGAGGTGTGGCTGCTTTGGTATCTGCAGCATTGATATTGTTTGTTACCATTGCACAGTGGTTACAAATTCCAAAGTGGAACCCCAAAGTATGACTAGGCACACAAGATACACCACTCTGTTTTTTTTCTGGAATTTCCTGATAACATGAGTGCTTAGTGTCACCACTCTTATCTTTGCTCTTAGAGGGCTCACAGGCACTTTGGGTATCCCTGCCAACACCCCACTCTTTTATTGCCCTAGGCAATGACTCAAGAAGCATTAATCACAATGATTCTTACAAAATGTTGCTGATTCCTCTCTATCTGAAATTCCTATTGCCATTTAAAATTTTTATTTCCAGCCTTGAGGCTCTCGCCATTTCTACTAAGCCAGCAAATGTTTCCCTTTATTGCACCTTCCCCTTAACCAAGCTCCTCTGAGTTTGGATCCAGACATGTTTAACACTTTCTGATTTGTTTCACACCTTCTTTTGATAAGCTCAGCATTTACATTCTCAATTTGATTTCAGACTACTTTCAACATTTCCTTGCTAAATTCAAGTGTTACCTCCCATGCTCTGGGCCCCAGGTGGAGTATAAATTTCTTTAAGAAAAGGACTTTGTCATCTATATATTTTGTGCCTACTTCAGATCTTGACAGAATATGTTGGTTCACAGCTGTTCCATAAATATGCTCAACAGCTAAATTACAGTTTTATAGAACATTATCTTTAGTTGCTATAAGTATAGGTTTTCAAGGTTATTTTTTCAGATGTTATTGGTGTTCAACCTAAAATTAAACAGTAAACAATTTGAAGCATAAGAGCTACTCCAAGGAAAGCACAAATATCGTTGATATCCATTGCCCATGTAGTGCTAGAGGACAGACATTACCAACATTTTTCCATGACTCTTAACTTCAGAGGTTTATAATTGCAACAGTGAAAAAGAATGTACATGAAATTTCAGGAACTCACAATGCCAAGCTGTTTCAGAAACAGAGTTGGTGGTACAATATGTTTGCTGCAGTTTCTTGTAGAATTGCTGGGCACTTGGGTCATGTTGTGTCATGATGGAAGGAATGCTGGTCGTCATTCTGCCATGCCCAGCAGCCCTTGCTTGTGATCCTTTAATCTTCTGCCATTGGTCTTCTTGTGAGCAGATTAATTGTAGTAGAAAAGTATTGGCATTTATAATGAGACTCAATTTGTTCTGAAAATGAAGACCATAAGTGAATGTTTTTCTTCTTGTATTTCCTGATAGGACTTCAAATCGAGAGACAAAATAAATGTTAGAAACATCTAGAAGTTGGTCTTAGAAATTGAAAGTGATCACAAGCTCTTTGAATTACATCTCTGTTAACATTGAGGCCTGTTCCTTATTCTCTCCATGCTGAGACTTCCTTTTTTGTCAGAGGTTAATGTTCCCTCTTTATTCATACAAAAGATTAAAGAGGACATATAAATATGAAACGTGCTTTTCATTAATCAAGGTTTTAACTCATCTTCTTGATAGACATCAAAAGACATAAATTGCTGCGTGAGAGTTAGAATTATATAATACAACTAATACGAAGTGGATAGCTTTATTTGAAATATGTAAAAGTAGTTAATGTTGTATTTCTTCTCATGGTAGAGGAGGAGTTGGGTGATGGGTGACTATTCTTGCCCAAAAGGAATCCTTTGGTTTCTTTTTATAGAGGCCTAACCTTTCCTTCTTTGGGAACAATAGGGAGTTTGGTTGGAAGCAGTGGGAAGAAGGTGTGCCAGGTGAAGGAAAATGGAACTAATTTATTACCGTTAGAATTGTAGTGCTGTAAATGACATTAGAGATGATCTATTCCTGATCCTTATGTCACAGATGAAGAAAACTGATATTTAGAGTAGAAGTAGACTTGCATGAGATCACACCTGCAATTGGCTGAGCAAGAACATAGCCAGGAAAAATGTTCTGATCACCCCATAACTGTCACAAACCACACTCAGTACTCAGGCTGCTCTTTGATAGTAGGGAGTTTCCCCAGCCCCACAGAATATAAAGAATGGGTTCATGGGAGGAATTCCTGCTTAGGGTATTTGTTCCATGAGCTAGGGGAACAAGAACATTCATACTTAGTTTTTAAAGATCTTTATGACAAGGTAAAGCAGGGTCAAATGACCACTATCAGGGAGGCTCATTCTCATGCAGGGTGTCTGCCAACTCCCTTCTAGCTACGTGTTCTCACACCTGGTAAGCTAGATCTATTCTGCTAAACCAGCAGCACAGCTCAGGTGAGATTGCTCAGAGGGAAAAGTGAAGGTAAATGCAACACCAATTCTAACACTGCTGAATTTTGCTGACTAGGGTCAAGTGGTTTTGACATTGTAAATAAAGGCAAAGTGGTTTAAAATTTGCGATGTCTAGTATTTTTAAAATCTGTGGAAATTACAAAAACCACACCAGACCAAACCAGAAATGATTGAAAAATACTTCAGTGTCACCAAAGAAATCTCCTCTTACTCCACCCTTCCTTTTTTGCTCCATGGTACCACTGGTATCTGATTAATGAGATTCCAGCTCTTTTGCTGTGTGTACATAAACAAAAAAATGAGGATTTTATTTTGTTTTTATAAAAATGAAGCTGTACCTAGTACACTTGATTTTTTTTTTAAAGACTTTATTTATTTATTTGACAGAGAGAGAGAGACAGCAAGAGAGGGAACACAAGCAGGGGGAGTGGGAGAGGGAGAAGCAGGCTTCCCGCAGAGCAGGGAGCCTGATGCAGGGATTGGTCCCAGGACCCCGGGATCATGACCTGAGCCGAAGGCAGATGCTTAATGCCTGAGCCACCCAGGTGCCCCATAGTACACTTGATTTTTAACCTCAGTAATATTTCTTGGATTGCACCACATATCAAGACCTAGCTATATAC
This sequence comes from Phoca vitulina, assembly GCF_004348235.1. Taxonomy (NCBI): domain Eukaryota; kingdom Metazoa; phylum Chordata; class Mammalia; order Carnivora; family Phocidae; genus Phoca; species Phoca vitulina. Next base: position 35,276,861 of record NW_022589710.1, on the reverse strand, counting down.
TATTCCATAGTAAGGTTATTCTATTGTGCATTATAACATTTCTGTGTTGAAGAACATAAAAGTTGCCTCTGGTTTCTTTTACTTACAAGCAATACTGGAATGAATATTCTATACCTATCCATGTGAATGTGTGTGATCATTTCCTTAAGCTATGTCTGTACAGGTTGAATTTTTTCATTAATACATTTAGGCATTGAAAATTTTTCTAGGTAAAGTCAGTTCATCTTAAGGATTTGATACAGAGGTGAGAGCCAGGGTAAAGGGATAGATCTGTGTAGAAGTCCTGAGTGTTCTCAGTTCCAAAAATCTACAAGGATAAAGAAATGAAAAGAATTAGTTTCTCTTACTCATTTTGGTATTCACTCAAAGTGGCTCTGAGCCAGGGCTCCTCAGGATAATAATCAGACTTGGTGATTTGCTAGAAGGACTTAACAGGATTCAGAAAAGCTCTTACACTCACAGTTATGGTTTATTACAGTGAAAGGATGCTGATTAAAATCAGCAAAGGTAAAAGGTGAATGGGTGAAGTCCAGGAGAAGCCAGATGTAAGCTTGTAGGTGTCTTCTCCATTGAAGTCACATGGGTATGGCTCATCCTTCCAGCGATGATGTGTGACAACATGTAGGAAGTGTTGCCAACCAGGGTAGCTGGCCTGAGCCTTGGTGTCAAGGGTTTTTACCATTATAATGTTTCAGGTTGGTTTTATAGGCATGCAGCACCCATGTGATTAACCTTAGCTACCCAGTTCCAACCCCCCCAGAGGTCAAATTGGTGCAGCATAGCCCATGACCTCAGGCATACAAAAACAGGCACTTACTGCAAGTCACATCATTAGTTAGCATAAACTATCTGGTCAAACTGACACAGCCTGACCAAGGCCTTGGGAATACAAGACACTTTTACCAAGCAGGATATTCCAAGGGCTCAGAGGTTATCTCCTAGGAGCTGGCCAAAGACCGATCCTTCTGGGTCAGGCCTTTCTTTGGAATATACAGGGCTGGAGCAACTGGGCCTTAGTTAACCCTTTACTGCACCATCTCCTTGTACTTTATTGGAGTGATTCTGTGATCATATGTCTTGATCTACTCAAAAGGAAGGAGATATTAGGGCTACTTGGAGTATGTTGATCATTTATTTATTTTAGGCCCGAGCAATTTCTGCTGCTTCACCTAATGGGGGCGTAATGCATATGGTGGAACCAGTGCCTGACCAGGCTGACGTGACTTGATTTGAGTCCTAATCTAAGCAAGTCCTGAATCAGAGTCTGAGAGGCTCATCATTCCGATAAAGATCAGTGGTTTGTATGTGGAAGCAAAGTAGGACTTTCCAGGGATGAAAAGGCAGTGATGAGAGTTTGAAAAAAGATGTCCTTTGGGGGTATTGGTCTTGGTCTGGAGGGAAAGAAGTGCCATTAACAAATATTCAAGGTCCAACACCAGTTAATGTTTATTCAAAAACCACAAACATCTGCTTTATACTTACTATATGCAGGTACCATGATGTTCAAGTAGGGACAAGACCAACAACGGGTAGAGTTTCAAGGGGGCAGATGTTTTAACATTATACAGCTTAGGCAACTCTATCATTGACCCAGTTCTAAGGAGAGTGAAGTCCAGGGACAAGAATACAATTTCTTGGTTACAGTGATAGCAGACAGAGAATCCAGAAATTGTAAATTCTACTCTTAAAGGGAAAAAAAAGAATCTAGCCATGAAGTGGTAGACCATAAAGTAGGAACTTAGATAAAGGATAACAAGAAGACAGGGTAAGGATTCAGTCACAAGGAGCCTGGGTCACAAGTCAGGAAATAAATTACTGACAAACTGAACTTTTCTATCAGCATGGAACCAGAAGTAAGCTTGAGGCCAGACTCTTCTATTCCCTGTATAGGAAACAGATTGGTCTCAGAGTCTGGGAGGGACTTAGTGGCTCCATTTGTAGATTGGAGCTATTCAGGGGCCAAATGTGTCGGGCTTTATACCACTCTGACATTCATGGGTGGTGACTTTGCTTTTGTTTTATGAAAAAGAAATTAGTGCTTTATTTATTAAGTGACTAAAAATTAAAAATGGGAGATAGGAAAATATAGATACAGTTGACTTATGGAAGAAAAGGAGGTGGGTGGTGTGAGTTGACGGGTGATAAAATGAAAAACAGGAGGGAAGAGTTTCCTTAAGTGTGGTAATTTTAGGTGGCTTGTTAAAAAGAGAAACTTCAGTCGGTGGACAGCAAGCAGTCCCAATTCTATTCTGGTCCATTTTCAGAAAGACCCATTTCTCCTGTTATGGGTTGAATTGTGTCTCCCTCCCTGAAAAATGAAGAAAGATGTATTGGAGTCCTAACCCCTAGTGTCACAGAATGTGACCTTATTTAGAAATAGGGTCTTCACAGAGCTAATCAAGTTAAAATGAGGTCATTGGGGTGGGCCCTAACCCAATGTGACTGGTGTCCTTATAAAAAGGGGAGATTTGGGCAGGTCAGAAATGCACAAAAGGAAGATGGGGTGAAGACAGAAGATGGCCATCTATAAGCCAAAGGGAAGGGTCTGGAGCGAATCTGCCCTCACAGCCCTCAGAAGGAACCAACCGTGCTGACACCTTGATTTTGGACTTTTGGATTCCAGAAATGTGAGAATGTGAGGCAGTGCATTTCTGTTGTTCAAGCTTCCCAGTCTTCGGTACTTGTTTTGACAATCCTATCAGACTAGTGTACTTCCCTTAGCTGCCTCTATTGCCTTTCTTATCCCTGACCTCTAACTCCAAGGGCACAAAACTTTCTATCTTTAATCTTTGTCGTATCTATCAGGCCCCTTTAAAATAAATGTTTTTGAGTCAATACAATAGGTCAATAAGATGTCATATTAACTAAATAATTAGGTAGGTGGCAGGTAAAATATAGCTTAGGGGTCAGTGAAGAAAAATTAAGAACACTTTAAGTAGAACAAAGACCATTATGAAAACACAGAACCATTCAAGGCTTTTCGGTTTTAAGTAGATTGCTGGTTGGGATAATAACAAAGAGAGAGAGAGAGAAGTGATTTTAAAATCTTTATCCTGGGGTAGTTTGTTCCTTCACTGAATAAATGACTAAAACAATCCTCTATTATACTAACACTACATTACTGAAAAGTTTTGACATGTAGTGATTTTAGTTTTGTTATTGTCGATCTGAAATAATATTTTTGAACAATTTTCCTTCTTATTTACAGTAGTTCTTGCTTTATATCATTCACTTATAAAAAATTATGGCAGTTTATTCCTCTTGTCAATACAAATTTCTCTCTTTGTGCTACTTAAGTCTTTGTGTGTAATTCGTAGGTGTCCCTCGGTTACTTTTTGTTCCTGTATACCTGATAAATATATCACCATCCTCTTGTTTTTGACATGAAGTGCTCCCCGCTCAATTCCTAGTGTCTGGTAGGCATTCATTTGGTGTGGCCCTGCCCGGTTGATGCAAGATCTTATTGTTTTTCACTGCCTCTGACTCTATGAATCATTGTGGCACATGGAAAATTAGAATCCCCAGCACTGCCTCCACCCAGTGCTCTTCCTCCCTTCAAGAGTTTACACTGAGGACAGGACCTCTCAGTGTGAAATATGCTGGCTTTCTTCCTCAGGCTCCTTCCCCCACCTTCCTAGTTTGGTGTTTCCTTGAAATTGCAGCCTCCTGATGTGTGTAGGTAGAAATGTAGTACTGTTCCAGCCATCTGGGAAGTGGTGGCTCAGAATGGATTACTGACATGGGAGAGGAACTGTTGCCACTTTTCCATTAGTGTGGACTCTGAATTTCTGACCTGAGGATAACAAAGCTGTAATGGATATGATTTTTGTCCCCCTCTATGCATCCTCCTTTTCCAGGTACCCAATTTAATTTTTCTTTCAGAGAAATATTCCTTCTCTATTGCCCAGGGCTGATATGGGGTGGGGATATGGAAGCAATTGGTTCACTGGCGCATCATATTTTCCCAAAGTAATGCCTTCACAGAAAATTAGATCCATGGAGAAAACAGCCAAGGTATAGCTTTGTATGCCTTATTCTCCCCAATAGGGGATGTGGCTCTACTCGATCCCTGTGGTTTCAAGGGGGCTCCTCCCCTAGTTTGAGGGAGGAGGCAGGTGACTCTGGCATGGCAAATCAGAGGACTGCAAGTTCCCCTGGTCACAATGATTCATTTAAGGTTGGGAGGTGACCTAGGCAGAGCCAATGAGACATAATGGTCCCAGGCTGAGACACAGATAAATGTTCTTCTGCTTTTGAGCCCAGGAAAATATGACCCTGGAGCTGCTAGGGGCTATGCCATGAAGCCTGAGATGTATTCAATTCAGCCAACACAAGAAAACACAGACAACACATGAAGGGGAACTGAGTCTTTTTTTTTTTTTAAGATTTAATTTAATTTAATTTATTTATTTGACAGAGAGAGACACAGAGAAAGAGGGAACACAGGCAGGGGGAGTGGGAGAGGGAGAAGCAGGCTTCCCGCTGAGCAGGGAGCCAGATGCGAGGCTCGATTCCAGGACCCTGGGATTATGACCTGAGCCGAAGGCAGACGCTTAACGACTGAGCCACCCAGGTGCCCCGAAGGGGAGCTGAGTCTTAATCATATTATACAAGCTTCTCCATTATTCTCTGCCTGAATTTTATGCTAATTTGAGTCAGGTTTCTATCATTTGGAAACAAAGAAGCATTGACCAGTACAGTGGGAGAGGGATGTGTTGTCTCTCTACCTTCTTTTGGGGCTTGTTACTTATGCCTCCGGTAGCAAAGGGTGACCCAGGGGTCAACAATTATTTCTCATTCCTACTTTAACAACTGTACAGTTAGTTGAAATTCCTTCTTGACTCATAGAATGCATTAACAGTAAGCTCTGGTTTTCTCTTTCTGGTCCTTATAAATGTTTAGTGGGAGATTGAGTGAGAGTTAGTGAAGGACTCTTAGATACACTTTAAACTGGAAATGGTGATGTCCATGGCTGAGCTCTATCATGTTCTTACTTGACATTCTTTCCCAATTGTCTCATGCTGATCCCTTATTAATTAAGCTTTTTTTTAGTTTGGCTGCAGATAGCAGAAAATCCAAGTGAGAGTAGCTTAATCTAATTATGATTGATTATTAAAATATTTTTTCTTCCAAATTTTTACTTAAATTCCAGTTAGTCAACATATTAACATTATTTAATGTTAATTAGTGTAACATTAGTTTCAAGAGTAAAATTTAGTTATTCATCACTTACATACAACACCCCGTGCTCATCATAAGTGCCCTCCTTAATACCCATCAGCCATCTGGCCCATCCCTCACTCACCTCCCTCCATCAACCCTGTTTGTTCTCTATCATTAAGAGTCTCATGTGATTTGCTTCCCTCTCTTACTCTTTTTTTCCTTCTTATTTGTTCATCTGTTTCATTTCCTAAATTCCACATATGAGTGAAATCATATGGTATTTGTCTTTCTCTGACTGACGTATTTCGCTTCGCATAATACATTCTAGCTCCATCCATGTCATTGCAAGTGGCAAGATTTCATTCTTTTTGATGATTAATATTACATCACATATATATACCACATCTTCTTTATCCACTCATCAGTAGATGGACATTTGGGCTCTCTCCATAGTTTGGCTATTGTTGATAATGCTGCTATAAACATGGGGGTGCATGTACCCCTTCAAATCTGTATTTTTTTTTTTTTTGTCCTTTGGGTAAGTACCTAGGAGTGCAATTGCTGAATCATAGGGTAGTTCTATTTTTAACTTTTTGAGGAACCTCCATACTGTTTTCCAGAGTGGCTGCACCATTTTGCATTCTCACCAACAGTGTAAGAGGGTTCCCCTTTCTCCACATCCTTGCCAACACCTGTCGTTTCCTGACTTGTTAATTTTAGTCATTCTGACAGGTATGAGGTGATACCTCATCGTGGTTTTGATTTGTATTTCCCTGATGATGAGTGATGTTGAGCATTTTTCATGTGTCTGTTTAGCCACCTGGATATCTTCTTTGGAAAAATGTCTATTCATATCTTCTCCCCATTTCTTGATTGGATTATTTGTTCTTTGGGTGTTCAGTTTGATAAGTTCTTTATAGATTTCGGATACTAGTCCTTTATCAGATATGTCATTTGCAAATATGTTCTTCCCAATTTTTCCTCATGTAATGAGGGTTGGAGGTAGGTAGTGTAGAGATAGAAGGGTTCTCTATGACGTGATCAGGGAACTGACTTTTATCTTTCTGCTCAAATATCTCGAGCATGGATTTTTAGTCTTAAGATCTCAGGACCTTGACACAAAATTCCAGACAGGGAAGAAAAAGACCAAGGAACAAACATGTGCCAGTTGAATGAATCCCTTAGGAGAGCCTTCTTGGAAGCCTTACCAAGTAATTTCCATTTACTTCTCATTGGCTCAAACTGCCACATGGCCACCTCTAGCTGCAAAGGAGGCTGGAAAGTGTAACTATTTAACTGGGGACATAGGTGTTCCAAATAATAACCGTGTTCTTTTCGTAAGAAGAAAGAGGAGAAGAATGGTTATTGGATAGACAGCTTTTTAAGTTTCCTTAATAAGAAGGGTCACCTGGGTGGCTCAGTTGGTTAAGCGTCTGCCTTTGGCTCAGGTCATGATCCCGGGGTCCTGGGATTGAGTCCTGCATTGGGCTTCCTGCTCAGCTGGGAGTCTGCTTCTCCCTCTGTCCCTCCCCCCGCTCGTGCTCTTTCTCTCTCTCACAAATAAATAAAATCTTTAAAAATATAAGTTTCCTTTATGAGAAGAACAGATATTGATTGGATAGGTAATTGGAAGCCTCATCTTATATACTCACTGCTTTGTATCTATTCCTGTATTTTTTGGTTATTATAAATATTCTCTGTATTTTTGTCATTGTTGTTAGCCTTGTGTCTCTTTCCTACAGTGCTCTGTTCTTTGAAGTCTCTGAAGCCACCTGTAGTCATATGTTGAAGGATACTAGTAGATTGCATATTACTCTTGTTCAGGTTATTATCTTACATATTTAAGCCATGGCTGGACCAGGGGTATGCTGGAGCTAGCTTTACTGTCTCTAGGAGTGGGTTGTTAAATTTTCAGGTATTTTCTAAGCCAGCTGTTAAACACAGCCATCATTAAAAATGTAAATTATGAAAACTTACACTGAGATAAATTATTAAAAACAAAGGAAAAGTGCCCCAAACTCATCACTTCTTAATTATTTCACTCTGTAATTATTATCTATGCTTTGAGGTTATTTATGTGTATTTTATCTATATGGTAGATTAGATGCTAGTATGTCACTGTGCATCTCTTCTCAATTCTGCATTCTATGACATCATGTTGGTAGCTGGAAGGGGCCATGGTGGGAGTATCTATACCATGGAAATCAGCAAACACTACGGATTAGGACTTGAATTATTGTTTTGTTGATTGTCCTTCTAGACTTAAGAAAGTGATAGAGCAGTGTTGATAATGCAGATTAAACTTAAGCATGTGGTGCCTAGCTGTTTTATTATGACTAGCACAAAAAATTAAGAAAATACTCTTCCAGAATTAGGAAATTATTATCTGACTCAGTAAACAAGTTGTTCACATGAAAAACAAGCCAGTGAAATTTCAGACATCTTAATTGTTTCACATCTGCCTTACTTGCTAACAGTAACCAAAACATCAAGCAATATTCAAGTCAGAACTATAGACAGATAGTCAGTTGCTAAAGATTTACCAGCATACCCTGGCTGCAGCCTAATGGGGGAGAAAGTCATGTTCTTGATATCTAAACTAGAGTTGGTTTATGTTGGAAAGAAACATCAAAGAACTTGGTTTTTTCGTTGTGCAAGAGTCAACACAGCATCATAAGACCCATACTCTAGCTTCTGCCTGCCATTTATGCTCAAATTGTCTAGGTTCACAGACTACTTCTATAATATTCCTTACTTTGTGAGTGGTTTTCTTAAATCAACTTATTCTTATTTACTACTTTAAGTAATATATGGGTGGTAGATTATACTTAACCTCCTGTGCAGTGTGCTGTGGGCTTTTTGGACAATCACTAGTGCCCACACACTCTGAATCTCCCAAGTCCTTTGCTCTTCCACTACTTCCTGGGAGGAGGCTGGGATTTGCAGAGCTTCTCCTCAGCTAAATTTTCAGATGCTCTAGAGAAAACCATGCAAATTTGCACTATATCCAACATATTAAGCTGTATCCTATTGTAGTGTACCTGAGTGCTCCAGGTTCTCAAAGATTTATCACTCTAAGGAAAAGTATTCAAAAGAAGCTGAAATTTGTAGTTAGTTATTTTGAAAATCAGAAAGGCAATAGGAATCTTTCGAACATCGGGCAGAAAAAAATTGGACATGGTCCATCAGCTCAGTAAGATAATTTTACTGAATCACTTTTTCTTGCCAGCCATGACATTGTTGGCTACTAAGCTGGTGATATTTTTCAAATAAATAGAGAAAAATCTCATTAGTTTAGATGCCACTCATGTATAATTTGAACAAAGGCTGGTTTGGAGTTTTTCTGTGTACTTTTTTTTTTTGAAAGATTTTATTTATTTGACAGAGAGAGACAGCGAGAGTAGGAACACAAGCAGGGGGAGTGGGAGAGGGAGAAGCAGGCTCTCCGCTGAGCAGGGAGCCCGATGCGGGACTCGATCCCAGGACCCTGGGATCGTGACCCGAGCCGAAGGCAGCCGCTTAACTGACTGAGGCACCCAGGCGCCCCTTTCTGTATATTTTTCATGATGAATAAAGACAACTAAATGAATAGTCAAACAAGAAGAGAGAAGCAAGAGTACAAAGATTTTCAAGTACTTTAGTAGAGCAATTGTAAATGGTTTTGTTTGCCAGTGTTGCTAATTAGCTAACCATTAATGCTGATCTTGTAGGCCTTCACTTGGCAGAGCTCTGTCAGTCACCAGGTGAGTTCAACTTACTAAAAGTAGTATAATTACATAACCTGAAAAATCACCTATGATTAAGATTTTTCACTGATTCAGATTGGCATTTTTCTTCAAGTAGACTCAATTAGGTATTAAGGTACAGATGTAGGCACAATTCTGAAATATTACACACTAAGTTGCATATATGCCCATCAGAGTGCATTTCTCACTGTTATTAAAATATTAGTATTTTACTTCCTTTGAGAGTCATCATCCTCTAGTATCTTTGTGCAGCTGTGAGTGTGTGTGTGTGTGTGTGTGTGTGTGTATGTGTGCTAGAGGAGGAAAGATCCTTGGATCTCCTCTTCCTGCATTCACTCTTTTAAGTCTTGTCTTCCCACCCACCACTCTATGCTGTACCACAAGACATGGCTGTCTTTGCTAAAAGTTAAATCCAGCAACAAATAGTCCATAGCTCATTCAAGACAATATTGTTCCTATCTGAAGGACCATCATGAAGAGGGCTGGTAGAGAACATAGTGGAGGTAGGAAACACATGACAGGGCTCACTTCTCTTCTTTGTGTTCTTCCTCACTTCCTTTCAGGACTTAACTACGCTAACTTGTACAAACAAGAAATTATATTAAGGGAAGACTTTTAAAACTTTCTTCAAAGTATTACCTTTCCCATGGCTCAAAAGAAATAGAAATGGATCCAAGAGTTTAAACCTTTGTCAAATAGGCACTTTGTGGGCCTTCAGTATTCCCCTGTAACATTTCCTAACTTTATTCTTGTGTCTTTGGATTTACCTTCTCTTTTAATTTCCTCAAGGTGAATCTCTGTTCATCTTTTATAAACCCTCTCCCCCTGGCCAAGTATGGCCTCAGATCCATCTCTTTTGCCCAGTAGTACATTTCTCAATGTTTGAGTAATGTAGTCTAGAAATATGCCGTTGGGGCTCTGGGAGGATAGTGTAGGATGGCCTTTGAAAGTACTCCAGTCTAGGGTAGAATTGAATCCTCAGAGTTTTTCCCCCTTCAAATTTCTCCCCTAAAATAAGCTGTAGATAGGCCCTTTATACTATTCTTTCTCTCATTCTCTCTCTCTCTCTCTCACACACACACACACATGCACGTACACTACAACACACACCCCTAAGGACACATATATATTCTCAGTGATGTATAGTGTGGTGTAGTATAGTATAAACTCACAAGATGAAGAATATTCCCAATGACATTATAATTTGTGAGGCCACTTATCTCAAAATACAGATTTCATAGTATTATGTAGAACATGATTCATTCATCTTCATTCATTCCTCTCCATTCCCTCCAAATTGTGCCCCTTCAGTCCCATTGAGGATAAAAACCAACCAAATGATATATGCCTCTTAAAGAAAGCATTCAGTGACACAAAGCCCCAGCTTGTAAGAGCTTCATTAAACTTTCAGATGAGTTATCAACCACTTCTTTAGGTTCTGTCTAGGCTGGAGAAGTTTAGTTTTTCTGTTTACACCACTCTTCCCCATCAAGCAATCTCCTACTCATTCTTCGTGCCCACATATTGGGAGCTTTTCCCCAACTCCAAAAATAATTGGTCACTCACTTCTTTGCTCCCATGTTACTTTATACATATCTCCTCAACAGTCCTGTTCACCTGATAATTATTTATTTATATATTGGTCTAGATTGTGCTGTCCAATATGGTAGTCACTAAGCACATGTGGCTATTTAAATTTAAATTAATTAGAATTAAATAAAATTAAATGTTTATTTCATTAGTTGCATGAGTAACATTCTAAGTGCTCCGTAGCCATATCTGGCTAATTGCTACAATATCAGTCAGAGAAGTTATAGAACATTTGCATAATCACAGAAAGTTCTATTAGAGAGTGCTGGTCTGTGAACTCTTGTATTACTAATCATTGTATTCCCTGCCCTTAGAATAGTGTCTGTAATAGGTGCTCACCAAATGCTTGTTGGATAAGTGAAAGAATAAATGAATGATGAAGAATCCTTTTATGTTGGCTCTGCAGTCTTATATGTTTTCTGCAAATCTTCAGTCTCTTTTGTTCTTATTGAAATGGAGGATCAAGAGTTTGTTTCTGAAGTTTTTCTTTTTTAGAGATTTATTTATTTATTTTAGAGAGAGAGAGTACACGCATGTGCATGAGTGGAGGGAGGGGCAGAGGGAGAGGAGGGAGAGAATCCCAAGCAGACTCTGCACTGAGCACAGAGCGCAACACAAGGTTAGATCTCATGACCCTGAGATCTCATGACCCTGAGATCGTAACCTGAGTCAAAACCAAGAGTCAGGTGCTCAGCCAAGAAGGGTTTCGGGGCCCTCTGAGGAATTGAACTTTATTCTGCAACTCTGGAAAATAAATTGTTAAGAAAGAAAATTACTTTGGATGTCTGTTTTAGAAATATCATTGTGGTTATAGGACAGAGGATGGACTTAGGGGGAAGATGGACCATCAAGGGACTTACTGCAAAACAACTAGAAAAGAAACAGTGAGGGTAGTGTGCAGGGGGTAGGGTGAAAAGGAGTTCGTCTGAGAGAGATGTGGGTGTTGGAAGTGACAATCCTGGCAACTTTTGAAGTGCGGGTGAGGAAACGAGAGGGTTGAACGTGACTGGCCAGCTTTCTGGCCTGATTCTTCTTGCACAGGGAGACCTTTTACTGGCATTGGGACCACTTGAGGAAGAGCAAGTATGGGTGGGAAGTGAGGGGACAGGAGGTGTCAGGTGTAAATTTTAAATGCATGGATTTGGAGGTGTTTGTGGGATATTTAGTTGGGGATGGCCAATGAGTGATTACAAATTCAAATTTGGAGCTGGGGAGAGAAGTGCTGGATAAACAAATAAAATCTAAAAAAAAAAAAGTGCTGGAAATAGAAATTTCTGTTCATCAGAGAAAACTTGGTAGTTGAAACTGAAGAAAAAAACACATGAGGTGAAAACTAGGGAAAGAAGAGAATGTGGTACATTAACTTTTAAGGAGCACATGAAAGAGGAGGCTTCAGACAGATGGAAGAGGGATGCTTGAGAGAGGAGGGACAATTGCTGCTTATCTCAATCCTCAAATACTCCTCTCTGATCAGGTGTTACCTGCACTTGGGAGGCCCAACACCAGCCATCCTAAACATTTGAGCCCAAGTACACTGTTACCAAGTATCCTTTCCTTTGTTATTGGCATCTTGAATCTGGTCTATTTCTTTCCCCTGGGACTTGGGCTCCTATAGATGTCCTGTTTTACTAGGCCATTTGGCCCATATGTAATTTAAACAAATTATATAATCTTTCTGGGACCCAATTGCTCATTCGGAAAATATCAGATTAAGAATTTTCAAATTCCTTTTAGTAGCCATAGAACCCTTTTCTCAAATAAAATCTTTCGTGGAGCTTCACTATATTAAACAGAAAAAAAGGTATAGCTGCTTTGGTTGAGGTTGGATCAGGTGTAACCAGACCCTGTGCTCTTACTTATCAAGCTATCTACCTCAACAAATGGTTTTAGATTTAAGCTTAAGTCTTTGCTTATAGACCCAAGTCCTATTAACTCACTTAAATAGAGGAAATATATTTTGGCTAACAATATTTGTGAATTTTGATGAAGATGATGTTCTTTTGTGGTACTTTTGGTTGCCTATCAATAGCCTTTTCCTTGTCAATTCCATTTCTCATTTCTCCCTGTCCCTCAACTTTTCATTGTTGGCAGAGCTCTGATTTTGTTTTATTGTTTTCCTCTGACTGCTTAAGAAAAGTAAACTTTATTCCAGCTCCAAGGAATAATTGATAATTCGTCTAATTGTGATGGTCTTAAACTCTTTTCCAGTGATTTGGTTAGGAATGGGTACGGCATATATCTCAATCTTGGCCTATAGAATTGAGGGTAATTCTGGGAAAGGTTTTTCTCATTAATAAAAAGAGTTGAATGGAGGAAACACTCCTATTGTTAGCTGGATGTTGTCATCCACCTGTGATATCTGAAATGCTCTCGTCATCTTGTGACCATAAGGGGATGGTCCTGTTCATGCATGCTGAGCTTGCAGAGCAGAGAGAAGGAAAGAAACTGGAGGCTGAAAATATTATTCTGAAGCTGAAATAATTGACCCAAAGCTGACCCAAAGCTGCCCTCTCCATGGTCTTCTAATTGTATGATATAATAAAAATTTTTATTGTTTAGACCTCTATTAGTTGGATCTTCCATTACTTGCAGCTAAAAGGATTATGATGGGTTCACCTGCTCTTCTGGCGTAAAGGTGATAATCTTCAAAACTGTTCATTCTTTTACGCATTCAATAAATATTAATTAAACACGTATGTGCCAAGCATTGCCTAGGTGTTGATGATACAGTAGAGAAGAGCACAGATACGGAGTTGACAGCTTGGAAAGTTGTAAAAACAGAGAGAAACTTAGTGTGGCTGGAGCACAGTGACCAAATTATGTGTAGTGTTACAAGCCAGGTTGAGGATTTATAATTTTATTTGAAGAGGGGTAGAAAGTATTAAAGAATTTAAAATGAAGGAGACATAATCAGATTTGCATTTTTAAAAAGACATGCTGGCTTCTGTGTAGAAAATACACTGCAGAAAGTCTCGAGTAGAAGCAGGAAGGAGAATTATTTACAGTGGTCCCGTGAGAGATGAAGTTCATTTGAAGTAGGGTAATAGCCTTAGAAATGGAGATTCATATTTCAAGTTATAATTTAATGGAATCATTATCATGTGCTGATCAATTGGATCTGGGTGGTAAGGGAGAGATCGTTGTCAAAGTTGGCTCCCAAGTTTCTGGCATTGCATGGATAATGGTGCAATTTTTGAGCTAGGGAATGCTGGAGAAGGAGCAGATTGAGGTAGCCTAAGAGGTAAGAGTTCAGTTTTGGACATGTTAAGTATGAGATAGCTAAGTGAGACATTTAAGTGGACATTTTAAGGAGGAAGGTGGAGATGTAAGTCTGCATCTTCAAAAAGGTGTCTCTCAGGAGAGAAAGAATTTAAATAATCTGATATTCCACTAATGATGATAGATTTGTGTAATCAAACCCTCTGTGCTTGACAACCAAACACAAGTAACTGCCACGTGTCTGCTCACAGGATCCTTAATTCCCCTTAAGGAGAATATGCAAAAGCACAGAGGAATAAGGTAGTATTGGTTTAGGGAACTAAAAGTTAAAAGAGGAAACTAATGTTAATCAAGTATAATTAGTCACTGAGATAAACACTTATATTATAGAGAGAATTAGTAATCTGCTTAAGGTTACATAATCTGTTCTTTTAAAATAATATGGTACATTGTTATTTAATCAATGTGGCTTAAAATACGAATGGGTTTGTCACATAGTTCGGGTGGATGGGAGAGATTCATGCTTAGAGGTAAGGCTGATACAGGGCAAGTATATGGTCAGTCTCATGTGCCACACGAGGTATTGAGATTTTGTGCTGTAACTCAGTTTGCTCGAACTCATGTCAGAGGAGGCTTGGATGATGATGAAAAAAAACACATTAGTTCAAATTCAACAAATAATTATTAAGAAGGCTATTGTATAAGCTCTGGGTCATACAAAGTGAGGTCAGACTTGGCTCTGACCTTTGAGGTGATCATCTGAGAGGGAAATGAGACATGCAAGCTCATAACTACATTACAAGATGGAATGTGAAGCCAGAGGGCTTTAAAGTCAGGAAATGTGGGAAATGAAGGTGTTCCAGGGAAGGTGGGTGAAGCATGAAAGGCAGAGACAAAGCTTTTGTAAATTTGCAAGTGAGTTTGTTGTCTGCACAAAAGAAGAGGAAAGGACTGGTGGCCTTTCTCCTTATGCCTACAATATTTCCTGCCCCCTGATTGCTTGTCTACTAATTCCTACCTCATTTCAAGGACTCTAAATTTACATCATTAACCCCAGATTCTTTCCTGACCCCAAAACCATACATCCAATTGCCTTGCTGACATCTTCACAGAGAGATAGTAGAAGTGTCTATCCTGATTCTGGTGGGATCAGAAAGCGATGAAGACCAAATCTGTGAGTCAATGAGTCGCTCCAAGAAACCCAGCAGAGTTCCAGATTTAAAACAGATCAATTAGAGTAAGGTTAACGATGTTACCGAATAATATTTGGTCTTATAAAAGAATTCGCCATGGAATAAATAAGCAGTGCCCTCCCCAAAGACAAGGGAGAATTTTGTTTAAAACATTTTCTTTCTACAGGTCTCCAGCTCCCACACACAGCGAGGTCCTCCTGTGATCTGCCCCTGAAGCCCATATGCCGCCTGCACTTTCTCTTCTCCTTTGGTGCTCGGGACGATACTGCTATAGCTCATTTCCTGACCCTGTAACTGCTTCAACCCAACGGCAACTAGGGCACATGTAGAGTAGAATAAAAATGTAGGCAATGAAAAGACATTAATAGCCTGAGCAGGTAGTTGGGCGGCTGCTTTGAGGGAAGCTGATCACTTTGCTTTATAGGATAAAGTCCTTGTGATAATGTTGGTCAAAATCTGCCCAGGGGAAGCAAACTGCTTTTGTCTGCATTGCCATGGGTTGGCAAACCATTAGACTGATTTTTTGGGTTTGTTTGTTAATTCTCCATCAAATCTGGATAATACTATAAGCAGAAAGCAGCAAGCTTAAAATTAGAAAAAATTTTGAATTTGGTCTGAAATCATGGTAATGTATTGCAAAGGAGAAGAAAAAGCAAAATTGAGTTTGTCAAAGCTAGCCATTTTTTACTGGAAAAAAAATTGGGAGATTCATAGGGTAAGACAAAAAAGTTCTATTTTGATAGTCTGAGATTCAGAACCAACAGGGGGGAGAAAGAAAGTCTAAAGATCTTAAGACTCATTTAATAATGAGTTCGGTGTCTATTTTAAACATTTGCAGAATTAAGACTTCCATTGTGAAGTTGGGTGTTTATTGGGAATGCAGGTTTATATCTCTCCCCTGACCCCTGTTCACCACAACCTTCATTGATTGGAGGTACATTGTATCGTGTGTGGGTCTGTGTGTGTTTAAAGCTTTTGCTAAATTGGATTTTTTCTTACCAATCTTACAGGAGGATTTGTGGAATCCTTTGCTGATATGATATTACATTATTGTAAAAGCTTTATTCCTCTTATCTTCGTGGGCAGAGGGTCAGAATGGACTACATATGAGGATTAAAATCAGCCTGTGGTGGAGCAGAGTAAACTGGGATGGATTACACAAAACATTTTAACAAATGCTGGAGGTCTTGGCTTGCCTTTATCTTTTACTTCTGAGATTTCAGAAAATGTTTCAAGAACATCATTTGGAGGAAAGCAGAAGTCAGAAATATAAAATTCCAGTAGCAACGAAGGCTGAACTTATGTAAAACATTGATCTTAGTTTCAGGAAACACTTAAATGCTTAAAAAAATAATGGTAGAAATATTCTTAGCTCTTCCTGCATTGATGAAATAGGGCACCCTAAGGCTCTACGTTATGCTCTGCTCTCCCCTGCCCTCCTCAAAGGAGCTGACTTCCCTTCTTTGGTTTTCTTTGTAACCTACAAGTGAGGGTCTGGACAGTGTCCAGCCATACTTCTGAGCAGACCTCACATCCTGGGGCTGTCCTACTGCCTGGCATGTTTTAATTGAAAGTTCTAGAACTGTCTCTCATCCCATGTGGCTGATATATAGACCAGTCCCTTTGTTACTAAATTGTTATCACGAAGTTTTTGTGGGAAAGTATTAACTCAAGAATATATTAATAGTATGGTCTAGGATTAATACTTTTTCTTCTCAAATGCTACAATTTAAGAAATGTATTGGCCTGCCAGTGCCCCTGGAGAATTAGCAAGAGCACCTCCATTTGAAGAGACAGAAGTTTTCTGTGCAATTAAAGTATAAGTAAGTTATAATTAATTAAGGTGTTCATAAGAGACTTTAAAAAACCTGAAATTACAGTGAACATAATAACTGACTTTTAATGTGGGTAGAATAATTAACAAAGGTGAGAGTAATCTCTATGTGGGAGCTGATGGGTGAGAGGGAAAGAAAAGAGAAGAAAATGGGCCTCTGTCCTGTTCTTCTGGACATATAAGTCAGGGATGCCAGAGGAATGGTCCATTATTGAGCAAAGCACATTAATGAATCTTAGAATATCAATGATATGCCCAAGCCAAGCCACAGGGAGCAGAGAGTTAAAGTGTTCTGCAAATTAAAGATGGGATTGAGTTTCCAGAGGATTCCAGAGAGAGGGGGGAGCTTGAGAAGCAGAGATGCATGAAGTCTTTAGGGAATATCTATTGTTCCAAGATTTATTTATTTTTGTTCCGTTCATGGTATTCAAACTTTATGCCTTGTGTTTTGGGTAGAAATCAAAGCAAAGGGGTGGTGTTCTTTCTCTTACACAGATCTGGGAAGACAGAGTAAGTGTGACTAGAAAGGAGAAAAGCAGCTTCTTTCTTATTTCCCCTCTCTTTCAGTCCTGCCTCCCATTGGGGGAAGCCCCTAGGAGGATGGGCAAGGTGGCCCACTTCCTCTGCATGGGGGATGGTGGCCCGAAAGCGTCTTCCTAATCTCAAAAGGCATCTACCTTACGCTCAGCTCTAGATGTCTGCTTGTTAAGCATTTTCAAAGGGAATTCTAGAAGTGGAAGTGAAGAGCATTCTTAGAGAATAATTTTTGGAGCCACCCTGACCTGGGTTTGACTCTTGCATCTGACAATATAAAATCTGTATGAATATGGACACATTTTAAGACTTTTTAAAAACGTTTGACTCCTCACCTATGAATTAGTGTTGTACTAAATTACATAATACTTGTCAAGCAAGTGGCACTGAGCTTGGTGCATGACAGGTATTCAATACACGTACCTTATATTAATGTCAGTGGATTGGGTCTCTGTAATGAAACCTCAGGATGCACTAAAGCTGAGGCCAAAAGACTCATGAAGAAGGCTCACCTATTTCTCCTCTCCTCTCTTTCTTTTTTCTTTCTTTCTTTCTTTCTTTTTTTTTACCTTCCTTATCATCTGTTCCTGCTCTGAACTATCATCTATTCTGTGCTGAGGTGATGTAAGAATTAAATCAGGAGGCAGCTCAGGGTGGGTAAGAAGTTACTAGCAGACAGAAAAGAAGAACACAAATGCAAAGATGGGTGCTTAGCAGCAGAGAGGAATTTCCTTGGTTTTCTGGTCAAGGTGGCACTTCCTGTGCTCACTTGGCTGACAGGGAGGCATGCTCCCCTCTTCCCGACCACATGCCAAACCATCCTGCCCCTTAGGGCACCTCCTGATAACTTTGTCTACAGCATGGTGCTTGTCAAACAGGTGCCTCCCACTGTTGTCATCACCAAGCTTGGCTGGATGGAGGTGGGGTGAGGAGGTGGCCCATCCTGGTTGTTGGGTCCCTGCTGCAGATGGCTGATGACAGGTAGGCCTGTAGTTTAACATACAGAGCATATCAGGAGGGAAAATGACTTTCTATCGTCTGTGTTCTGTCTATGGTGCCTGGCCCTCTTCTGCTCTCAGCTGCCTTTTTTTTTTTTTGGCCACCTCTAGGTCCTGAATGCTATCTTCACAGGGGTTTCTCATGGATTTTGGTCTTCTGAGTTCTGTTAACTTCTTCCTGGCCATCTGCATGGCTCAATTCAAGGGTGAGAAAGCCAGCCCTCTGTGTATGTCATCCTTTCCCCTAGCTCTCTTTGGAAATGTTCTTTTTCACATCTTTGATTCTGCTCAGATGTTACTCAGCCTGTTAGAGAGTTTAATTTTGTAATAGGTCTTCTGGGAAGGAGTCTACTCAGTATTGTGGAACCTTGGTTACACTGATTAGGTAGGAAGGGAGGGAGGGTGACTTTGAATTCAGATAAGGAGAAACTCCATTAGGTGTTCCTTCTGTACACGGGGGAGATGCTTTATAACTTGTTAAATGCATAATTTAAAAAATGGTTGCAAATTGTCCCACAGTATAATTTGAGAAAATGGCAGTGTCAGGCTTATCACTAAACTCCGTAGGATGGGCATTATCAGAATCATACAGTAGAGGTATGCCTTTTTATGGTAAGATCACAATAAAGTATTCTAGATTCAAAATAGGATAAGAACTAATAAGAGCCTTCATTGCAACATGCAAGTAAGCTGTCTTGAATGGTGGCAGAGGTGAAGAATGTTGACCGTTTTGTTGATTTCCCTTCCTTTCTTGAAGGGAGGATTTGATCATCTAAAGGCACTGTGTGAAAGAAAACATTGTAACTGAAAATCATGTCTTTACAAGAAACAATGAAAAACCTATTCAAATTGGCTTACTTCCTACATCAGCTTCTCTGTGCTATGGAACTTCAAAATGTAATTACTGGGCCAAGCAAAGATAATGAATTAAAAAAAAAAAAAGGCCCTACAACCAAGACAAGCACACTCCCTGGTGTTTCTTTGCTTATGTGTAATCCCCATTGCCTCCACACTATAAACAATCCGTTCTGTTTTCTAAATCTTTATTAATATTACAATAAATTAAATATCCTCAGAGAATGATTATTTTCTCTTCATGAATAATAATAATTGTTCTGTGCTGACCATCCATGGCCACATTTCTCCAAAGAATTGATGCCCCCTGTTCTTCGTACATTTTTTTGTTTATATTTGTGATTTTATTTTTATCCTAGGGTATTTTAAATTGAGACTGTTATTATGCCAGACTTGCCATTCAAGTGAATCTGTGAGACTAGAAAAAATAACATTAAATGTTAGCTGGGCCATAGGTATATTGTCTTGCTCAGGTTAATTAACATCTTGTATTTCCATTTCTTCATCTGTATAATGGGAATAATACACTTAATGCATGGAGTTTTTAGAAGGTTTAAAAGAGATTATGAATATGAAAGCAGTTTTTAAAGCATGATGCAAAATACAGTTATTAGTTGTTCTAATTATTCATAATAAGATAATAATTACTATCATTTGAGAAACATGTTCCTATCATTTACTGAATACTCTGATTTTTAGAACATTTCTGCCTGGACTCAACGAAATCTTGGTATCAAAATACACAGTGGTAAAAGTCTTTGTTTCTACTTCCATAGTTAGATTCCTTTTCATTTCTCAGAGGTATAGACCACCAGTGCAAGGGCTCAGGGAAACTTTGACACTACCCCACATACCCCACGACCCATCCTTGTTAGATCAGTCCTTGAGTGTGTACAGATCTATGAGAATATTTTTCTTCATAAGCACCAGCAATTCATGCCAACAGTTTGTTTACTTATATGAGATTTATCCAATGTAATTAATTGATTTGTCATCAAGACTCCAACTTGGGCTTTAGACCTTACTGATAGTTTGGCAAACTGTTACTTTATCACATCCTTGGGTTCTGCATTCATGGTTTGTGTGCTTCAAGTGATCCCCCTTGGAGCATATTTGCTCTTATCTGTGGTCACTGTATAAAGAAAGCACACCGAAGACTTAAGAGAGTCAGTCATCTGCCTAGAAGGTTAAATTTGCTTCACTCCTTGAATTTGTTTGCAGGACAAATGGCCTTTCAAAGATGTCTGTATGAGTACCAGTTGCTTTATTGTGCTTAATTGACCCCCCCCAACCTTCAAGAAGCTTGTTCCATGAATTTTGTTGCAATAATTTAGGTTTGTGAACCTCTAGAACTTCTAACAATGCTTTTTAAGAGATGATACAGGACCCATCTATCTGGCATGGTTTAAGACACTCCAAACCTGAGTGTGGTGAGATTCACAATATCCAGACACACTGCCTGGCCTAATAGTTCTATGAATCTCTAAAGAATGTCATAATTAACTGGAAAATGAGATATTTCATGGCACCTTCATATCCTTTCATAGTTTTCTTCTTTCTTCAATATTGTAACTTTGTATAACAGCTTCTCTCTTTGATCTATCTGTATAAAGTGTTTATGTACAGATAAATTCCATGTATTCCTGTTTGAATTTAACAGGTCCTTATACTACAAGTTGCAAGTTGGTAGAATACGAATGTTTTAAATCCATGCCTTAAGGGAAAATGACTCAAAGAGATAATTTCCTAGGACAGATACACCTCAAACTGAAACTTACAATTCATTTTCATAGGAAGAGAGCCAGGGATTATTTCAACTTCAGATCATCTTATTCTGAATCCCTCAATCTTCTGTGTGGTTTTCCAGGCACTTGTTATATGTTCTTGCCTCCAGACATTCTTCAGTATCATTTCAAATACGAGCTGGTGGCCCACTTACCTTTGTGCAGCCAAACTGTTGTAAACTCAACAGTGCCTTCCATTCTTCTTAGACAAAGGAGCCTGGCATTTATTGAGTACTAGGTGCTAGATGCTATGCTAGGTGCATTGCCCACATTATCTCATTTAATCTGTAGAGAAATATTATGAGGAAATGCATTATTGTCTCTTTTATATGAATGAAAAACACAAGGGCTCCCTGCTCAGCTGGGAATCTGCTTCTCCCTTTCCCTCTGCGTCTTCCCCCGGCTCGTGCTCTCTCTCGCTCAAATAAATAAATAAATAAATAAATCTATCTTTAAAAAAAAAAAGAAATCATCAAGTTATAGTAAATTACCTCAGTGTGCATCAATGTAATGTAATGTGTGTGTGTGTGTGTGTATAATTATAGCCTGTCAACTTGCAAGTAAAGATTTGAAGTATCTCGGAATCCCAGTATGTCTAGTGTCCCCTGCTATAGAACCACATGTGGACATGGTCTAGCATTTGCCTGTACTGCTTAGTCAGCATGGACATGATCCCCTCACATGACTTTGGGAACAGAGATCTCGCTTTGGGGTGTTTCCCTCTGCTGACATCTAGTGCAAGGGTATCACTGCTAATAAATGCAAAATGAATTTAGAAAACTCCAAACTACCATGAAATTCAGTGCTGCCCTGCTGGTATGACTTTTAATCCCAGTGTGACCTAAAGTACATAAATTAATTAGCACGTAATTAGCATGAGATGAAGCCAGCGGTCTAGTTATAGATGGCTTTAGAAAGTGGCACCAGGGACCCAATACTGGCAGCGGTCCATACTTCCTTTCTCTTGGAAGGAATAGGAATCGTCAGTGATGAACACTGGCAGGATTGGGTCTTTTCATGCTGACTCAGAGTTTATGCAGAAGAGAATTTTAATCCCCCAGATGAACAGAGACTTGGGAAATGGAGGGTTTTTTCATGGCTCTAAATTAGTAAGATGATATATAGATAAAATAACGTGGACAATATATGGCCCTTTAAAATTATTAAATATCTACCTTTGAATGAGGAGGAACTGATCATGTAAAGTGTAGTAACTTCTTATGCAGGGGCAATTGTAGATGTATACAGATAGATAGACAGGTAGATCCATCGATCCATCAATCCATCGATCCATCCATTGATCAATTGATTGATCGATGCATCCATCTGTCCATCCATGTGTAACATAGGAAAAATTAAAGTAAATAATGAGACTTAAGTTATTTTTCTCCTATGGTCAAATGTAACAACTATAACAGTAAAATGGAATCAGTAATACTAATATTTGGGTAAGGACCTCAAGACTTGCAATGACTCCAATTTTGTATTTATGTATCTTTATCAGAGAACAATGGTATCCATGTCTTCACAACTCTCAGAGAGTCAGGAATCACAAATTGTACTTTAACTCTTATTATTTTCCCCACATGTAAAATGAAAGGGTGAATTAGATGATCTCTAAGATCCTTGTAAAAATCACAGGATAAGTAGAAAGAGCTGACTTTTAAATTTGACTTGTGTTTGAATCCAGGCTTCATTCCTTTCTAGTTATGTAACTCCTCTGTGCCTTAGGTTTTTTGTTTTTGTTTTTTGTTTTCTGTAAAATGAGAATGTAATATTATTTCATATGGTTGATGGGAATATTAAATTAGAATAACAAAAAGAGCTTAGCACATTGTAGATAGACAAGGGATTTTTTTTGTTCTCTTTCTATGACTATAGGGACTAATTGAGATACTAAAAGTTAGCTATTGTTCTTGCTCTTGATTTTAATGGTTCAGAAGAAACTGTTAAAAACGTATAATATTACATGGGCCAATAGACAATTGCATTCCGATAAGCCATGGTTAGGAGAGAAATATCTCACACAGCTGCTGTGGAAATTAAATAAATGAGATATTTTGAAGTGATTTGTTGATTCCTCCATTCAAAATATGTTTACCGAGAGGATCTATGGGCTGATGTCATGCTGGGTGTATACTGATGGGCAAACCCAGATGAGTCTCCTGCCCTCAGGAGAGTGGGGAGACCATTATTATTCAAAGCAACACACTGAAGTAGCACTGTGTGGCCCCTTCCCTTGGGAGAATTAATCCACCTTGATTCCTAAGAGATACTGAGTATGGTAGGCTTCCTATTACTGAGACTTGAATCAGGGGTAGTGCATGTGAAGTGAAGTGCTTTTGATATAGGAAACTGGAGTTCACCCAAGATCCTGTTCACCCAGTTTATCATGAAGATACCTGAGAGCTGATAAAAGAAAGTAACCAAGAACTGAGGCCACTTTAGAGACTTGGGGAGACTCTGCCTCCTTGTGGGCTGTTACGGTCTCTTTGCTTGTAGTGTCTTGTTTCTCTGTGGGATTTTTGCCTCATAACATTTGATTTCCATAACTTACCATGGCCCTGACAAGCTATCATGGCTTGATTCCAGCTTCTGCTCTCTAGCCTAATTATCTTACTAATGCCTAATTAAAATTTCCAAGGGAGGCAACTTGGATTATCTCTCCTTTTTGCTCTAAGTCACACCAAAGTCCCTGACCAGTGTGTGGATGCTGCTCCTGAGTTGGGTGCATATTCTTCATCCTATCAGTTGTGGCCAGGGCTGCTGGACTGACTTTTAGCAGGAGTGGTGAGTAGGAGAGGCTCTGGGGGTGGTCCATTGTGGTTCATCAAGACTCAGCATAAAGCCTGGATAAAATATTTGTCCAGACCATCTGATTTGTATACTCCCCAAACAACCTTCTGTTAACTTACATGTCTTTTCAGGCACCTAAATGGGAACACAAGGCTGTGAGTAAGTTATGAATGGAATGGCTGCTGGAATGTATTGGTCACTCCATTGAAAATCAGTACATGGATGTTTGATCTGTAGTTTCATCTCTTGTTGGTCAGTGACCGCCAATCTGACCTGCTTTATGTGTAATGACAAAACAGAATGTGTAACACCTGTTAGAGTCGCGAAAATAAAAAACACAAGAAGCAATGAGTGTTGGTGAGGATGTGGAGAAAAAAGGAACCCTTGCGCACTGTTGGTGGGAATGCAAATTGGTGCAGCCACTGTGGAAAACAGTTTGGAGACTCAAAAAATATATGCACCCCTTTGTTTATTGCAGCATTATTTGCAATTGCCAAGATATGGAAGCAACCCATTGTGTCCATTGATAGATGAATGGATGCAGAAGATGTGGTATATATACAACGGAATATTACTCAGCCATAAAAGGAAGGAAATCTTGCTATTTGTAACAACATGGTTGGACCTAGAGGATGTAATGCTAAGTGAAATAAGTCAGAGAAAGACAAATACCATATAACTTCACTCATATGTGGAATTTAAGAAACAAATGAACAAACAAACGGAAAAAGAGACAATAAAAAAAACACACTCAAATTCAGAGAACAACTGGTGGTTACCAGAGGGGAGGTGGTTGGGAGGATGGGAGAAATAGGTGAAGGGGATTAAGAATACACTTATCTTGATGAGCACTGAGACATGTATAGAATTATTGAATCATTATATTATATACTTGAAACTAACACTGTATGTTGATGATACTTGAATAAAAAAAAAAAAGAAACACCCAAATGTATAAAGTGGAAGACAACACACTGGGATGGTAACTTCTCCAAGAACTAGATTTGTTGTTGGGATCTTAAGTCTTTAACCTCACAGTATTAGAGTATGCGCACACAATTTCAGTTCAAATTTGAGAATTAGTTTGTTGGTGTATAATGCCTGAAAATTACTTCCTTATAAAAAATAGTACAGAATAGACAGATAAAATATAGAAAATAAAAATAGCTATAATCCTGCTCCTGAACAATAGCCAATATTTAAATTTTTATGTACATCCCTCCCAAAAGGGGATAAGAAAGCATGCAAAATATATGTACAGCTACATTTATAAAAGTGGGATTATACTATTCATACTTTTGAAGTCTGTTCACCTTACAGTATTTCTCTAGTTTATATCCATTTCTCTAAATGGTCTTCTACCATATCTTTAATGGCTAATAGCATCCTTCTGTATGAACAAAACATATACCTTCTAAATTGTTGGGCAATTAATTGTTATTACAAACAATATTACGATGAGCTATTTTAGCTAAATATCTGCCACTCTCCAGAAGGACTCCTTTGGGCCACCTAGTAGATTTGGTTGATGCCCTGCCCAGACTCCCTTTACTAGACCAATGCATCTGTCCCCCAGCTGCTGCATTTTGGCTGCTAATGACTCACAGCTGCTCCCTTCCCCCAGCTAGATAACAGCTCCCAGCTGATATGGGAACCTGCTTGTCAAAAAGGTTACAACTCTGGGGCTGGGGGCAGCTGCAGCCTAAGACCAACTAATACGAGGATCCATAAGACCATCCTTCTTGATTCAAGGTAGGGATGATTCTGCAGGGACAATTTAGGCTCTTGCTTGACTCTTTTCTCCTCCAAAAATACAGTCCTCACTTCCTTAAATGTTTCCCTGAAGAGTACTTCCTCAATACATTGTATGCAGTAGAATCCAAGAGACTCTGGCTCTGCCTCGGGGGGAATACGACCTGAGAACATGATGAATACCTACATGGTATGTATAAGAAAGGGCATACGGAAAGGACCACTGATTTTTTTAAATGACATCTTTATTGAGAATAAAATTCCTTTTAGAAGGAAAAAACCCAAGAGTTCAAAAATATTCACAGATAAATGTGCCCATCAGGACAATTTGAGAATATTTTATCACCTCAGAAAGAAACCTCTTATACTTTAGCTGCACCCTCTACCCAATCATCTGTTCCAGCCCCAAGCGAGCACTAATCTACTTGCAGTCTCTGCAGATTTGCCTGATTTGGATATGTCACATAAATGGAATAATATGATATGTGTTCTTTTGTGACTGGCTTCTATCACTTAGCATAATGTTTTCTGTTTTCAAGGTTCACGTGTTCATATTAAAATTTCATCAATTGCCCGATATTGATTTTCATAGCTATGTTTTCTTCATTCTAATCCAGATTCATGCAGTGCATTTACACATTTAGGGTTGCTGTGATTTCTTGGCGAATCGATCTGTTTAACATTATGGAATGTTCCTCAAATTCATATGTTTTAAAAGTTATTATATATTTTTATTGAATTTAGAAGCTCCATATTACTCCGGATGCAAGTTCTTTGTCAGATATATGTATTGCCAATATTGTTTTCTGGTATATGGCTTGTCTATTCATTTTCTTTCTTTTTTTTTTTTTACAATGGCATACTAAATTATATTTTACTATTTTATTTTTTTCAATTTTATCATGTTATGTTAGTCACCATACATTACATCATTAGTTTTGGATGTAGTGTTCCATGATTCATTGTTTCCGAATAACACCCAGTGCTCCATTCAATACATGCCCTCTTTAATACCCATCACCAGGCTAACCCATCCCCCTACCCCCCTCCCCTCTAAAACCCTCAGTTTGTTTCTCAGAGTCCATAGTCTCTCATGGTTCATCTCTCCCTCTGATTTCCGCCCCCCTTCATTTTTCCTTTCCTACTATCTTCTTTTTATTTTTAAACATATAATGTCTATTCATTTTCTTGATAGTATTTTATTTTTTTAAGTTTTTTTATTTATTTGAGAGAGAGAGAGAACTCAAGTGTAGGGAGGAGCAGAGGGAGAGGGACAAGTAGACTCCGTGCTCACGGGGCTCGATCTCGTGACCTGAGCCGAAATCAAGAGTCAGATACTTAACAGACTGAGCCACTGACGTGCCCCGATAGTATCTTATTTTAAAGTTTTTATTTTAAATTCCAGTTAATATTCTTGATAGTATCTTTTGATGAGAAGTGGTTTTAACATGATAAAGCTAAGGACTTTTGCTTTATCATATATATTTTAGAAAGACCTCATCAGTTTCTGCAAAACACCTGCTGGGATTATAATTGAAATTGTGTTGACTCACTAGATCAATTTAGATATAATTGACATCTTAACAACATCATTTCCAATACCTGAACATGATATATTGCTCTATTTATTTAGGTGTTCCTTAATCTCAGCATTATTTTTTTAAAGATTTTATGTATGTATGTATGTATGTATGTATTTATTTAGAGCACAAGCAGGGGAGGGGCAGAGGGAGAGACAGAATCTCCAGCAGACTCTGTGTGGAGCGTGGAGCCTGATAGGGAGCTCAATCTCATGACCCTGAGATCATGACCTGAGCTGAAATCAAGAGTCAGTGGCTTAACTGACTGAGTCACCCAGGCTCCCCAATCTCAGCATTATTTTAAGTTCTCTTTGTAGTTAGCTTATATGTCTTTTGTTAAATACATTTGTAATTGTTACTTTTTTGATGCTATTGTGATACAAAAAAAAACTTTTCCCTATGGTTTGCTGCTAGTATATTTGTCTTATTTTTGTATGTTGACTTTCTACTTAGAGGCCTTACTGAATTCGTTTAGGATCTAAGGATTTTCTACCTAATTAGTGATATAATCTGTGAATAGAGACTGTTTTACTTCTTTCCTTTCAAACTTTATGATTTGTATTTCCTATTTATGCCTTTTTTCTCTGCTTAAGACCTCCATAAAATTGAATAGATGTGGTGGGAGTGGATATCCTTGTCTTATTCTTGAGTTGGGGAGAAAGTATTCGGTATTTCACAATGACATAGGATGTTAGGTGTCTTAGATTCCCCTCATTAAGTTAAAAAAGTTCCTTTCTGTTTTTGCATTTAGAAATTGCACATTTATTACATACATGGATGTTGATTTTTGTTAAATGCTCTTTTTACCATCAATTTAAATGGTCTTCTTCCTTTATTCTTTTAGCATGATTAATTGCATCAACTGATTTTGAATGCTAAAACAAACACATTTTTAGGGTAAATTGCACTTGGTCGTGCAGTATTTTCCTTTCTATGTTTTGCTGAATTTCATTTGCTAGTGTTTTTTTTTAATTTAATTTTATTATGTTATGTTAATCACCATACATTACATCATTAGTTTTTGATGTAGTGTTCCATGATTCATTGTTTGTGTATAACACCCAGTGCTCCATTCAATACGTGCCCTCTTTAATACCCATCACCAGGCTAAGCCCTCTCCCCACCCCCTTCCCCTCTAGAACCCTCAGTTTGTTTCTCAGAGTCCATAGTCTCTCATGGTTTGTCTCCCCCTCCGATGTCCCCCCCTTCATTTTTCCCTTCCTACTATCTTCTTCTTCTTTTTTTTTTTTAAAGATTTATTTATTTATTTGAGAGAGCAAGAATGAGAGAGAGTACATGAGAGGGGGGAGGGTCAGTGGGAGAAGCAGGCTTCTCACTGAGCAGGGAGCCCGATGCGGGACTCGATCCCAGGACTCCAGGATCATGACCTGAGCCAAAGGCAGTCACTTAACCAACTGAGCCACCCAGGCGTGCCCCCCCCTTTTTTTTTAACATATAATGTATTACTTGTTTCAGAGGTACAGGTCTGTGATTCAACAGTGATTCACATAAATCACAGCGCTCACCATAGCACATACCCTCCCCAATGTCCATCACCCAGCCACCCCATCCCTCTCACCCCCCACTACTCCAGCAACCCTCATATTGTTTCCTGAGATTAAGAATTCCTCCTATCAGTGAGATCAAATGATACATGTCTTTCTCTGATTGACTTATTTCACTTAGCATAATACCCTCTAGTTCCATCCACGTCATCCCACATGGCAAGATTTCATGTGTTTTTTTTGATGGCTGCATAATATTCCATTGTGTGTGTATATATATATATATATATACACACACACACACACCACATCTTCTTTATCCATTCATCTGTTGATGGACATCTTGGCTCTTTCCATAGTTTGGCTACTGTGGACATTGCTGCTATAAACATTGGGGTGCATGTAGCCTTTCGGATCACTACATTTGTATCTTTGGGGTAAATACCCACTAGTGCAATTGCTGGGTCGTAGGGTAGCTCTATTTTCAGCTTTTTGAGGAACCTCCATACTGTTTTCCAGAGTGGCTGCACCAGCTTGCATTCCCACTAACAGTGTAGAAGGGTTCTCCTTTCTCCGCTTCCTCGCCAACATCTGTCGTTTCCTGACTTGTTAATTTTAGCCATTCTGACTGGTGGGAGGTGGTATCTCATTGAGGTTTTGGTTTGGATTTCCCTGATGCCAAGTGATGTTGAGCACTTTTTCGTGTGTCTGTTGACCATTTGGATGTCTTCTTTGGAAAAATGTCTGTTCATGTCTTCTGTCCGTTTCTTGATTGGATTCTTTGTTCTTTGGGTGTTGAGTTTGATAAGTTCTTTATAGATTTTGGATACTAGCCCTTTATCTGATATGTCATTTGCAAATATCTTCTCCCATTCTGTTGGTTGTCTTTTGGTTTTCTTGACTGTTTCCTTTGCTGTGCAAAAGCTTTTTATCTTGATGAGGTCCCAATAGTTCATTTTTGCCCTTGCTTCCCTTGTCTTTGGCGATGTTTCTAGGAAGAAGTTGCTGCGGCTGAGGTCGAAGAGGTTGCTGCCTGTGTTCTCCTCTAGGATTTTGATGGATTCCTGTCTCACATTTAGGTCTTTCAACCATTTTGAGTCTATTTTTGTGTGTGGTGTAAGGAAATGGTCCAGTTTCATTCTTCTGCATGTGGCTGTCCAATTTTCCCAACACCATTTGTTGAAGAGAGTCTTTTGGGTTTTCCACGTAAAGTATCATATCATCTGCAAACAGTGAGAGTTTGACTTCTTCTTTGCCGATTTGGATGCCTTTTATTTCTTTTTGTTGTCTGATTGCTATGGCTAGGACTTCTAGTACTATGTTGAATAGCAAGGTGATAGTGGACATCCCTGCTGTGTTCCTGACCTTAGGGGGAAAGCTCTCAGTTTTTCCCCATTTAGAATGATATTTGCTGTGGGTTTTTCATAATGGCTTTTATGATATTGAGGTATGTACCCTCTATCCCTATACTGTGAAGAGTTTTGATCAAGAAAGGATGCTGTACTTTGTCAAATTTTATTAATGTGTTGTATCACATTGATTGATTTGCGGATGTTGAACCAACCTTGCAGCCCAGGAATAAATTCCACTTGGTCGTGGTGAATAATCCTTTTAATGTACTGTTTTGCTAGTGTTTTCTTATGGAATTTTGCCATTGTTTTCCTAAAGAATGTTGGTCTTCATAAAGCTAAAAAGGACAAATTTGAGTTCATACATTTGTAATGCCTACAACTAATGATTTGAAAAGCCATGAGGAAAGTGTTGAAAGTTTTGACAATTTGTATATATTTATATATAAAGAAAAACAAAGGCAAATTGTCACATAGATTAAATTCACACAGAATAAAACTAACTTTTTTTCCTTTCTCTTAGGTAGCAAAGTTATTCTCTGTCCAGGTAACAGAGATTTCTTTTATTTGTTCTTACTCTTTTATTAATAAATTGTTCTTTTTTTTTTTTTTAAAGATTTTTTATTTTTATTATTTATTTGACAGACACAGCGAGAGAGGGAACACAAGCAGGCGGAGTGGGAGAGGGAGAAGCAGGCTCCCCGCAGAGCAGGGAGCCCGATGTGGGACTCGATCCCAGGACCCTGGGATCATGACCTGAGCCGAAGGCAGTCGCTTAACCGACTGAGCCACCCAGGCGCCCTAATAAATTGTTCTTACTCTGTGCTTTTTGAATACTCTTAAATTTCTTTGAAAGAAGATTACTTATTCTTTCAAAGTTAAAACTATTAATAGTTATGGTTACTTATTTAAAAATATTGCATGTAATTATTTCTTATCTTTGGATATTAATGACTTATATGCTCTTATCTTTTCTGATAAATCTGATTTTGCCTTTCTCAAAATCAAACCTCAAACTTAAAATAAAATTATTAAGATGGCCTTTATGTTTGAATAATCTTTTGAGTTTCCTGGTAAGGCCACCAGGAAACATAAAGATTTCCTCTTCCTTTATCCATAAAAAAGAAAGTGAATAGAAATAATTATTTCTTGGCGCTCTCTATATTTTAATTAATTCAAAACTGTTGTGAGAGCTCTTTTGTTTACCAAACACAGAATAAAGGAATGATACATGGAATCAACTCAAAAGAAAATTTCAGTCTTCCTAGGCTATCTATGTTAATATAAATAGATCTCAATGACCGTATATCTTTCATACTAAAAGAAACATTATCATGTGCATGTACAAAAGCTGACAGTATTTACAGAATGTTTTATTTCTCGGTTTTAATACTCTTGTCAATCAGGGACAATCATAATACAGTTTTATGGGATAAATTAAAGTCCTAGGGGTTTGTCAATTTTCTCACTTTTCATAGTATATCATCTTTTCCCCAGCATAATCAGTGCCTAAATCTTTATAAAATTGATTACATATTATAGCTTAGTAGAAGGTTCCATTCTCCTCCATTCTGGTATTTTGATAATTGTCTGATAAATTGTCTGATTATTGTCTGATAAACTAACAGACAATTTGTTTTTATCATTCCCAGGGGCTTCTACTGCTTCTTTATATTCACCTAACTGTCTCTGATGTAAGATTAAGAACTGGAATGTGTCTTCCAGAAGGAACACTAAAAGGATCTGAGTAAGGAACTGTAACAGGTGTTCTTTCTCTTTCTCCCTCCTTTTTAGGATGCTCACTTTTGGAAAACTATGAGCATGTTGTGAGGAAGCTGGGCTATGTACAGGTGCTCTGGTCAGCATCTTCAGCTGATGTCTCAGCCCATGGCCAGCATTAACACTGGGCAGGTGAATGAGCAAGCTTTCAGATGATTCCAATCCCCATCCTTCAAGTTGTCCCACCAAATGCCCAGTAAAGTGGAGATGAGTTGTCTTTGCCAAGGCCTGTTCAGATTTCAGATTCATGAGGAAATTAGATATCTTTTTGAGCCACTAAATTTTGGAACAATTTGTTATGCATATCATCATCAAATTGATTTTAGTTCTGGAACACAGTAACTGGAACAGATAATATAGCGAATACATTTATAGGTATCACTGAAATCATCACCACCAACAGTGACTGAGTCAAGATTTCCAGAACTATTTGAGTTCAGAAGCAGGAAACAACAGCAACAGGTTGCTTTCTTCCCAGATTATTGGCATAAGTCTCCCAGATTCCAAGAGCCAGTGCTTGCCATGAGCTTCTTTGCACGTTTTTATGTTTTATCCTTTTTTTTTTTTTTTTAAATCATACCTTTGTAGGAAACTCTGTTCTTTAGTTACAGTACTCCCAAACTCCTTATCTTAACAATTATGAGATATGCAACCAATTTTTCAAATGCAGCAAAGTTATCCTGGGATTGGATATTTTCTACTGGGAATTTATAAAGTGAATCATCTACAAGTTGACTGAAAGTTGAACATCTAGATGAAGAGTTGGGAATTAGAACTTTTGGATAGATTTACCCTAATTTTATCTTGTGGAGGAAATGGGGGAATTTTCCCCGCTGTGTGTTGATGTGACAGATTACAATCTTGTTCACAGCGTGTGAATGCAGAGCACACCTGCAGCACCTTGTGTGGTTGGTTTATCCCTTCCTTCCTTCATTGTTTTCACTGCATAAAAATCTTTTGGTTGCAAGTGAGAGAAAATATAATTCAAACTAGCTTAAACAATCGAGGGAATGATATGTCACCCTAACAGATAATCAGATCTAGAAGTTAAGAATGTATGTGTTCCAATCCAGTTGGAAGCTCTGTCTATTGACCCATTATAGCTCCAGGCTCTGCCTTTTAGGTAACAAAATGACTGCTTTAATTCGAGGTTTCATAATCTACCAACTAGGGGGGAGAGAGAGAAAGCTACTTCACAGGAGTGTTCGATAAAATCTTTTCACATCTCTTTGTTTCTAAGTAACATGGTCATATTTAAACCAATCACTGTGGACAAAGTGGATATGGAATGCTGATTGACTTAAGCCAAATACTCCTCTCCTGGAATTGGTAATGCATTGGGGGTCAAGGCCATCTACACCATATGACTGAGACTGGGAGATGGAGGCTGTCAAAGAACTTTGGGGATACCAAGGAATACATTTCAGAGAGGGAGCGAATACATGTCTATATATCTACTGAGTATTTACCCTGTACCTGGCACTGTGGTGGTAAATGCTATATGTTTGGCAGCCCTGCTGGCTCTTTTCCTGTTTTACAGGTAGAATCTTGAAAACGAGAATGCAGGCAAGGTAGGAAGGGGATATTCATGTATGTATGTATGTATGTATGTATGTATGTATGTATTATTTTTCTGAGTATGCTGAGGAAGACATGTTGCTAGCATTATCCTGAATATTGTTGAGAAGAAATAAGCTTGCCTGTAATTTAGAATAGTCTTTCACTTGATTTTTGTTAACATGGGCAGCTACCTTATGTTAGGTGTTTGCTCAAATAAGTCCCTTGGGACGCCACCTTTTCTCTAATTAGGCAGTGCTGTTTCCTTCCATATGGAATACAGTTTAAGGGAGAATGGATTTTGAGCATTCCTGAACAAAGTGAGAACTTTTGAACATGACATAGAGAAAAATATTTATTATTATTATTTTTAATTTAAATTCAATTCGCCAACATATAGCACATCATTATTTTTTGGTGTAGTGTTCAGTGATTCATTAGTTGCATGTAATAACCAGTGCTCATCACATCACGTAAAATATTTTTTAAATCTTGTAGGTGATTCCAGCTTTTTTTTTAAAGATTTTATTTATTTATTTGAGAGAGAGAGAGAGACAGACAGACAGAGAGAAAAAGTGGGGGCGGGGAGGAGCGGAGGGACAAGCAGACTCCCTGCTGAGCAGGGCCCAATGCGGGACTCAATCCCAGGATCATGACCAGAGCCAAAGGCAGATTCTTAACCGACTGAGCCACCCAGGCGCCCCAGGGATTCCAACTTTTTAATCCCTGATTTTATTTGAGTCTGATTCACCTCATTGCACATAAGACAAAGTGATTTGGGAAGATATTAATAGATTATAATGCTTTATTATGTTAATAAATATAATCTCACTCTCTGGAAATTTTATTTCAAATACTCTTTTCTGGGTTGCATAGATACTAAAATGAAAATATCATAATTTCTTTGCTTCATTTTGGTCAATTTATCCATATTTTGAATGTAAAGCATAAAAGTAAACATGTCATGTGCTTTCTAATCATTTTATAAGACAAGTACTTTTCTTTATATGATTATTCTTATTAAGTATCTTGTAAGATATTTCTGAATACCTGGTTCATATTTTACACAGGAAATTTAAGAGGCATCAATAGTAAACCACAAAATAAATAGGAATCTCACCACTGAAATTTTAATTTTGTGGATCTTGTGATGGACTGAACTGTGTCCCCTTAAAACTCACATGTTGAAGTCATAACATCCAATACCTAAGAATATGACTGTATGTAGAGATAAGGCCTTTAAAAAGGTGATGAAGTGAAAATGAGGTGGGCCCTACTATAATCTGACTGGCATCCACACAGAGACACCAGGGATGCCTGCACAGAGGAAAGACCATGCGAGGAGACGACAGGAAGGCGCCCATCTGCAAGCCAAGTGGAGAGGCCTCAGAAGAAACCAAACCTGCCGACTGACACCTTGATCTCAGACTTCCAGGCTCCAGAATTACGAGCAAATAAATTTCTGTTATTTAAGCTGCTCGGTCTGTGGCACTTCATTATGGCAGCTCTAGCAAAGGAATATAATCTTCTATAAATGTGTATCTAAAGCCAGGTTACTTTCTTGTGCGTTTGTCAAGGTCAGGGAATAAGGTGGGTTCATCGGTGCTTCCTCATCATCTGACTAGAATCCAGCCCCGAGAAGGTGCATGGGAAGTGTTTGTTGAATTGAACTGAAATGAATAAACACACGCTGTTTTGATCATGGCAGGGGCAGAGTGGCTGGCTGCCAGCCTGGCTCTTTCTGGCTTCCACCTGAAATTTCCAGACTGTTGTTTGGTTCTTCCTAAGTGAAAATGGCTGTTTTTGTTCTTTCTGATTATAAAGACAGATGTAAAAACATACACATATAGAAATGCATGTTCATTGTAAAAATAACCTGGTAATGCACTAAAGTATGAAAAAGAAAGTAAAATTCACTCAGAATTCCCCCACCCAAAGTAACCACTATTTAAACTTTGACGTATGTATATTTTTCAAGGCTTTTTTTTGGGAGGCAGGGATCATACCAGTATGGTTATTCATTTCTCTCTCTCTAACAAATAAATGATATGATTATATAGCATTTGTTGTTTTGTAAAATATTTTTTCCATATAATTTGAATATCTTTCATACTGGAAAATAAAGGTAGATTTATAGTAGCAATTTCTAGTGGTTGACTTATATTTCATTTAAGGAATGTGTAATAACTTATTTAAGCCTAGTCCCAACTATGGATAGTTAGATTGCTTCTAGGGTTTTCCTCATGTGAATAGTGCTGTAAGGATTTAGTCTTTTTGCTGTGGTTCTTATCTCATTATCCCTCTTTCTACTTGCAAACTCTTTACTTGCTAAAGACAGGAAAGATATACAACAGCATGCTCTTCAACCCTTGTGGGGGAATTGTAGAACCGGTAACGTAGACACAGAGGTCATGTAGACGCCTTTAGAGGAAATCCTTGCAGAATTCCCTTGGTTGGGATTTCTCCATCTGCTCTCTGGAACCAAAACCTCTGCCGTGAACTCTAGGCTCAGAGCATCAAATCACCTCCCTGACGTCTCCACTTTGGATATATCAGCTTCAAAATGTCCACACCAGATTTCTCTCCTGGAACATGTCTTTCCCTGACAGATCTTCCCCATCTCAGGCAATAGCACCGTTGTTCACCCAGTTGCTGACGTCAGGGACAGAGGTTAGTCCTGTCCTTACTTTCCACATCCGTTCCATTGATGAGTCTCTGTTGATTTTATCTCCCAACTCACCTCCACCCTGCCCCCGTCCATTCTCCACTGTTCATTTTTGCAGCACACTCTCACCGCTTGCCTAGATTATGACATCAGCCTTCTTGCTGAGCTCACACCCTCCTCTCCTGCTTCTTCCTGACACAGAGTGATCACGCCACACCCCACGGATAAATGCCTCAGTGGCTCCCCTTTATACTTTGCAAGGAAAAGTTCTAACTCCTTGCCTTGGTCTACAAACTCAATGTGATTGCATTTATTTATGTTCAACATCACTTTGCACCCCTTTCCCCCTTACCACTCTGCTCCAGCCCCACTATTTTATGGTTTCTGTAAGGTCCCCCACTTTTTTCACCTGAGGCCTGGTACAGGAGCTGTTCCCTCTTCCTGGACTGCTCTTCTTTCCACCCTGTTGGGCTTAGCTTCTTTCCATCCCCTAATCTGCAGCTTCAAGGTGACCTCTACAGAGAGACTTTTTCTGAGCATTTAATCTAAAGTGTGTCCCCCTCCCCTTAATTTTTTTTTAACTTAATTAGCCGTGTGACCTGAGGCAAGTTATTGATTTCTCTGAGTGTCCGTTTCACCATCTGTAATGTGGGGTAAATAACATCTATCTTGAAACGTTTTGAGGATTAGTGATTACCTATGACAAGTAGCTGATATGGGGCCTAGCATACAGCTGGCACTCAAGCCCCACCCCCGGCCCTCCCCTTTCCTAGCTTCTTTCTCCCATCCTCCTAGCCCATGATGCCGATTCTGGCCTACACTTGCATGGGCTATTTCAGGCTGTTCTTTCTCTCCTGATCTGAGCTGACTTCTTTAACTTCCTGAGTTTCTGTTTTCTTTTTGGCCCATATCCTTTAAACAAAAAACTCTCTTTTGACTGCCTCTGGTTTACACATCTGAGCCACTTTGATGTATTTCTTTCTGGCATAAGAGACGTTTGTTCACTTTTGTAAGTAAAATGCATGCCATAGTTTTTTTTTCAAAGACCCCTATCGTCCTTTCTAGAGAAGATGCTGGCCTGATCTCCCCAAAGATGGTGTATGGGGTGGATGGCTTTCATTACATCCACATGCAAAGGATGTTCTTACAATAAGGGACATTTCTTGCCCAATTTTAAGGCTCTAACATTGTTTTATACTGCAAATGGAATATAACATAATGGCCCTCTGTGTTAAGAATCTTTTTTTGCAATGACTTTTTAAACGCACAATCTATTTTTTTCAAGGTTACAATTAGAATTACATGACCATAGGACTTTTCTGGAAGGCATAAAGCTGTTTTCTGGAGCCCAGCCCCCTCAGACACCTTGGCATGAATAATTTGAAGAATGGCTGGGATCCCATATGTTTCTTCATTCCTCCTAGACAGCGCTGACATTTGGGAATTTATTCTTAGAGTTTGCTTCTTTGAACATGTTTGGTTCAATTAGTCTACTGAAGCTGAGGTGGCATAAACTGTTTTTTAAAGAAGTGGTGCCATATTCAGAACAGGATGTTTGAGACACAACAGATGGGTTTGTGATCAGGCTAGCTTGCCATTTATCAAATTTAGAGTAAACTTAGTGGGTCCACAGCACCTAACCCAGTTCTTGAAGAAGTAGAAGCTCAAGAAATGCTGATCACAAGAAAGAATGAATCATAAACAAAGGCCGGAACTCTATTGACGCCTTGGGGAAAGGAGAAAATTTAAATGAGTTGGAGATGATTTAACCTTAGAGTGTCAGATGTACCACAGAGTGAGTAACTTGCTAATTTTCTTTCTTGAGATTAAAAGGTCAGAACTGCTTTACATGATAGTAACTACCATTTATGAGGACCCACTGTAATGGGTATCTATTGTTTTTGTTTGTCCTGCTTCTCTGTTCTTTTTGGGGTACTGGTAGTCAGTGAGATGATCAACCATGGTCTTGCCCAGCACATGCCCCAGGATGAGCCACTTCCTATACCATATCCCCTATGCAGCTGTTCTTGGTGCCACAGGTAGGGCCCGTTGGGGGCTTCCTCTGGACTGGTGTTGAGATATTGAGAATAAAGCTTTCTATTTGAACTGGGATTGCTAAACTCAGAATTGGTGAATCTAGACACTAGCATGTGGGTAACTGTTTGATGGCTAACTCTGGTTGACTTTTAAAAATGCATATATATGTATGTATATATATACACATTTAGATTTATTATACATTCTGTTGATGTAAAATATGTGTAGCATATAATTTTCAAGTAATATTAAAATGTTCAACACTCTTTATTATAAATTCCATGTAGCTTGTTGATTCTCACAGGATACTTTCATGGATTTTTGCTTAACTCTTGAGTCTGCGGTCGAACTATGATTGTCACTGATGACAGGGTAGTTCTAACGTGAATATTGGTTGTTATTTTCATTTATCTTGATGAAAAAGAAAAAAATAGATATAAGCTAGAATTTACATGCTTGCCAACGATGTGACTATTTTGTTGAAGGTGGAGGAAGCCAGTGAATAGAGTTCTCTTTTCTTTAGGTCAAAAGCTTAGTCATCTTACAGATGCTGATCTATTCACTACTAAGTAACCCTATATTTGCCGAGAATGCAGGCTGAGGAAGTTGCCTTGCAGTCAGACAGAACTGGGCTTGAATCC
Source organism: Phoca vitulina (assembly GCF_004348235.1). Classification (NCBI taxonomy): domain Eukaryota; kingdom Metazoa; phylum Chordata; class Mammalia; order Carnivora; family Phocidae; genus Phoca; species Phoca vitulina. The sequence continues at coordinate 35,238,284 of NW_022589710.1, read as the reverse complement.
CGCCTGGGAGCAAGTCACTTTTAACATCTCTTGGTTTATCAGAAAAAAAGAGAACAAAGAAAAACAGGCATCCCGGCATCTTATAGATTGTTCCGAGGATTAAATGAGACAACATGTAACAACCCAAACACTTCACCTGTAAAACGGAGGCAATACCCTCTGCGTGCAGCCATTTTAAGAAATGGAAGTAAGAAAGTGCTATAAATAAGCAGGGCCCTCCACACGGCAGAACTGTTTGGTGGCTACAAAAACTCAGGTCCATCCATCTAGCTAGAGCAAAAAAAGGAAACTGAGAAAATCCCTGGGCAGAATCCCTTCTGTTGGTCCCTGCAATTAGGGTTTCCCCTGGCAAGTGGCCTTTGTTCTGCAGACAGGCCCCCTCCACCCAGCAACAGCCCGATGTTCTGTGGTGTGCCAGAACCAGCTTGTACCTGCTTGTGAGAGCCAACTTTTAAAATTTCAGGGATCTTGTGACTGCGTTGTGAAATGTAGTCACTAATAAAGATTAAATTATATTAATTTGCAATTAATTAAATTGTATTAAAAATGAACATAGTCAATACCCAAAACTCATCACTTCCTAAATTATGTTACTACCTTTTGCTATTATATACATTCTTGACATTATTTATAACTATTAGATCTGTAAGGTGGAAGTTCTGTATAAATGTATGCTAGTGTGCAGCAATTTCCAACCCCACGTTTAGTGATGTCACATTAGAAACTTGGTCAGCTATGGAAATCAGCTAATGCTACAAATCAGGGTTTGATTTATTGCTTTGTTGATTATAGAAACTTAACAGAGTGATGGAGAAAATGCAGATTATAAATAATGCAGATTAAATTTAAAAGTGTTTATGTCTACAGCTATCACATTCATTGTAAGTAGCGACAAAACATTTGAGGAAATAGTCTTCCAGTAGTCTCAATCATATGAATTATGAATAATTTTTCTCATTCCTTTAAATTCCTCTTCATCTACGTTATGCTTTTTATGTGTGTGCAGGTGATAGAGTTTTGATGTTCTCAAAACTGCTTTTCCTTGTTATTTATAATTTCCTCTGTTTTAAAAATAATTTAGAAACCTATTTTAAATAATTGTTACATGTTTAACTTAGTAGCATATTTGGAATTTATTGTGGTGTATTGTGTGAAGTGTGGGTAGAAATTAAAATTTTTAATTCTACACTAAAATCTTCCCAGTTACATTGAATAACACATCAGTGTATTTTGTAACCTGCATGTTCTAGGCACTGATTCAGAGCTAAAGAAACATATATGCAGAAGACTTGATCTCTGATATTAAGGAGTTCACAGTGTGGTGACAGAGACAGGTAGGTAAAACCGATAATATAGGTGATTTAATTTTACTGGGTTTCACTTTCTTTGCTGCCTGGGTGACCCTCTAGTGCATGCGAGAATCATTCCACTGTGTTCAAGTCCACATGTCCACCAAGGTCTGGGGAATTCCTCTTTGCTAATTAAGATCCCATCTCTTGAGCCACCCAGCTCAGCCATCTCCTCTCCAGGGTCTTGTTGCTTCTCTAGAGTTCTACCCAGGAGAGGGGTAGATCATCTCTGTCTTGGCTCCCATAGACTTACTGGGGTTTTTTGTTATTTCCCTTAGAAATCCAGGGCTCTGTCCATATTGCAGTAGAGACAGGACTTCCTTACTCTTTGCTTTCTCTCCAGCTTGTTCCCTTCTCTTAGCACGGGGGAATTTTTTTCTTATCTAGGCTGGAAGTGGGAACATATGAGATAGCTGGTTCTTTGGGAAATAGTATAGTGCCATGGTTAAACGGAAGCGTTAAGAATTTGGGCTCTGAAAACAGAATACCTGGGTACATAATCCTAGCTATAACACATATAGGTTTAGAGACCTTGTGCAAGTTACTTAACTCCTCTGTGCCTCAGTTTCATTTCTGATTCAATGGGAATAATGTAAACACCTACTGTAGTGCCTGGTACATAAATGCTCAATAAATATTTGTTGGATTGGATGAAGTTCTATTTTACTCTATTAGAATTAAATGAGATTAGGGGCACCTGGGTGGCTCTGTCAGTTGAGTGTCAGACTCTTGATTTCAGCTCAGGTCATGGTCTCGGGGTCGTGAGATTGAGCCCTGCCTCAGGCTCAGTGCTCAGCGTGAAGTCTGCTTGGGATTCTCTCTCATCTTCTTCCTCTGCCCCCCCGCCCCACTCACTTGCACATTTTCTCTCTCGCTCTTTAAATAAAATCTTAAAAAAAAGAAGAATTAAATGAGATTAAATGAGAAAATGCATGTAAAGTACTTAAGGCAGTCTAGTACAGGGTAAGAATACACATAGTCTTTATCATAACATTTTATGTATTGCGTTTCTGTTTCGCCAATGCTTAGGCTTTTGAAATTCAAAAGCCAAGAAGAAGTGAGCTCTTGTGAGGAGTGACAGTGTAAGGACAGCAAGAGAGTATCAGTAAATATGGAGATTCAGGGGGAGATAATTATTAATGTATCAAAAATATCATATCCTCCTATGCAGGGGTCTGTCATATAATTTCTCCAATCCTGGTCTTTTCTCTCTGCAAATCATCTTTTTTAAAAACAATCGAGATATAACTGACATGTAGTATATTAATTTCAGATATACAACATAATGACTCTAAATTGTGCATATTGCAAAATGATCACCACAATAAGTCTAGTTATCATCCATCACCATATGGAGTTACAAAAATTTTTTTTGGTGATGAGTCCCCAAAGCATCTTGCACACCAATTACATACAGATTCCTTCTCCTAAAATACCATGTCACTTCTTTACTCAAAACATGTCTTTCCTTGCCCACAGAATAAGCCCAAACTCCTTAAAGTGGCCCAATGAGTCCCTAACTGTGACTCTAATTCTATCTCCCATTTCTCTTTGTTAATTCTGAATTATCTACTTTTTGTCACACATCATAAACTTTTCTATTATTATGCTTTTCCTTTTTTTCTAGTTCTCTCACTTAGAAAGGCTCCCTCCGCTTCCCACGAAGGGCGCCCATCAAGGGTGAAATCCAGCTCATGATCATCTTACCAACTGGTGTGTGTGCCTGCCTTAGTCCTGTGACTGTCCACAGGAGACTTCCTTTCCTAATTCTCCCGAAGATGCCAAAGTGGCTGGCCAGTAGCAGCGCTGGTGAGGAGAGAACTAGGGTTTCATCTGTATTTGTAATCTTTCCTCTACAACAGTGAGACAACCCCTGCACTAAAGAAAGCGTATGGTGGCGTGGGCAGAAGACACAAGAAGGGCTCTTTTTCCAGTCTTAGAAGTCAAAGAGACCTTTCAGAGGAGATGATATCTAGTCTACGATCTGAAGGAATATGCCTGGTGATACAGGACATAGGTGAAGGAAGAAAGAAAGAGCATGGTAAGTACGAGGAATAAAAGGGGAGTGTAGGGAACAAGCAAGTATGGGGATGTGGGGTGGGCAATGGGAAATGATGAGTTGAGAATAAATATGTAAGTGGGAGTCAGGGATGGAAAGAAGAATGCTAGCTAAGGGCTTTGGACTTTCACCTGAGGGTAAGGGGGAACTTAGAAGGGTAACGTAAATAGATTTTAGGAAGTACGGGGTGAAAAATGAATTGGGGTGGAGCTCGGAGATGGGAATGGAGCAGAGTAAGACAGGAAAAGATGGGAAGCAGGGGGACAAGGTTAGAGGACCCTTGCAGCAACGCAATGGCAAGATGAGTTCTGGTACTGCACCATAACCTAGTCTGTCCTGATTGATGCAGTTATGAACTTGTTTTATCTTATTTTATTTTATTTTATTCTATTTTATTTTATATGTTTAAAGAGTTTCTTTATTTGAGAGAGAGAGAGAGAGTACCAGCATGAGCAGGGGGAGGGGCAGAGGGAGAAGCAGACTTCCACTGCTGAACAGGGAGCCCGATGCGGGGCTCGATCCCAGGACCCTGGGATCATGACCTGAGCTGAAGGCAGACGCTTACCAGACTGAGCCTCCCAGGTGCCCCTGAACTTGTTTTAGGTACAAGAAATTAGGGGAACAATAATTCTCACCCCTGACTGCCCAGGCAGAGCCCTGATCGCAAACAGCGCCAGGAATGATAGTGAGCAGTGGATACTTTTAAGAGATGCATGGGAGGCAGAATGAGCAGCATTGGAGGTGGGGGATAAGGATAGAGAAGGGTTAAGTTACCGCTTGGACAACTGGGTAGGTGGAGGGGGCACTCTAAGATAGGCAGCACTGGAGGTGGAGAAAACTTTGGATATGTTGAATCGGGGGTCCCTGGGGATTGCCACACGGAGAGAGCCAGTCAGCACACAGGTGTGCGTGCTTAGCTATACAGCAAAATATGTCAATACTCACAGCCGGTGGGATCAAGAGAGTACAGACAGCCTCCTGGCTGGTCACGTCAGGCTTTTCTGGCACACAAATCTGTGAAAAGAAAACTTAAGGATTTCAAAGTTTTCCACTTCAGCAGTGTGGATACGAGACTGTCCACCTGTACGATCTCATTTAACTCTTACATCGACCATATGAGGTAGGCACTATTACTATTCCATTTTTACAGATAAAGACACTCAGGCACAGATAGGTTAATTAAAATGCTGAGGTCACAAAATCAGTATTCCAAACCAGTCTCAGGTGAGAGAATGTTTTAAGAAGAGAGGAGTGGTAACAGGACCAAATGTCATAAGCAGGTAAAGTAAAATTAAAAATAAAATTGCCTCTCGGGATTTGGCAATTTGGAAAATGGTCTTTGGGAAGGCAGTTTGAGGGAAGAAGTGGGGTGGAGGCCAATCCACGGTGGGTAAAGAAGTGCACAGGAGGCACGGAAGTCCTTACTTCTGTCCTTACTTAGTACAGAGTCCTTACTTACTACAGAGTCCTTACTACAGAGTCCTTACTTACTACAGAGCACCCTTCTGAGACATTGACATAAAGGGATGGGAGGACAGTTAGTAAAGTGAGGTCCCTCCAGAGGCACAAGTGAATAGGATGCAGAGCACTGGTGGAGGGATGGAGAAGGAAATCGCTTCCTATTCACCTAGAAGAAAGAAGGAAGAGAGAGAAGCAAAGCAGGAGGTCTAAGGATTGACAGCATGACCTGTTCTCTGTGAGTCATCTTCTGAGACTGAGAGGTGAGAGGGTGACATCTGAGGTGTGAAGACAGAGGAGAAGCTCAGAAAAACCTACTGCAGAGAACAGAGGGGATGGTTGAGGAATGCATAGGAGGATTGGGCTGCATTGAGAAGGCAAGTGGTTTGGAGGCTTTGAATTTATAGCACATCGGTCTTGGAGATTACTCTCCTGAGATGCCCAGTAGCTACAAGCATGGAGAAACTCACAGTTAGGGCTGGGTCTTTGCTGGGTACATGTAACTGCAGGTCTGATTCTTGGGAGTTGAGGATCTTGGCACAGTATCTAAATCCCAGAGATTCCTGCAGAGTGCAGCGTTGCTCTAGGACAGTTGTTCTCAACCTTGATGCACACTGAAATCACCTGGGGAACTTTAAAACTGCTGATGTCTGAGTCTCATGCTCAGAAATTCTGATTTACCTGGTCTGGGAGCTGTGCCTTGGATGTTGGGATTTTGAGAAACTCACAGGTGATTCTAACGTGCAGTCACAGAATTATTATTCCCCAATTTCCTGCACCTAAAGCAAGTTCATAACCTGTGTCGGTCAGGGTAGATTAGGTTATGGTATAGTGATAAACAATGCCAGGATCTCTGGGTCTTCATTAACAAAAGCTTATTTCCTGCTTATATGATGTCACCGCAGGTCTAGGGGACTCTTTGGGGCAGCCGTTTTCCCTGTGTTGCTTGGCATTCCATCACCAATGAGGCAGAGGCAGAGGAGTGTTAAGAATTGAGTTCTAGCTATTGTTTATTTTCACCAGGAAGTAACACACATCCCCTCCATTCACATGTCAAGGATCAGAACTAGTTTATGGCCGCAACTAATTTCAAGAAGGTGGAGAAGGCAACTGGATATTGGTGAGCATTAGTAATGATCACCACCTAGAGCTTTTACTGTAAATGAAAGCAAAAGGGGATAAAACCATTTTACTTTATAAACACTTATATGGTACTTGTTACATGCCGGATATTATTTTAATGGCTTTCAAATAGGAACTCATTTAACCCTCATAGCAGCCCTATTAAGTAGATCATTTTTACCCCCATTTGACAGAAGGGGAAATCGAGGTTACATGACTTACTCTAGGTCATATAGCTAGCATGAGGCAAGGTTAAATTCCAGAGAGTCTGGGTCCAGAGTATAAGCACTGGCCCTCTATATAATATTCAGCTATTCTCCTGTCCATTCTGCTTTTTCTCAACTTAGTTTGGGTAGGTGGTGGGAGAAGAGGAGGAGGAGGGAGGTTGTAAGTTCAAGTGTGGGACTTTGTGCATGCAGAGGAACTGAGTAGTAATGTTTGGGTATATCGCTCCTAGAGCTGGGGCAGGGCTCTGAGGGAAACAGAGAGTGACACTTGGGAAACGGGTTTGGGAGCAGGAAATGGTTTGGACTGATACTGCTCTAATGAGACCAACCCTGGAGGCCAAGTTGGGGAGCAGCCTCTGGCCCCTTTCTTCTTTTCTCCCATTCCTCCATCTGAGCTCCCCATGCAGCATCCACAGATTGCACCTTAGACCTAGGCCGAGGTTATCTCAGAAACAAAAATTGGAGATAGGGAGAAAAGTCATTCCCCTAGAGAGTAGTGGGTAAGCTATTTTCACAGAAGGGGTCCAACATTAAGTCAGACTGGACCTATTTCTAAGGCATTTCTGAGAGTTTACATATAATTACACTCCTGTCAAATAAACTACATTTAAAAAATCTTCAAAGAAGGGGTGCTTGATAAAAGAATCCTTCAGTGAACCAGTACTGATTACAAACCACCACTTCCTAATATGTCAGATTTCCAAGTCTTCACTTTTATGTTAGTTGCTGTTAAAATGGAATGCACCTGCAGTTCAGCTAACATCCGTTCATTTCCGAGCTGTGACTTGGGCATCAGCGAACACTTCTGGGTATCAGAACTCTTGGTTCTCACAGACAACACCACTCTAATGGCAATGCCTGAAGAAAGAAGAAAAGGACAAATGATTCTGCTTTAAAATGGAATCCTTGCAATGAAACAAACAAAAAGAAGCCCTTTGTGTGACATTGAAGCTTTTTGATTCCTCTCTCTCTCACCTGTTAAATCCTGCAGTTTGGTTACAACATATGGACTCTGTCTGCAAAACACTTTTAAAATCCTGTATTGACACCTTGCTGCAATCTGCCAGCGCATTCCTCAGGGCTTGTCAGTCCGTATGGTGCCACTGTCTTTTCCTTAACTCTATTTTGATTAGGAGCTAGCTGTTGCAAATTGTTGCCAGGGGTTTCTCTTCTCTCCAGTGCTGCAAATCAGCGATGGCAAGAGAGATCACTGGATGTTGCTGGTGGTTACCAGTATTTAGGCAGCATCAGATTATTTTCTATTATTTACAAGGAGCTCTTGCTACAGGGTCAGAAGACTTGATTCTAGGTTCAGCGCAGCCTCTAAGGCACTGTGTCATCTTGGACTAGGCACTTCATCTCTCTGGGTCCTCGTTTCTTCCTCTGGAAAATGAAAATTTAAACTCGAAGATTAAGAAAAGTGTGGAAGCCAGAGGTCTGACATTTTATAATTACCAATTTTTTACAATGATTAAAATAATCCAACAGTTTTTTTTTAATCTGTCAGCTCTACCTTTTAAATGTACCTAGAACCTGACCACTTCTTTTTTTTTTTTTTTTTAAGATTTTATTTTTATTTTTCGACAGAGAGAGAGAGAGACAGCGAGAGAAGGAATACAAGCAGGGGGAATGGGAGAAGCAGGGGGAATGGGAGAAGCAGGCTTCCCGCCGAGCAGGGAGCCCGATGTGGGGCTCGATCCCAGGACCCTGGGATCATGACCTGAGCCGAAGGGAGACGCTTAACGACTAAGCCACCTAGGCGCCCTAAAATAATCCAAGTTTATAATGCTATACAATTAAGGACAAAGAAGAAAAGATAAATGCCATTTTAATTAAATCTGCAGATGGAAATAAACGGGGAAGTTCTACCAGTAATTGTGTGACTGTGTCTTAATGGAGTCCAAAAGAGTTTCCTCTTTGGGAAGTGTGAGCTAATACACCCACAGAGGAGTGATTAGGAACAGAGATATTTATACTAGATGGGAAATGCTGGGAAACAGAGGTTTTATATCAATACCCAGAGGCGAGATGTGGGCAGCTGATGATGTGCAAAAGAACATATAGATCTGAAGTATTTCCTGTTAATGATGATGATGGATTTATCATGTTAGAAGTCTAGGATAGCAATCTATGAAATAAATATATTATATATATATATATTCCTGTTAATGATGATAATGGATTTATCACGTTAGAAGTCTAGGATAGCAATCTATGAAATATATATATTTTATATGTTTTAAATATATATTTATATATGTATTTACCTGTCTGTTACCACTCCAGCCTGTGAATGGCTCATTAGTCTAGGACCATGGTGTGTCCGTACATTAGGTTAGTCCCCATAAACACAGGTTATATAAGACCCATGGGGGAGGGAGGAATCCTTTCGTGCGTTTAAAAACGCCTTTCCGCTTCGCCCCGCCCCTAACCCACACCCAGTCAATTGCAGGGAGGGAGCTGTAACCTCAGCCACATATCTGACTCCTGTCAGTGGCAGGCGGTTTAGACGGATCCAATGCGTGCCTGAGTCCCTTGTTATTTAACTAAATACACCCCAATGTATTTAGAAGACCTTCTAGCTGTAGGGGAATTAACTTGCACCACCAGCAGTACTTGAGTAGAAAGCTAAAATAGCCTAGTGTTATTCCACAGTCTCTTGATTTTTTTGCCGAAGGAATCCTAGCCCAGCAAACTGGTCTTTGCCTTGCGTCAACCTTCCGGGTTTACTCAGCCGCCCAAGCTCTGGGCAAATAGGTGGAAATTTCAGAGTGGAGAGGGGGAAAATGCCCTAGGCTAAAACCTGGATCCTGTGTCTCTCGGTCACAGGCAATGGCCTCTTCCCCCTCCCCCCGGGTGCTCTGGAGAGAGAGTGATCGAAAGTCGAGGCCAGCGGTTGGTAATCTAGGGGTTTCTAAACAAAGTCAGACACCTTCTCTCTTTCCTTCCTGCCCAAGGCAGGAGCTGAGCAGATGTTTCCTGGGACCCCAGCCTGAGGATTCCTGCCGCTTCGTAGCAATTTAGCCTTGACCATTTCTAACAGGGGTTACGTAGCATATTATGACCCCAGCAAAAGGAGACGCCCCCGCACAACTGTCCTTCGCTTCGACTTCTGACCGTGCTGCAGCGTGCGCTTTTTGTCCTTAGTCCTTGAACCTGCTTAGCAGTCATTCTTTCTGGATAGGCCCAGTGGAGCCTCTGAAGGGGCTGCTTTAGATCCGAGCTTCTGCAACTTGAGCGAGAATGCATCTTATTTACCTGGAGGGCTTGTTAAAACAGATTATTGGCCCTCGTCCCAAGTGTTCCTAGTTATCTAGCTTTGAGGTAGAGCTCGATATTTTGCATTTCTAACAAGTTCTTAGGAGATGCTGCCAGTCCGGGACCGCCTTGAGAACCTCTGCTTTAGATAAAAGAAGGTGCCTCGGCGTGAGCTCCCCCTTTTCCTTCCATCCCTCCGAGCTACATTCGCAATTATGCCATTTCCCCTTCTTCGGGTAGTTTCCGGCTTTTGGACTAAGTATTCTAAAGGTTCCACTTCTGTCCCTGGTTCTGAGCGGATGGAGGGTTCTTAGAGAAGATTCCTGCCGCCTCCCAGCCCCCCCCCCCCCGGCTGCTTCGTTCCCACCACCTTTACTGTTTTTCCACCACAAATGCTGCCCGCTGCACTCCTCTCTCTGGTGTGAATTATTCACCCTCTTCCTCTACTCCTTGCATTAAGTGCAACCTTTCCCGCAACTTAACCCGGGTAGCGGGGCTCGCCGCTCGCCTCCCGCGCTCCGCGGCCCTGGGGAGGCTCCCCCGCGCGCCAGCTCCAGCCGGAGGCGCAGGGGCCATTCCCGCGCTCTCCGCGCGCAGACCCTAACTGGCCCCGGCTCCTGGGCGTGGGTCAGGGCGGGTGCTGACGGCTCTTCTGTTGAGCTTCGGGCGCCAAAGCCCGGAGGGGGGCGGTAGCAGCGTCAGGTGGCTGCTCTGCGTCCCCGCGCGCCTCCCAGTCAGTCCCTGCTCGGCGCTCAGCCACAGCTGGAGCGGGAGCTGCTCGACACCTTCGCCCTGACAGCCGCGTCTTTGGGAGCAGCCGGGGCTGGAGACCCCGGCGGGAGAAGCTGAGATGTAAGCCCTCCGACTGTCCATTGCTGTCTCTGGCATCCTGCTCGCTTCTCACTTCCTCTCCCGCTCCGTGGCCCCATTGGACAGCGAACGTTTGTCTGGATCTCCGGGGAGAGAGGAGCGGCCACCGCGCGCACCGCCCGGCAGAAGTTGGGCTCAGCTGGGCAGCCGCGATCCAGCTGCGCGGGAGGGGTGGGCCAGGGAAGGAGGAGAGGAAGGCTCAGTAAAGAGGTCCGCATCTGGACTGAGAGGGACTGGGAGCGAGGGCTTGAGTTGGCACTTCCCGCTCCCCGGCCCCGGGGCGCGGGGCAGAGGGAGAAATGCTGAGTCCGCGCTCAGGCGACCGCCGCCGCGGCAGCAGCCTCAGCAGCAGCTTCAGCATCAGCACCGGCGGGACAGCGACAGCGGGGGCGGCGCAGGCGCACTGTGCCCCGCGGAGCCTGCAGTTCCCGAGCCCCGTGTGCGGCACCGCCACAGACTGGGCAGCGGCGGCCGGGGGAGCGCTACTACCATGAACTGCCTGGTCCTCCTCCCCAGAGCTGCTCATCCGGGTCCGGCTGGAGACACAGTCAGGGGACCCCGTCGCCGCCGCCGCGCCCCCACTTCTTTCGGCTCGATCTTCTTCACCTTTTCCTCCTGTTCCTCCACCTTCTCTTCCTGCATCCCCCCCTCCCCCGCCGCGGATCCTGGCCGCCGCTCTCCAGACCCAGGATGCCGGGGGGCAAGAGAGGGCTGGTGGCACCGCAGAACACATTTTTGGAGAACATCGTCAGGCGCTCCAGCGGTAAGAAGAGTTGCAGTTCAGAACACCCCCACCTCCATCCTGCCCACGCGCGCCCCCCATCCTCCCCATCCCATCCCTCTCCTAAGGCGGAGGGGGATACAGACAGCTCTACCTGGTGGCTTCAGTTACTACTTGGACCTGATTTGGGGTGGGGAGCAGAATAAGGTGGTGGAGGAAAGTTAGTTGCATCCCCTCTCCAAGACATACTCACCTCCCACCCACCTGTCCAGAGCCCAGAAGGGGGGGAAGGGAAGAGAGAGCGGGTAGGGTGTAGGTTCAACTGGAGAATAAAGTTGAGTTTTGCTTTGATGAGGGATATATTTCTTGTTCATCCTTTCCCCACATTTTTTCCCCAAGTCAACTTCAGGGACTGATCAAATTCTTAGAGTTAATCTTAGTGGAAGCGTTTCCCTCAAGTTGGGAATGGCTGTGAAAGTGGCTACTTAATAAGATTTAAGTCTCTGGAATGGCTTTTGGGCCCAATGAGCACTGCTGAAAGAAACCTTGTGCAGGGGAGAATAGTTGGAGTTGAACCTAATAGAGTACTTGAAAAATGGGAAGGCAATTACTATGGTTAAGTTCGTGTTTAAAGTTTCTTTATTTAATTTTTTTTCAGTATGCAGTGGTCTATATTAATCTATATGATATATTTGATTTGACTTAAACAGGAGAAATGTAAAAGGGAAGCAATAGCTACAGTGCTTTTAAAGTAACTGGAGAAAGAATTTTTAGAAATGCCATTCTACTTTGCTACTGATTGTAAGGTTTTCTTGTCTTAAAGTGTCTTTAAAAATGCCATGCATTTATAAATTCATTTCCTCCAAGATATTCTGAATTGGGATCATTATATAGTTCACATTTTAAGACCTTCTAAACTTTGCATGTTACTGAAATCTCCATCTTTCGTGTCTTTTTAATTCTTTTATATAATTTCCAATTTTAAAGCAAGATATGTAAAGTATCCTTTAAAGTTTTTTCCTTTAGAGGCCTGTTATTTTATTTTGAGATCTCTTATTTGGAGACTTATGAGAAAGATATTTCTGCATATTGATCACAGTAGAGCAATGGAAATACTCTATGCAGTTCCATAATTCATTGTTTACTCATTCATTGAAACAATATGTATTTGGGTGCCATATACAACAGACACTCTCTGGGGTCCTTTGGATAAAAGAAATGGTGAAAACACTTCTGTTCTCAAGAAGCTCTCTGCCTAGTGCGTAAGAGAGGGTCACACTAAAAAAAAATAGTTATGCTTTCCCTAAATTGGTTGACTAGATTATACTAATTCTTAGATTAGGATCTCTTCTAAAACTAGGCTTGCAAATATTTCCCCTGATTTTGGGACTGTCTATATTTAAGTGTCCCAAGGTAATTTTCATAAATCTCTGCTGTGATATTTGGTTTTAATTCGAAGCTTGTGACTTTATTTCTTCCACTTTGGTCAACACCTGATATTTTACAAGTCTAGAGCAGACTTTTTGGTTGAAAAAGTAGCTAATAGTCTCAGTCTAATTAAAAAAATCTATAGTATTTTTAACCATTCCAGTGTGATTTCAAATGTATTTTTTATTTTTTATGATAATACAAAATACAAATTCATAACGGTAGGCAATTTCTGTGTTTATACATTACCCTTATGTATATTAAGCAAAGACTTAGAGTACAACGGGATGTTACTATTAAAACAACCCATTTGGGAAATTTAAAGGTTATTGGGATTAACTATTTAAGATACATACATTTTATTTGAGCTTTCTTATCCTTTTGGGTTATTTCAACTCCATGCAATTTGGTCTGTGAGAGGACTTTTCAGAGAAGGCCTTAAAAAATAAAACCCACAGGCTCTGTTCCTCTGCACGATAATCAGAAAGAAGATGAGAATTCCTTGACTGAAGTTGACTAATATAGCATCTTTGGTTGAAACTTCTTCTACAGATTGGAACTATGAGCCAGTTTTTAGAATATCTCTTATTGCAGATATACAAGAGATTAAGACTTTACCTTAATGTGGCTTAGAGATATCTGCTTCTGCTGCTGCTATTTTACAGTTACCATCCAAATTAATGAATGTTTTATCTTTTTGACACCTCCCCTACATAATTGCTTCATTGGTTTAATGCTTCTTTCCATAAATAACAACACCAAGTGCAAATGGAAATTGATCTGTTTTGGCATTTAAAATATCACTTCTCATTACTTATGGCTAACTTTTAATACCACCACTCAATACCTCTGAGCTTTGTTTGAAATGCGTTGGACATGTAAGCTAGGTATACGCATGTGTAGGTAGTAAAAACTAGAAAGTCTCAGTACTACTTTTACAGGAAGAACCCCAGAAATTGAGAATTACAGTGTTAAATTGGTCTGCACATTCATGTGGGAGTATCCCGCAGTTGTTGCCATTTCTATATGATTTGGCAGAGAAATAGAAAGATTCATTCTGAGAAATTGTTTAATTGAGACTAACAGAGAAAATTCCCTTCAGGATTCTCACAGATGGATGAGGTTTGTCACATTGAAGATTTCATTATTCACTAACTTAACCACATTGAAAGTGAAGTGTTGGCAGAGCTTTAGTGGAAAAGAAAGAAATTGAAGAAAGATAGGCTGGGGTTGCCTATTTACTTTTACCCCATGAAATGCTTCTCTTTCTGATACAACATCATTTTCTTCATATGAAAAGATCGGATCTTTTAATGAGTGTCGGATGATATAGAAATTATACAGAGAGACGTACGGAGATAAACAGAAAACCATTCACCCAGACACAAAGATGGAGGTACCGGAAAAACCTCTCTCTCTCTCTCTCTCACACACACACACACACACACACGCAAAGAGCAAAAGAGAGATGTGGAAAGTAACAGAAATACAGAAACAGAGATACAGAAGTCGGGGGGAATATCAGATTTGGAAAAGTAAAACATGAGGCACTTATTTGTCCATGGATATCACTAATGAACTGAAATCTCAGCCAATTAGACATCCATCAGAGAACTTCTTGATGACGTGGAACAAAAGAGCATGAAATGTGGTCTATTTGGATGTAGCTTTTAAATTGGAGCACTTCCTAATAAAGTTCCTAACTCTTCAGTTGCAATTTCCCAGGCGAACAGCGCTGTATTCTGTGCCCTACAATAGTACTAGCTCCTGTTTGCAGTTTCTTTACACCTCTTGAGATTGGATTTTTATTTTCCTTATTTGGTTGACTCAGTCTGTTATGGGGAAGCATTTCAAATTGTTACCAGTGATTCAAAGTCTGTAAAATAAAATAATGAGGGCTATTGAGTAGGATGAATACAAACATACTTTATGGCCAAATCCCCAAATAGTACAAGTAGGGAATTCCTCTTTTTAGTGTTAAGATAAAAGACAAGATCAATTTTAGATAAATAAAAGGAATTACAATAATTCTTAACATGTGATTCTAGTGGATATCGTCTAAGAAGTTGTAAAGGTCAAAAGTATAAGTGTAATAGCAAGGTTTAGATACATTTTTGGCCAGGAGGTTCAAAATGAGTTGCCAGGAACAGAAAGTTTGGGAACTAGTTCATCACATCTGTGAAAGGTCTCATAGAAGGCCTCAGCCTGAAGTGCTTATTGACTGAACCCACATCTGGCACATTATTAGGCTATCTTCCCTTATTTAAATTTCAATTATTTATGAAAGCTATTCATCAGTGTACATTGGGCTGTAGGGAGCAGTAAACCTGTGGGTAGAGGGTAAATAACAGAAAGAAATCAAGTATTTAAGAGTTATAGGTGAAATTTGGGGCGCCTGGGTGGCTCAGTCGTTAAGCGTCTGCCTTCGGTTCAGGTCATGATCCCAGCGTCCTGGGATCGAGCCCCACATCGGGCTCTCTGCTCCGCGGGAAGCCTGCTTCTCCTTCTCCCACTCCCCCTGCTTGTGTTCCCTCTCTCGCTGTGTCTCTCTCTGTCAAATAAATAAATAAAATCTTTAAAAAAAAAAAAAAAAAAAAAAAAAAAAAAGAGTTATAGGTGAAATTTTAGACTCAAACAAAACAAAACACAACATTTCCAAGGCCTTCAACCTGACTATGTCCTGGGGCAGCACGTTTTATTTGTATGTTGTCTTTGATTCCTTAACAAATAGGCAGAAATGATTAGTGTCCATGACAGTGAACTAGGTTGCTATTTTGAAATATTATACATACCAAATTTAATATCTTTTTATTAGAATTTGATTATTGTTCTTTAATATTCTAAACATTATGAAAAACTAGAAATGTTTTTCTCTTTAGAGGAAAAAAAGGGGCTCAGGAAAGAAGAAAACAGAAAAGGTAGTATTTTATCAACCACTTATCCTGCAAGAGAAGTTCAATATACTCGATTTTCCATTATGGCTTGAGATATTTATGTTGTACAAGCACTTTCTTGACTCAGTCACCTTTTACAGAAAATCCAAAATTATTTTTTTGCTATAATTAACATTTGTGAAAACTGAGATCTTAAAAGGGAACCTATAGGAGAAGAAATAGAGAACTAATGTTTTAAAAATAAAACAAAAAAAAGGTATCATACCTTTTTAGTAGTATCCAAGGTAAAAAATGGTGAAAACATGATTTTTTTTGATATAATGTTCATGATATTTTTTCTTGAAAGATTTCCTTTAACATCTAAACCACTATTCAGGAAATAGTGACAGAACCGCATAGTGTCTGAAGCATTGATTAACCCAGGTCTTACCATGTATCACTTTTACTTTTAATACATTGTAGAGGTTGAAATTATACTGACCACTCCCTGAATTGTATTTATAAATAAACCAGCAGATTATCTCTGGCTCTAGAGCCCACACTGTGTTATGTAACGAATAGCAATGCTTTACTGACCAGAACGCTGCTTATCCCAGTTCACTCTTGTCTTCACCAGAAATTGCCCTCTTTGTCTATCTTTTGCTTGATTCCAGGAGCAGGGGTGTTAAGAACTCCATGTCCCCAGTCATCCTTTGCCCTACTGAAAGAACCATGTAAGACACTGTAGTTTTTAATAGAAGAAAGCAACTATGAATATTTTCATTGACAATGACTGAATAGACTTCCAACAAGAAATCCTTTAGTTTAGTTAGTATTTGTCTTTTACTTCCATTGTTGGTGATGGCTGTTTGCTAGCACGGAGGAACAATGCTTCTATGTTCTCCAGTGTCTGGCCTAGGAAAAGGTCTTGTTCTCCAAAGCTCTGTAGATAGTATTTACCACAAGAGGTCACTGTAGGTTCTAGCACAGGTGAACCAAGTAGTGCCTGTCTTCCTTTTTCTGTTTTCATGATTTTTCCATCGAGTTTGATTGAAGGTTAAAACCAGCGTAGTTAGTTGTTACTCTTGGAAGAAAATAACTAAAATGTAAGACGTATAGGGAAGTGAAATGAAAAAACGTATTCATTTCTTTTAATTGTTACAGTCTCATTTTAGTTGATAGCAACCAACATTTTGTGACTAAATAAATTGGCTATTAATAAAAACAGTTTATGTAAAGGAACATATTTAAATACATTTTAGACTAGTATACCATTTACTTTAGCAGATGAACAAAACTTTATTGTAATAAACCATTTTTGGTGCGGTGGTGATATCCATGAAATAAAAAGTTTTGCAGAAGAACGCCATATAATGTCCATATATATTTTCTATTTCAACAAAATTTTTCCTCTACCAGATGTCTTGATATAATTCATATTAAATCAGTGAAGTAGAATCAGTTCCTGACAGTGCTTTGATTTTATTCAAAGATAGTTCACAGATTTATAGTTATTTTCCTAGGAGATTGTAGGATTCTAGTATTTTGATGTTATCCAGACTTTTAAAATAAAATACAGAGCTAGATAAAATATTCTCTGAAGTTCTCCAAACTTATTAAACTTTCCCCAGAATATGGTTAGAGATAATACTACTTGAAGAGATTTTGTTTCTTGCCAATCAGCAAGTCTGAATCTTGGCTTCAGGAATTTCTTTTTCTTTTTGGTAGGGTTAGAAACCAAATATTGGGAGATGCTTCAAATGTCCCAAACAAAATTAGTTTTAATTGGAAAAATTAAAACATTCCATACAGCACTTTTATGAATAAAGGAGATATGTTGTGAAATCCAGTAAACATGAATAACAAGTCACAATCCAAAACCAGTGGCAATTATTATTGTGGAAATTCAAGTCAAAGACAGTGGTTTGATGTGCTCTAAGAAATGGACATTTATAAAACATTTTCCTTTACCAATAACAGAGTAGAATTTTTAAAAATCCCACCTTATGTTCTTGTCACACACACAGAGGAAAAAGAAAAAGTGTGTGAGGTGATGAATGTGTTAATTAACTTCATTGTGATAATCACCTCACCATGTATACATTTATGAAATCATCAAGTTGTACACCTTAAATATATAACATTTTTATTTGTCTATACCTCAATAAAGCTGAAAAAAATCCTCACGTTTCGCCAAATACTCTAGCTTTATAATATATATGGCATGACTCCTTGTCATCACTAAAGAATCACTAAAAAGAATCATGTAAATATTCTCATTTTATAAAATATAGAAGTTAATATTGGAAATGCTTAGTCTTGGAATATTTGATTGAATGGTGGAAGTGATAATATTGAGTGTGAATTTTAGACATTATTTTAGTTTTTGGTTGTATGTGGTACTATTACTAATAAAGAGATATTTGTATATATTTTATTTTTTATTTTTTAAAAAACATTTTATTTATTCATTTGAGACACAGAGATACAGAGAGAGAGAGCATGAGCAGGGGGAGAGACAGAAGGAGGGGGAGAAGCAGGCTCCCCGCCGAGCCAGGAGCCCGATGGTGGGTCTCCAACCCAGGACCCTGGGATCATGACCCGAGCCGAAGGCAGAGGCTTAACCATCTGAGCCACCCAGGCACCCTGAGATATTTGTATACATTTTAGATAGTAGTTTTGTGATACATTAAGTTTTCACGTGGAAAAGGTAGAAAAATTAATTGAAGAGCAGTTAAAAAAAACTTAGAAAGGAAGAGTGGTTGAAAAGCTATTTGAAATTTTGTTGAAATAGATTTCTTTGTTTCTCAGGGTCTGGTCCCATTAGAAAAATATAAATACTAATTACAAAGGTATGGGACTTGAGATCTGAGCTTAGGGGCACAGTTATAGCAGTTCCTAGAGGTAATGACTATAATTAGAAAGTCATGGACATGTTGCTGTATGAAATAAGGTCCTTAATGATATGGGTCATACCTCACAATACTTTTACATCTTCCACTGTGAAGAGCACAGAGCACCAAGTATTAGTTGCTTTTTGATTTTGTCTCCGAAATTGAACAAGTCCATAATTGATTTTTTTCAAAAACAATGCTGATTAAATCTATTAAGTAAGCTTATATAAGTGATTGAATAGTTTAAAATATTTAGTCAATGGGTATATCTGAAAGTGGAAATTGCATTGTATAGGGCAAATCACATGGGACTCATGAGAGCAGGAGAGGTGAACATATAAGCGATCTCACGCTCATCTCCTATTCCAACTTGATGTACAGCTAAAATATTTCCTACTGCTTTTGTTCTACTCTCTAATGGTTTAAAAGCTAGACTGTTTTGTGTAAGAAAAGCGTATAGAGATTTGTTGATTCCAGTTAAATTTTTTAAAAAATAATTTCACAGTTAGGAGATGTCAAGTTTTATCCTTGGGAGTCGATCCTTCCCAGTTTAAGTATCTTCTGAGTGAGTTTTGCCTTGCGGAGCAGCTTGTACTTCTGGACAGAATCCCACAGATGAGAGAAAATGGATTTTGGCTTTTTAGAGATGGCAGGGCCAGCCTCAGATCGCCAAGTTTGACTGAAAAGCAAACAACTCACTTGGATTGAGGGGAGAAGTTAATCTTTATCCTGATCTTTTCTGTAAGCCTTTTCTGTCTGCTGGCGTATTTTTTATTTGGGGCAAGTTAAAGCACAATAAGTTTATATTCATATAGTTATAGCATTGGGAGAATAGAAAAATTCTTCAACAAGGGTTGAATGGGCGCAGAATAAAATCCCCCCGAAACAGCTCCCATCCTTTTGCTTGACCCTCATATACTCTTTTTAGTTAATAATTTATTAGTGAAACAAAAATGTACTGAGCGCCTCCTATGTGCTAGGCGCTGATATAAGCACTGGGGAGGCATAATAAACACAATGATAAAAATAATGCCTTTTTTTTTTTCTGTGAGGGGCAGTGTGCCCATTGGTTAGGAGCCACAGGCTGGCATGAGAGTCTTGACTCCAATGCTTACTAGCTCTGTGCTTTACTTATTGGTACCTAGTTTTCTCCTCTGTAAAATACAAGTAATAAGAGTACCTAGCTTATGGTGCTGGAGTGAGGATTAAATGAAGTAATCCATACAAAGTAGTGAGAACAGTGTCTGGCATGTAACAAATACTTTGTCAGTGCTTTTGGTTATTACTATCATTTAGATGTTTTAAATCTTTGAACGCACCATCGGTAGTCGATGTCTTTGATTCTTGGTCACCATTTCCTTTTGCACCTCTTTCAAATGATTTCCATCTGTACCATAATGTTAAAATGTCCTAGAAGATTACGAGCGAGTATTCTTGTGAATCCAAAGGCCTTTTATTTGTTCCTATTTTCTGACTTTGCAGGATTTGAGATGATGCTCCACCACCCTCTCCCCACACTTGTTTGTCTTTTGGCCTTCATGACTTTGCACTTTCTCTGGCCCTTTTTCCTGGTTTCTCTTTCTAGTCCCCTCCTCTTCCTTTCCTGTTCCCTTTCTCCTCTCTTCCTTGCCCTGTCGCTCCCTTCCCCTCGTCTCCCCTCTCCTGAAGAATAAGTGGTCCTCCAGGTTCAAACTTCAACCATCTTTCTTACACATCTTCACCCTGCTGTTCAGAGGAAGCTTGTCCTCTGTCATAATTTAAACTGTATCCTCTCTGTGTCCCAGTTCTGTGTTTCCAGTGGCCTACAGAATTTCTCTTCTTGTATTTCTCACAAGTAATCTAAACCCCAGTGGTGGCCAGAATTGAAGTTATCATTAGTTTTGGCTTCAAACAGACTTACTCACTTTGCTGTTTCCCCATCTCTGTCAAAGGTGTCTTTAATATTTTAGTCTTTTAGCAGGATCACACTTACAAATTAACAGAGAAGAAACTGATGGTTGCCAGAGGGAAGGGGGATGGAAGGATGGGCAGAATGGGTCAAGGGGGGTGGGAGATACAGCTTCTACTTATCGAATGAATAAGTCATGGGAATAAAAGTTACAGAATAAGGAATATAGTCAATGGCATTGTAACAGTGTTACATGGGGACATCCCCACTTGTGGTGGGCACAGCGTAACTTATAGAGAGGTTGAATCCCTATGCTGTACACCTGAAACTAAGACAACATTGTGTGTCAGCTATACTCCAATAAAAAAAAATTAAAAATTTTAGGCTTTTAGTCTAGAAATCTGAGGGTCTTCTTTGGCTTCACAATCAGTGGAATATTGGTCTTCCTAACTAGATGATCAATCCTTGGAGGTAAGAATTTTTCCATGTACTTCTTTTGTACCTCCTAGAAGTGTTGTGTGCAAAGTAAATGCATGATGATTAACTATACTGATTGATGTCAGGGCATGAAACGTGTCCACAACTGACAGCATCTGCAGCCAATATATGTAAATATGATGGACCAAAGAAGGAATTATAGGTGGAAAGAAAAGAGTTGCTTCATTAACGGGGCTCAGAAACAAAATATCTTATCTCTGTGTGAGGAATGAAAGGTGTGATACATTCTCCTTCTTCATTTTAAAGCTGTCTTTCTCTCTCCTAGAGCAACTATAGTCAAAGTAACTGGCAATCTTTCTGAGACTCTGTGGGAACATTTCTAAGGCTCAGAGAACAGAGCTCTCCACAGAGCAAAGACATTTCCATCGTGATGACACAGACTCTTGTCCCGGCTCTAGACCTTACCCATGGTGAAACACTAGCCCTCTCTAGGATTGTAAATACTACCTTGCAAGTCAGCGGAAAGACTCAGCAAACCCATAAATGTAACGGAGCTTGCACTGTACCTCATTATAGTAAGAGCTTAATAAATATTCACCTTTTCCTATTTTCTCTAGATAAGGTAAGGTAGGGGAGATTTTCCTTCCTTCTTTCTGTTTTGTGTTTTGTTTTGCTTTTTTTTAACTTGAAGAAAGCAAAGAATTAACTCAATGACATTTTAAGTCATATTTGGACTCATTTGACCAAGGGCTTACTTATTTGGAGAAAAAAACAAAACTCCAGACAAACACCGCTCTTCCCTCCAACAAATAACTACTATTTAGAGCCAAAGAAACATCAGTTCTCTTTAGCTCAGTATCTGGCAGTACTTGCAGAAGCTGAAGAAGGTGGAAATGTCAGCCTCTCTGTACCTGGCCCTGTGAAAGCTGGCCAAAGGAGAGAAAGGAATTGAATTTGTGATCTGTATATTTCCCTTACACAATTAGCTCCATTGCATAGATAATAGAAAAAAATAGAACAATGCTTTAGAAAATTAATTAGATTGTAAATGCATTCAGAAAAGCCTCACTTGTGTGTTTCTACCAGGTGTGCAAGTTAGTCTCATCTCTTAATTGGAATTCTTCATTAGTTATCTAGCCATTAGTGTTGATTGCCTTAAAAGGTTAACTTCAAAGAAAATATATAATCCCTTCACAGATACAAATCTTTTGCAAAAACAAGGTTTGTTTATTCGCAGGATTGAAAAATGCTTAAAGATTAAATATGTAATGCTTTTTCCCCCTGATAAACACATTTTGACTGATTTGACTTTTGTCCAAGATTATATAACTAGTGATGTCTTATGGCTTCAGGTATTTTAAGAAATTTCATTATAATAAAATTCAGTAAAAGTTTGTCATTATCTATATCAGGGTGAAGGTTTTCTATTGTATTCCAAGACTATGAGTCCTATATTCATTACTGCCATTACATTTTGCTTCTAATAATTCTGACCAGTATACTTTTTATTTTTTTTATTTTTATTTATTTATTTTTTTACTTATTTGACAGAGAGAGACACAGCGAGAGAGGGAACACAAGCAGGGGGAGTAGGAGAGGGAGAAGCAGGCTTCCCGCGGAGCAAGGAGCCCGATGCGGGGCTGACCAGTATACTTTTTAGAAGCCCATCTTCTCATGAACAAAATACCAACTACTAAAAGTAGAAATTTTGAATTGTTGAACATTCTTTTTTGTGCATGGAGAAATATTTTCTATAGCAAAACTGCTATTATTCCTATCATTAGAATTTCAGAAATATATGTTAAAGAATCTCATGCATTCTAAACCACTTTGGCTAGTTGGAAAAATGTTGAAGTTAATGCCATCAAAGAAACACAGAAACTTAAAAATGTACCTTTGATATTGAAGGAGATGAAAAGTGGAGGCATATTTTTATCTTTGATGACAGCTGAACAAGTTTGAATAAATTAACAGATATTTTTTGCATATTTCAAACTCCCACAGTGATGGTCTGCTTAATGTTGCCAATATTATCATATAATAATTAGTCTCATTGTGGAAGGTACAAAGTGTATGTATCTACACACACACACACACACACACACACACACACATACACACACACACACACACACACACACACTACCTTGCTATAGAGCTGTAGGGTAAAGGTGTATCTGTAAGAACAGGAAAGATACCAGCCTTATATTCTGTTATTCCATAGTGGAAGTGAGCAATGCATCTACCAGAAATCAATATTGTGGATTATGACATATTAGTTATTTATGCTCTTGTTTAGCCATCTGTGCCAGAATTTTATTTAACCCAAATAGCATGTGCTATATGTGCTTCAGGGATTGTTCTGCTGTTACTCTTCTATGAAGCTTAAATATATCTATAGATATCACTTACCCAGAAGACAAGTTTAAAAAATAGGATAGACTCCACGACTTAAATTTACAAGTTTCCAGAGTGTGGGGAAATCTGCTTGGGAACCCCTGATTTTTTTTTTTTCCATAGAATTGTCTGTTCTTTGAAGAAAAAGAACAAATGAACCTATGGGAAGGGGGGAATTATCTGTAATTCTTGACAATATCTAGCATTGCTCTAATAATTGTTGATTATATGACTTTAAATAGGATTCAGAATTTTTATATTTGGTTTTGATCATTCAACAAACATTTGTGGGGATATAGTGATAAATAAACAGACATGGTCTCTGACTGCATGGAACTCAGAGTCTGGGAGGAGAGACAGGAATTCAACAAACCCATGTCCAACATATGATTACAAATTATGATAAGCATCGTGGAGAAAAGGAAAGGGTGCTGTGACTAAGAATAACAGGGATTAATTTTGATTGGGAGGTGGTGTCAGGGAAGGTCTTTCTAAGGCAGTAGTGTAAAATGGAGCCCCAAAGTAAGAGATGGCTAGATGATGAGTGGGCAGAAAAATATTTCAGGTGAAGAGAAAACAGGTGAACAGTCCTAAAGAGAGACAGAGAAAATGAGTGGCTAAGTTTGTGAAGTTTAAAGGCCAGTGTAGTTGGATTGCAGTAAGCAAAAGAAGAGAAAGCTGGGGCCTGGCTATTCAGGGTCAGGCTTTTGCATTGTATTCCAAGTGCAGTGGATAAATCTCCTGGCCACAAGGATTACTTGTTGTGTAACAACAAGTTAGGTCAGAAGGAGGAGGAGCCATGGTAGGGGACCAGCGAGGGGACTGTTGCAGTAGTCTAGGCAAGAGATGATGGTGGCCTGGGCTGGGCTGGGAGCAATAGAGATGGAGAGAAGTAGATGCATCAGACATGTTTCAATTGGTAGAATTATTAGGTTTTAGTGATGGCATAAATGAGGAGATGTGAAGGATGCCTTTCTGGGTTTTGGTTCAAGCATCTGGGTATAGATAGAAGTAGTGCAGATTTCCCTGAGAGCCAGGTTTGGAGTGAAGCTTTAGACATCACCTGCATCATCACTTTGTTATCTAGCTCCTTTTCATTCCCCTGAAGTGAAGAAGAATGCAGCCAAAGGGAGTTTAGTTCAGTGTGATTGTGTACACAGGGGACTTCTGCATTGTACTTACAGAAGTTCAGGAAAGAATATCACAGGCTAGGTAATTAGCTTGGTCCGTCTGGTTGTTCTTGTGGACTAGAAACATGTAGCTTCCGACTTTAATAAGAGGCTGATTTAGACCAGAAACAAAGTAAATTTTTTAATAAAACCAAAATTTCAACCCAAAACCTTAATTTATAATGAATAGCTGACAATCAGCGTTGTTGAAATGCCCTCTTTAACCAATCCCTTTCGGAAAACATTAACAATTACTACATGAATTTTAAGTGTTGCTTTTAAGCTTCAAATTTCCCTTTTTGGTCACTGATTTTTTTTTTTTAATTTAAATTTTAGTTAGTTAACATACAGTACAATATTTGTTTCAGGAGTAGAATTCAGTGATTCATCACTTACATGCAACACCCAGTGCTCCTCACAACAAGTGCCCCCTTTAATCCCCATCACCCATCTAGCCCATCCCCCCCCACCTCCCACCATCAGCCCTCAGTTTGTTCTCCTTCATTAAGGATCTCTAATGGTTTGTTTTCCTCTCTTCTTTTTTTTCTTTCCCCCCTTCCCATAGGTTCATTTGTTCTTTTTCTTAAATTCCACAAATGAGTGAGAATTATTTCACTTAGCATAATACACGTTAGCTCCATCCACGTCATTGCAAATGGCAAGATTTCATTCTTTTTGATGGCTGAGTAATATTCCTTTATATATATATATATATATATATATATATATATATATATATATATACACATATATATATTTATATATACCACATCTTCTTTATCCACTCATCAGTTGATGGACATTTGGGTTCTCTCCATAGTTTGGCTATTGTTGATAATGCTGCTAGAAACATTGGGGTGCATGTACCCCTTTGAATCTGTATATTTGTATCTGTTGGGTAAGTACCTAGGAGTGCAGTTGCTGGATCATAGGGTAGCTCTATTTCTAACTTTTTGAGGAACCTCCATACTGTTCTCCAGAGTGACTGCCCCAGTTTGCATTCCCACCAACAGTAAGAGGGTTCCCCTTTCTCTGCATCCTCACCAACACCTGTTGTTTCTTGTGATGTTAATTTTAGACATTCTGAATGGTGTGAGGTGGTATTTCATTGTGGTTTTGATTTGTATTCCCTGATGATGAGTGATGTTGAGCATCTTTTCATGTATCTGTTAGCCATCTGGATGTCTTCTTTGGAAAAATGTCTATTCATGTCTTCTGCCCTTTTCTTAACTGGATTATTTGGTTTTTTGGGGGGGGTTTTGAGTTTGATACAATTTATTTAAAGGTTTTGGATACTAACCTTTTATCAGATATGTCATTTGCAAATATCTTCTCCCATTCCATAGGCTGCCTTTCAGTTTTGTTGATTGTTTCCTTTGCTATGCAGAAGCTTTTTATCTTGATGATGTACCAATAGTTCATTTTTGCTTTTGTTTCCCTTGCCTCTGGTGACATGTCTAGAAAGAATTTTCTACAGCTGAGGTCAAAGAGGTTTCTGCCTGTGTTCTCCTCTAGGACTTTGATGGTTTCCCATCTCACATTTAGGTCTCATCCATTTTGAATGTATTTCTGTGTATGGTGTAAGAAAATGGTCCAGTTTCATTCTTCTGCATGTTGCTGTCTAATTTTCTCAACACCATTTGTTGAAGAGACTATCTTTTTTCCATTGATGTTCTTTGCTGCTTTGTCAAAGATTAGTTGACCATATAGGTTGTGGACCCATTTCTGGGTTCTCTATTCTGTTCCATTGATCTATGTGTCTGTTTTTGTGCCAGTACCATACTGTTTTGATTACTGCAGCTTTGTAATATAACTTGAAATCTGGAATTGTGATGCCTCCAGTTTTGTTTTTCTTTTTCAGGATTGCTTTGGCTATTTGGGATCTCTTTTGGCTCCATACAAATTTTAGGATTGTTTGTTCTAGCTCTGTGAAAAATGCTGGTAGTATTTTGATAGGGATTGCATTAAATGTGTAGATTGCTTTGAGTAGTATAGACATTTTAACAATGTTTGTTCTTCCAATCCATGAGCATGGAATGCTTTTCCACTTCTTTGAGGTCACTGATTTTTGGAATGTGTGTTCTTTAGCTCTTTGAATCAGAAGATTTGGAGGGTGAGGTGCTACTTGGAGCCAGGAGTACCTGTGCTCAGCCCTTCTTCACAGAGACCCAGGGGATCTGGTGAGCAGCTTGAAATAGCTCTCAGCCAGCTTTCTGGGCTTCCACCTGCACTGAACCTCTGTTGGAGGATCCCTGTCCTGAGGTTGTAACTTTCAGAATAACAGTGCTGGTTTCTGGGTGGTGTGCTTTTCTAAAGTTAGGATGAAGTGAACATAGAGAGAAAATCCTGTTAATTGTCCTCAGAGGCAACTCTAGACCTTGGAAAAACTATACATTAGTGAAAGTGGTTCATTTGATGTTTCTGGATTCTTTTTGTGAAGTACTTTCCCTTTCTCACCCCCACTTGAGATCTTCTCTCCTCCTTAGTACTCTAGAATTCTTTTGTGTGTCTCATCACTTCCTAAAATATCTGAAAACTTCTCTGTGCTAGTGCTCTGAAATTCATCTCTCTAGGGTAACTTGCGTAAGAAAGTTGAGGGAAGAGGGAGGGAGGGAGGAAGGGAGGGAGAGAGAAGTAGAGAGAGAGAGAGAGAGAGAGAGAGTTAATCCCCCAAAAGGTGTTTCACCTTGTTAATGTCCATGGAATCTCTGGACCACAGAAGGACATAGTTTTCATAAAAACAAAATAAAACAAAAAAAAATTTTTTTTAAAAAGATTTTATTTATTTATTTGAGAGAGAGAATGAGATAGAGAGAGCATGAGAGGGGGGAGGGTCAGAGGGAGAAGCAGACTCCCTGCTGAGCAGGGAGCCCGATGCGGGACTCGATCCCAGGACTCCAGGATCATGACCTGAGCTGAAGGCAGTCGCTTAACCAACTGAGCCACCCAGGCGCCCCCCCAAAAATTTTTAAAACTGTCTAATCATGCCAGATACAGGTAGTGTTGGAGCAGCTCAGAGGAAAACATTTTTTCCTGTAATCGCTGTAGAAAGGGAAGGAACATCTCCCATACTTTTATATTGTCATTGACCGAATATAACTTCTCTTCTTTGAGAAATTTTTATCAGTCAAGACTATTGACTTCATAGTTTGTATATGATCTCCTTTAAGAATGGGATTAATATGCAAGGGCATAGAATATGGATATTTTCCTGTTATCTGAAGAAATTGCACTTTAAAGAGGAAGTGCTTCCTTTATATTCAGACAAAGCAAAACAAAAGCTTAGACAGCAGTTCAGAAATACACTGTGATAGGACAGAAAGTCTTAGTGAGGCCTGGCTGTGTGTTTGTCTCCCACCAGACACTCTTTTCCTGTGTACCCGAGTCTTTTAATTTTCTGGGCCTGCTTTCTCATCCATGAAAAGAAGGAAAGAATGCGTAAGATGAGGGCATTTGTGGGCTTGAGGATCACCTGATGATCTTGTTAACATGCAGGTTCTGATTCATCAGGTCTGTGGCTGGTCCCAGAGTCTGCATTGCTAGCAAACGTCCAGGTGGTACTGGTCCACACTTTGAGTAGCGAAGTACTAGGTCAGTTCCCCAAACCTGGCTGAGCATGGGACTTTCCTTCAGAGGCTGTATTTTTATGTTCCATCTTGAGGGATTCTATTCAATGTGTCTGCATTAGAATTTAGCAATCTGTATTTTTGACATTTTTGACACTCATGACAGGATTCTGTTGCAGCCACCAGTATTTGGGGATTATTGCAGTAGATTAGTGCTTTTCCACTCCGACTGCACATTGTAACCACCTCAGAAGGTTTAAAAACAAATACTGATGCCTGGATCTCACCCCAGACCTATTAAAACAGAATCTTTGAGGGGTGAGGCCTGGAACGAGTAACTCCTGGGGCCCTTTCCAATGCTCCTCAATCTCCAACCCAATGAAATGTGCAGTCAAAATTGGGAGAAACACATAATGATTCCTACTGGGTCATTTTGAATCAGGATCTTGTGATTTATTTTTTTGACCTTCTAACCCATGAGGGAAGAGTGCTTGATTTATTTCATGTCCATCTCTGAGAAAATACTGGATGGTCTTGAAAGAATAGGAGATGTTTCAAGACTTAGCCCCTTTGCAGAAATTCAGTCAAGAATCTGCTCATGTATGGGGCACCTGGGTGACTCAGTTGGTTAAGCATCAGACTCTTGATTTCAGCTCAGGTCATGGTCTCAGGGTCCTGAGATCGAGTCCCCCATCAGGCTCTACACTATGTGCAGAGTCTGCTTGTCCCTCTCCCTCTGTTCCTCCCTCTGGTTTCTCTCTCTCTCTCTCTCAAATAAATAAACAAAATCTTAAAAAAAAAAAAAAAAAAGAGAGACTCTACTCGTGTAGAATTCGGCTTCCAAAATATTGTACTGGACTGCTAACACCGAGTAGGGATAATGACTTGATTCTTAGGCCCCTCATGCAGGAACATACTGTGTATTTGAATCATTTGGAAGGAAATGCTTGCAAACATCTTCAAGGACTGAAATAGGCTGGATTCCAAGAAAGTTGAATTTTCCAGAATTCATGGCTCTTGGTATGCTAAGAGCTGTGAGGACAAATCAGAACTGGTTTCCCTGTCAAGATTGGTTGAGGAATGTCTTAATCTATTTGGGCTACTCCAACAAAATAGCATAAATCGAGTGGCTTCTAAACAGCAGAAATTTATTTCTCCCAATCTTGGAAGTCTAAGATCAAGGTGCCAGGATGGTTGGGTTCTGGTGAGAACCCTCTTCCTGGTTGTGGACAGCTGGCTTCTGTTGTGTCCTCACATGTGGAGAACAGAGCAGAGGCATCAAACTCTCTTGTGACTCTTAAAAGGACACTAGTCCCATTCATGAAGGACTTCACCCTCATGACCTCATTGAATCCTAACCACATCCCAAAGGCTCTACCTCCCAATGCCTTCACATGAGAGGTAGGGTTTCAACATATGAATTTTGGGAGGACACAAATATTCAGTTCAGAACAGTGAGGATGGTGGTGGTCACCAAGAATTCTGGGCAATTTCCTTAATAGCTTTGTGTTTCCAAAACTTCTGAACTGATCTCACTTTCAAGATTTGTAACTCACCTCCTTTGAAGAGAAGTTATCTCTCAGTAGCCAGACTGCTTTTCCCCACCATGTTTTATTTTATTATTTATTTTTAAATTATGTTATGTTAGTCACCATACAGTACAGCATTAGTTTTTGATGTAGTGTTCCATGATTCATTTTTTGCATAAAACACCCAATGCTCCATGCAATACGTGCCCTCCTTAATATCCCACCATGTTTTAAAGCCAAAGGAAATTAAAATGTTCCAGGAAACAATTTTAATTAATTTGCTATCCTGTTCTTAATGTTTCTTAATAATACCAGATTCCACATTCACTGAAACAGTAATTTTCATGACTATAGGGAAATGGAACAGTTGTATGAATATTTCAAATACACAAATTGTTTTTCAGTTAACAAACAGACAAATATCCAAAGGAAAATCCTGGACAGTCTATTTAATATTTATCAGTTTTCATCTAATCTAGCCTTTGACATGAAAAGGAAATCTGTTTCCCCTTCTTTTGTGCCGCCCCATTCCTCTTAATATTTTATTTTGTAGTTTAGCTTTCAGTGACAAATACAATTTTGTAGGTTTTGGTTTGCAGGGTCAACATTTAAATATTTGTGTTTTTTTCTAGTTCTTTGCTTGTACATACATATACAGAACTCACATATAGAAAGCTCTCTCTGAATGGGCGCCTGGGTGGCTCAGATGGTTAAGCATCTGCCTTCAGCTCAGGTCATGATCCCAGGGTCCTGGGATCAAGCCCCACATCGGGCTCCTGGCTCAGCGGGGAGCCTGCTTCTCCCTCTCCCTCTGCCTCTCTCCTTGCTCATGCTTTCTCTCTCTCTCTCTGTATCTCTGTGTCTCAAATGAATAAATAAAATCTTAAAAAAAAAAAAAAAGAAAGCTCTCTCTGCATATATGACAGTTGTACAAGAATCTTGTACATAATAAATAATAACAGTTATTAGTTTATTAAGACTTTCTAAAAATTTAAATTCAATTAGTCAATTTATAGTACATCATTAATTTCAGATGTAGTATTCAAAAATTTATCAGTTGCATATAACACCTAGTGCTATAAAGACTTTTTGCTCTAATAGTTGATTCATAATGATTTTGCTTGCATTACTCTATTTCATCTCCATAAATTACCCAGAGTGGTAGGTATTGGTATCTCTAGTTTGTGTGTGAGGAAACCAATAACCTAATTAAAACTCCCTAGGTTTTTCAGAGTAGCTCCCTTGGGAGTATTGAGAGGGGATCCAAGTGCTGGCAGAAAGTTTGGGGACAGGGTTCTTTGTAGTAACTTGATTGTTATGAATATTTACCAGTTGATGACTTGTTATATGAAGTCCCTGGCACTGTGGCTAATTTTCTCAATTACAATTTTATAAAACATTCAGAAATGATAAAAGCAGTTCTCATGCTTTTCCTCCATAAACCCAGAGCACATATTGCTAACGTGCAATTGTTAGGACCTTGAGGTAACGCCTAGTGAACACGTAATTACTTCACTCTCTGATGGTCTAAATGAATAAAATCAAACTTGAAGCATAAAGATGAATAGACACCATATTTCCTGGACTATTTAATCTTTAAGTTGGTTTAAAAAAGCTCTCTTCTGAGTTGCTAGGTCTGATTGAACCTGTGAGCAAATACTCTAGTATGTAGCTGGCAAATACCTGAATAGTCCATATTCTATGATCATTGGCTAAAACCAAGTATATATTTTGAAAAATGGGATTGATTCCAACTTCCGTGTTTTTTTTTTCCCACTGAACAACTCTGACTCCAAGCTTATAAGAGAATTTATCCTGCCTGTAGTGAGTGGCTTTAGGACTTCTTCACTCTTTGACTTCCTACGTTTCCATTATAGGGAAAAAAAGACACAATTTCACCCAGAAAATGTTTGAATTTGCAAATATCTCAGTCAAGAATTAGAATTTAGGGAACCTGCGTTCTAATTGCTGGTCCTGGGGAATCTGGGCTTGGTGAGTCTCTGACTCATTGCAGAATGGAGTTGTTTTCCAGATTAGAGATAATAGATATGAAACCTGTCCCAATGCCTAGCACAGAGTTTGGGCTTCGCTAAAGGTTGCTCTAATTTTGTTATTACATAGAGTTATTAGAGTATAAGTGAAATAATATATCAACAACAAATGAATAATCATAGTTAGGCCCTACTGAGCTGGAGTCTTAATTTTCTCACTGTAGAGTTATTAAAAATGGTATGGTGGGAGCAGTTTAATATTTTTAATAGCAGAATTAACTAGGAGCAATTAGAGCTCCTGATCCAAATCCTAACAAATGTCTTGAAAACAAGTCTGTTTATGACAGAGGGAGGTCTGCAAGACCTTGGGGATGTTGTGAGATATAACCTTTACTTTGGGGTATAAAATTGATTTAATGGGTCTTAACTAGCACACCAAAAAATTGAAATAGAATAAAAAAGGAGGATATCTCATGGAGTAAGTGTTGTTTGAGAATTTTTTTTAGTTGTGTGTTTGTGTAGGTACATGTGTGTATCTGTGCAAACACATTTTAAGATACTATATAAAATTAATTTCTTACTATGAACTTCAACTTAAAAGAAGTTTGAAAACACTGGTTTGCTTAGTTTCTGGAGGAGAGAAAGCATCCCTCAGTAGGACCTTTCATGTTTATATTAGTTCTTTTTTAGAACATTTGTTTTCCATTTCCTGGGATAGAAAAAATTATTTCAACCAATAAATAATTACTATATTACAACTCTTCTAGGCACAGTAGGCATAAAATTCATAATCCTAAGGACTATATTATCTAAGAAGTTAAAAGTAACATATATATGAAGTATTTAGAGAGGCATTGCATTCTAAATTCCATGATACCAATTATATAAAGAGAGATCCCTGCATGAATACATTAATTCGTTTGTATATTGATATAGTCAACCAACAAGCAAGCATCTACTATGTGCCAGACACTGTGTTAAGTACAGGAGGATCAAATTGGACCAAAGTGCGTACAGGCTCTGTCCTATAGAGCTTACAGCCCAAGAGGCAGATGTGCATTCATCATATCATAACACAAATAGGTATAAAATTATAACTGTGTTAAGGGCTGTGAGGAAGAGGTGCATCATGTCTAAAATTATTAGGTATGACCTGGTCAGAAGGTCAGGGAAAGATTTACAGAGGTCATGAGAGTTGAGTTAAGATCTAAATAACTGCAAGTGTCAATCAGGTAAGTGAGGAAAAGAATGGTGTTTAGGCAGAGAGAATGGCAAGTTAAAAGGGTCTATGTTGGGAGAGAGCTTGAAGTTTACAAAAATACAAGAAAAATTTGACTGTGGCCGATTTGACAGACTTTGAAGTCATTATAGGCCAAGGAAAGGATTTGAGCATTCTGAGAGCCATTATAAGTTATTGACAGGTATTAAAGCAGGGAGAGAACATGATTCAGTTGGAAATTTGGAAAGACCTCTCTGGCTTCAGTGTGGTCAATCCATTGAAGAAATCCCGGAGAGGATTGATGTAAATCAATTAGATAGCTGTTG
This sequence comes from Phoca vitulina, assembly GCF_004348235.1. Lineage (NCBI taxonomy): Eukaryota > Metazoa > Chordata > Mammalia > Carnivora > Phocidae > Phoca > Phoca vitulina. The sequence continues at coordinate 35,205,502 of NW_022589710.1, read as the reverse complement.
GAGTGATCTAGGGGAGAGGCGATGGAAGCTTGGATTTGGGAGATGACAGTGAAGATCCAGATAAATGGAGAAATTTGAAAGTTTGAGGAGATAAAATTAATAGGATTTGGTGATGGATTAGATATAAGGATAATGAGAAGGATATTGAAAGATGGCTCCCAGATTTCTGGCTTACATAACTGTATGGATGGTAATCCCATTCTCTAAGATACTGAGGTCCATTTAAGATATCTAAGAGGTTATCTAGGGGCACCTGGGTGCCGCAGTCATTAAGCGTCTGCCTTTGGCTCAGGTCATGATCCCAGGCTTCTGGGATTGAGCCCCGCACTGCATCGGGCTCCCTGCTCAGCGGGAAGCCTGCTTCTCCCTCTCCCACTCCCCCTGCTTGTGTTCCCTCTCTCACTGTGTCTCTCTCTGTCAAATAAATAAATAAAATCTTAAAAAAAAATATCAAAGAGGATATCTAGGTCAATGTGGATATCAAGATCTAGAGTTTATAAAAGAGGTCTGGTTTGGGGATATAAAGTTATGAGTTACTGAATCTTTGGAGACAGGTGAAGTTATAAGAGGAACTGATGTGGAGAAACTCCAATATATACTCACTGGATAAAGAATGTTGAGCCTGCAAAGGAAATGGAGGACTGTTCAGAGAACCAGGGGAAGGTCATTTTATGAAAGCTAAGGGTCAAGAAATTTTAAGGAGGGAGTGGTTACCAGTGCTTCTGAATTGTCAAGTGAGATGAATAAAAAGCATCCTTTGGGTTTGGTGACATGGAGAGGTTACTGGTGATCTTGGTTGTCCTGGAGTGGTAAGGAAAGAACCAGATAGGAGTGAGTCGAGTGAATGGGAGCTGAGAAGATGGAACCAATGAGAATAGACAACTTTTATGGAAAGTTTGTCCAGTGAAGTGTTGGAGACAGATATGGTGGTAGCCAGAGGGGGATGTAGGCTGAGTGGTACTCACTGAATGTCTCATAGGGAAGGTAGAGTGAGCTGGTTCTGAAAGGTTTGATAGGTAAAGCAATGGGAGAAAAGCATTTCAAGTGGACAGTAGGCATCATGGGTGAGTATATTTTGGAGCCATAATGAGAAAACTGACTTAACTGCAATAGTATGGACTTTGTATAGGTAGGGAGAGTGAAGTTCTCTATGCTTTCTAAGTCTGGGAGAGAATCTGATAATGTAAGCACTTGGGAGTCTTGATCTGGATGAGGAGTGGTAGGATGGAGGCAGGGATTCGGGGGGACAAGTGAACATTAGTGTGACAAACAAGATCAGCTGAGGCAGGGAGACCATGTAGCTGAATGGACTGCCATAGCTGCCTAGTCATGAAGTGGAGAGCATATGGATTAGCAGGAGTAAACTGAGTAGGACCCAGCCTGGGCTAAGAGGAGAAAAGTTAGTTTTTGATGATCACATTATAACCATTTATACTTGATGCTATACATAAATGAAAATGTCATATATTTATAGAGGAATTTATACTTTATGAAGCATTTTTTGTGGGAAGTTCATTTTAATCTCTACTTTAACCACCCTATGTACCAAGAAAAGGTAGTATTACCATTCTCGTAGCTAAGGTTCATTTCAAATGTCACAGCTTTCCTAAAACTTCTGAATCTCTGGTCTTTTGTCTTCCTTGAGTTTTCTTTTAAATTTGAGGTAAGTAATTAATATGTGGTAAAATACACAGATCTTAAGTGTACAGTTCAATTGCTCTTAGAGGAATATATACACTTGTGTGACTTATACGTCTATAAAGATAGAGAACAATGACCTTCCCCAGAAAGTTTCTTTTTCCTTTTTCCTGTCAGTTGCCTACCCATTCCCTTTAGTAATAATTGTTCTGATCCCTATCACCATAGATTAACTTTGCCTGTATTTAAACTTCATATGAATGAAATTATAGCTTCTGGCTTCTATCAATCATTATAATGTTTATCAGATTCATCCATGTTGTTGCATGTATGAGTAGTTTGTACCATTTTAGAGCTGAGTAGCTTTTCTTGTATGAATATGTCACAATTTTTAATCCATTCTCTTGTTGATGAACATTTGCTTTGTTTTCAGTTTTTGGCTGCTATGAATAAATACGATGTGAACATTTTCTACAAGTCTTATTGTTAACATATGTTTTCATTTCACTGAGTAAATGCCTAAGAATGAAATATCTGGGTCATAGTTAAATATTTAACTCTACAAGAAACTATTTTTCAAAATGATTGTTCCATTTTACATTCTCATTAATATTTTTATAAAGAGTTTCATTTATTTCACATTCTCATCAAATTTTGTATCATTAACCTGTATAGCCACCCTAATGGTTGAGAAGTGATATATCATTGTGCTTTTAATTTGTATTTCCCTGATGTCTGATGATGGTGAACATCTTATTCTTGTGGTTATTGGCCATTGTATATCTTCTTTTGGGAAATGTCTGTTTGAGTCATTTGCCCATTTTGTTTATTGGGTCATTTGTCTTTTTGTAGGATTTTTGGGTATATTCTGGATAGGAGTTCTTTCTCAAATATCTGTATTGTAAGTATTTTTTCTCATTCTGTGGATTTCCTTTTCACTTTTTTTGACAATGTCCTTGAATGGGCAGCTGATTTTAATTTGATGATGTCTAATTTATCAACACTTTCTTTTATGGTGATTGCTGTATGAGTCCTATCTAAGAAATTCTTGTCTTCCTTAAAGTGGCAAAGATTTTCTCCTACGTTTTCTTTTTAATTTTCACTTTTCTATTTAGGTCGATCACCCATTTTAAACGTATGTGTGTGTGTGTGTGTGTGTGTGTGGTGTGAGGTAGCAGTCATGGTTCAATTTTTGCTCATGTGGATATATAGTTGTTTTAGCACAGTTCATTGAAAAGACTTTTCTTTACCCATTAAACTGCCTTGGTATCTATGCAAAAAATCAATTGACCAAATGGTCTGTGAGGGTCTGTCTCTGAACTTTTTAATCTGGTTGTATGTTTCCCCAACTTGGTTCTTCTTTTTCAGATTTTATTTTGGATTATTTTAGGTAATTTGTACTTTCATAAACATTTTATGATTACTTTGTCAATTACTTCAGAAAAGCCTATTGGTATTTTCACTGGGATTGTATTGAATCTATAGATCAATTTGCAGAGAACTGATGTCTTAAAAATATCCAGTTTCAATTCATGAACATGACACAGCTTTCTTTTTGTCTAGGTGTTTTTTAATTTACCTAACCTGAGTTTTTTTAGTTTTCACTCTAGAGGTCCTACACATCTTTTGATAAATTTATTCCTAAGTATTTTATATTTTTTTATATCATTCTAAGTGAAATTATTTTTCATTTTTCAATTGTTTAATGCTAGTATATAGAAACAAAACTGACTTTTATATTAACTTTATATCCTGCAACCTTGCTAAATTCACTTAATTTTAGATGTTCCTTTGAATATTCCTTAGGCTTTTCTCTGTAAACAACCATGCCATCTGCAAGTAGAAAACAATTATATCTTCCTTTCCAATATTTATATCCTTTCTGTTTTTTTCTTTTTCCTTTTTTTGGCCTTATTTCATTAGTTGGGCCACTAATAAAATGTTGAGTATAAGGGTTGAGAATACACATCCTTGACTTTTTCCTGATCTTAGGGGGAAGTTATTCAATATTCTACTTTTAAGAATAATGTTAGCTATAGATATTTTAGTAGGTATCCTCTATCAGTTTGAGGAAGTTTCCTTCTTTTCAGGTTTGCTCAAAGATTTTAATCATGAATAAGTGTGTCAAATGGTTTTTCTACATCTATTGAGATATAATGATAGGTTTTTTCTTTTATTCTGTTGATATGATGGATTACATTGATTGATCACATAATGATAAATCAGCCTTACATTGATAAGATAAACCCTACTTGGTTATATGTATAATATATATATATTGCTATTTCTATTTGTCAATATGGTCTTCTGGATTTTTGCAACTATATTCATAAGATCTATTGGTCAGTAATCTTTTTTTAACAGACATTGTCAGCTTTTGGTATTATGATAATGCTAACCTCATAAAACAAGTTCAGAAATGTTTCCTCATATATTATTTGAGAGTTTGTATAATATTTATATTATGTCTTATTTAAATATTTGAAAGATTTCACTGAGCCTGGAGCTGTCTGAGCCTTTAATAAGTATTGAGAGAGTTATGTTTTCCTAATGAATTGACCTTTTTGTTATCATTAATTGCCTCTTTTTAGCTCTATTATCCTTGTCTTTAAGACTACTTTATTTTGCATTAATGTAGCCACATTTACTTTCTCATGCTTAGTGTTTATGTAGTGTATTTTCCCCACACTTTCACTTTCAACTTGTCTATGTCTTTATACTTTAAATGGCTTTCTTAGAAATAGTAGACTATCAGTTTCTTTGTTTTAAAATCCAGTTTGAGGGGCGCCTGTGTGGCTCAGTCGGTTAAGCGACTGCCTTCGGCTCGGGTCATGATCCCAGGGTCCTGGGATCGAGTCCCACATCAGGCTCCCTGCTCTGCGGGGAGTCTGCTTCTCCCTCTCCCACTCCCCCTGCTTGTGTTCCCTCTCTCGCTGTGTCTCTCTCTGTCAAATAAATAAATAAAATCTTAAAAAAAAGAAAACAACAAACCAGTCTTTGCTTGGCTTCCAAAACACCACTTTAAAAAAAAAAAAAAAAAAAAAATAAAATCCAGTTTGAAAATTTCTGTCTTTTAATTAGTCTATTTATCCCATTTACATTTCATGTAATGCTTGATATGGTTGGATTTAGGGCTACCATCCCACGGTTTACTTTTTTTTCTTTTAAGATTTATTTATTTATTTTACAGAGAGAGAGAGAGAGAGAGTGCGAGAGAGCATGGAGGTAGCGGCGAATGGAGAGGGAGAGAGAGAGAATCTCAAGCAGACTCTGCACTGAGTGTGGAGCCCAAAGCAGGGCTCTTATCGCATGATCTTGAGATCATGACCTCGAGATGATGACCTGAGCCAAAATCAAGAGTTGGACGTTCAACCTACTGAGCCACCTAGGCACCCCCGGTGGTTTGCTTTCTGTTTGTCCCACCAGCTGTTTATTTTTACCTTCTTGACTTTTTTTGTGAGGGTCATCATTATTATTATTTTGATTTTTTTCCCTTTCAACTAAAACACCTACCACATTTGTTTTACTGTGATTCTGCTGGCAATGAATTCTTCCTGTTTTGTTTCTGAATGTGTCTTTATTTTGCCTTCAATTTTGAAGGATACCTTCGCTCTACATGAAAATCTAGGTTGATAAATATTTTCCTCTCAGTATTTTAAAGATGTCATTTCATTGTTTTTTGGTCATCTTTGTTTTTCATGATTTGTATGCTGTAATTATTATCTCCCCCATCTCCCCTGAAACATACTTAAATAATCTTTTTTCTTTGGATGCTTAAAAGACCTTTTTTCCCTTATTTTCTATGTTCAGCTTTACCTTTACCCATCTTTGTACTGTGGCTTTGCTTGCATTTATCTTGCTTTGGTTTACTGAACTAAGATCTGTAGGTTGTTATTTTTCATGCAATTTGAAAAATTTTAGTTATCCTTTATTCATATAACATTTATGCCCTATTCTATTTTTTTCCAGCCTCAACTACATAGGTCTTAGACTGCTTGATATTGTCCTATGGAACATCTTTAATCTCTTTCTCTTTTTGCTTCAACTTGGAATCATTTGCATTGATATGTTTTTAAATTGTTCTTTCTTAGTGTTCAATGTACTGTTAAACCTATCCAATGAATTTTTTTATTCCAGAGGTTGTATTATTTATTTCTATGTTCCCATATTGACCTCTCTTTCTATGGCTTATTTTTTCCCTGGATTATCATAAAAGTTTTCTGTTTCTTTGCATGCCTAATAGTTTTTAAGTGCATACCAGACACTGTGTTCATACATTATAGAGAGCAGGTAGTTAAGTTATGGGTGGGTTTCCTTGATCACGATTTTAGCTTTGTGGGAGTGTGTGTGTGTGTGTGTGTGTGTGAGAGAGAGAGAGAGAGAGAGAGAGAGTGTATTTTCCACATTTTTAATCTTAGTCCCAGGTTATAACCCATTATCCTGGGACTTGTTTCTTATTCCTAAAGCATGACCTTCTGTGGCTTGAATGGAGAACTTGAGGTATCTACCAAGCTTCTCTAACTTGATAGGACTTGAACTCAAAAATTTGTCTTCTAGCCTTGAGAGCTGGTGAAATTTCTGCTTACCTCTTGCCTTGTAGTCATTGCTGGAGTAGACAGGTTTCTTGTAGACTCATTTTGTGCATGCATAGTTTAGATCACAGAGAAGGATTTGAGGTAGATTTATATACAGGTTTATGGCTCCATATGTTAAAGGATCTTCCCCTCAACTTCAAGCTGCTCTGGCAGCCCCAAATTGTGACTTTTGACTATTTAGTCCCATAAAACTTTTTCTGCTTGAGCTCTATCACCAATGAACTGTATAACCTGGAAATTTGCTCTCTGGGAATGGACAGTTAAATGAATATCTTATTTAATGTATCTCTTTTATTTCAAGGGTTTGTCTTTTTTTCAGTTTCTGTCTATTTTTGGTTGTTTTTAGTACTTTGAAACAGATTTTTGCCATATTTTGTCCAATACTTCTAGATTTAGCATCTATTCTGATAATTGTAATTGGTTGTTACATATTTATTTTTCTTAACATGGAAGTTTTTTTGAGAGTAAAGGGTATGTTTTAATGATCTTTATTCTATCCCATTGTTTGACCCAGAGTAGTGCCTTTTACTTAGCAGCTACTTAGTAAATGTTGAATTGCATTGCTATTTTTATGAAGACCAACTTTGAGTCAGGATTTAAACTTAAAGTCTTAAACTCATAAGTTAATTTCCCTTTTAGGACACTATTTTGAATATGAGTTCAAAGGAGATTTTTTTGGTAGATATTTTGAATTTTTGAAGTATAGTAATCCCTTAAAATTTACTCTTTTTAAATATTGGATTTTTAATCAAGGTTGATACCAAAGATATTTTTTGTATTAATTTTTTTTTTAATTTAAATTCAAGTTGGTTAACATATAGTGTAGTATTGGTTTCAGGAGTAGAATTCAGTAATTTATTACTTACATATAACCCCCAGTGCTCATCCCAGCAAGTGCCCTCTTTAATGCCCATCACCCATTTGCCCATCCCCTCACCTACCTCCCCTCCAGCAATCCTCAGTTTGTTCTCTATATTTAAGATTCTCTTATGGTTTGCCTCCTTCTTCTTTTTTTTTTTTTTTTTTTTTAAGATTTTATTTATTTATTTGACAGAGACACAGTGAGAGAGGGAACACAAGCAGGGGGAGTGGGAGAGGGAGAAGCAGGCTTCCCAGCGAGCAGGGAGCCTGATGCAGGGCTGGATCCCAGGACCCTGGGATCATGACCTGAGCTGAAGGCAGACGCTTAATGACTGAGCCACCCAGGCGCCCCTCCCTCTCTGTTTTTATCTTATTTTATTTTATACCTGAAGCAAAATCACTTCTCTGTGCAAAACAGACCAAAGGTATTTCTTTTATTTACAATAATGATAGTTTCCAAATTCTGTGTAGAATGTGGTTGAAAATAATATATTTGAATAATTTTATTTTTAAAAAGGAATCTTCAATGTTATTTTAAATTTCTTTTAAAGATTTATTTATTTATTTGAGAGAGAGAGAGTGAGCGAGCAAGTGGGGGGAGGGGCAGAGGGAGAGAATCTCAAGCACACTCCCCACTGAGCATAGAGCCCTCTGTGGGGCTTGATCTCATGACCCAGGAGATCATGAGCTGAGCTAAAACCAAGAGTCTGAAGCTTAACCAACTGAGCCACCCAGGCACCCCTCTTCAGTGTTATTTTATTTTATTTTATTTTTTATTTATTTATTTATTTATTTTTATTTATTTTTTTTTTTTAAAGATTTTATTTATTTATTTGAGAGAGAGAGAATGAGAGAGAGCATGAGAGGGGGGAGGGTCAGAGGGAGAAGCAGACTCCCTGCTGAGCAGGGAGCCCGATGCGGGACTCGATCGCGGAACTCCAGGATCATGACCTGAGCCGAAGGCAGCCGCCCAACCAACTGAACCACCCAGGCGTCCCTCTTCAGTGTTATTTTAAATTAGACTTCTCAAGATCAATCTAATGGACAATTTGTCCCATCATGTCAAAATTATAATAATAGAATTTTTGGAGCAGTCATACAAATTGCTTCAGTATTATCAAGTTTAGTTTTCTCAATTAGTGGAGAAGTGACTCTGGCCCTATTCTTAAATTAATCTGTGTTTAGGTATAATTATTATAGTCATTAACATTTACTTAATATTAACCATACTTGTTTTTCATAGATTAGATTATATTTGAATGCAAAGAGGTATTATAAACTGGCTTTTTTTTTTAATGGGGTTTTTGTTTGTATGCAAATCTGGTACTTATTGCTGATCTCATTAGATAATCATGCTAAACTGATTATGTCAATCTCAAGAATAGGCTTTATTATTTGTACCATAACAAACCATAATTGTATTTGTCTATAAATTTGTCTTTTTGTTTACTTGAAAGAAGTACATTGTTAAATGAAGATAAAAAAACTTCCTTTTCCTTCTTTCTTCTTTAGAATCAAGTTTCTTACTGGGAAATGCCCAGATTGTGGATTGGCCTGTAGTTTATAGTAATGACGGTTTTTGCAAACTCTCTGGGTATCATCGAGCTGATGTGATGCAGAAAAGCAGCACTTGCAGGTAGGTAATAGAACAGCTCAGGAATCTTTTCTGAAGTTCAAGTAAATGCTGAATGTGGTTAAACTTACAGTAATCCCCCACTTGACCTCGGTTTTGCTTCCTTGTGGTTTTTGCTTCCTGCGGTTTTGTTTCCTGTGGTTTCATGCTTCCAGTAGTTTATTACCCACAGTTTAAACTTCCAGGAGCAGATGCTCCTCCTTCTGATGCCTATATCATTCACCTCACTTCCTCTCATTTCCTATGAAATGCTATGCTATTTTCTCATGTCACATCTTCACAAGAAAGGTGAGTACAATACAATAAGATGCTTAGAGAAAGAGAGAGACCACACTAACACAGCTTTTATTACAGTATATTGTTATAATTGTTCTATTTTATTATTATTATTGTTAATCTCTTCCTGTGCATAATTAATAAATTAAACTTTATCATAGGTATGTATGTATAGGAAAAGAAAACCAGTATCTACAGTGTTAGGTACTATCTGCGATTTCAGACACCCACGGTGGGGGGTCTTGGAACGGATCCTCCCCAGATAAGGGGAAACTCCTGTGCTTCGACTCTGTGATATTGGGATTTATTTATAATAAGGAATATATATTTGGTCTTTGACACAGTTCCTGGCACAGGTCCTTAAAGCCCTTAGAATTTCCTGTGATAAGAACCATAAAGGTGCCTTTTATTATGTTAATGGTGACTTTTGGAAAGTGCTTAAGTAACCTTAGTATGGAGACTATTGCCAGGGGAACCATCCAGGTAACTGGAGGGTTGAAACATTCAATACTCAAGCCCCTCAACCTCCCTACCTCTAGGGAAGATTCTCTTACGGTTTGCCTCCTTCTTCTTCTTCTTTTTTTTTTTTTTAAAGATTTTATTTATTTATTTGACAGAGAGAGAGGGAACACAAGCAGGGGGAGTGGGAGAAGGAGAAGCAGGCTTCCCAGCGAGCAGGGAGCCTGATGAAGGGCTGGATCCCAGGACCCTGGGATCATGACCTGAGCTGAGGCTCAGGGCTGGAGGTTGAATTAAGAATTAATCAGTCATGACTATGTAGTGAAGCCTCCATAAAAACACCAAAGGACAGGGTTCAGAGAGCTTCTGGGTTGGTGAGCATGTGGAGGTACTGGGAGAGTGGAGCACGTGGGGACAGCATGGAACTCTGTGCCTTCCCCCATAGCTTGCCTGCGCATCTCTTTGATCTAGCTATGCCTGAGTTGTATCCTTTTATAATAAACCAGGGATCTAGTAAGTAAAATATTTCTCTGAGCTCTGTGTGCTGCCCTAGCAAATTAATCAAACCCAAGAAGATTGTGGAAACCTCCAATTTGTAGTTGGTAGGTCAGAAGTACAGGTAACAACTTGTGCTTTCAACTGGTGTCTGGAGCAGGGGGCGGGGCGTGGTCTTGTCAGACAGAACCCTTGACTTGTGGAATTACGCTATCTCCGGAGAGGTTGTGTCAGAATTCAGTTGAATTGTACGACAGCTGTGCCTGAACCGATGTGAGTTCGTTCCTTGGTGAGTCAGAAACTGCACCAGGTTGAGTATCAGTCGCACAAACAAAACTTTATTTGCAGCAAATAAAGACATGAAGGAGAATGGCTTCCAAAGCCGTGAGTCCCCAGAGCGAGGGTGAATGGATTCCTTTTATTTAGGGTTAGGATGAATATTTAGATAGGGAAGCCTTATCATCGAATGCAGAGGTGGGCATAAGGTCATGAAAAACATGCCTATACCCACATTGTATGTTATGTAAATGAGGCTTGTGCTCCTCCAAGGGCGGAGACTGTGGTAGTATAACGAGGTAAAGGTAGTTGTCGGTCATTCCAGAGGTCGCTCCGTCGTCCATCCGCGCAGGCGCGAGTTAGGGGTTAAGCTCAAACTGGTCCCTGTGCTGGGTCCACTGGAGGTCTTGTCAGCGCAGCCGCTTTCGCTTGGAGGGGCGGTTTCACTTTCCATTTGCTGGAGTTAAGAGCTAAGCTGGAAAGAAGAGCTTAAGGAAAAATGTAGGAGAAAGGTCGGTGAGTACAAGCAGGTGGGCAGTAAAGGTCAGGTCTTGGGGTCTAGCTGGTGATACAACCAGCTGGTGTCCCAAGAATTGCTTGTTGGTGTGGAGACTGTTGTCCCCCTTTCCCCACCCCTCCCCCCATCGGTACCAGAATCTATTTACTCACATCTAAAAACTGTAGAGTAAAAATTGTATTAGAATATTAAGGAGACTAAATTATCAGTGGAAAAATATAGTTTAAGAGCCCTTGGGGGGAACTTGTGCAAAGAAAAAGATTTTTGCATATCTGTAAATCTGTTAATTCATTCAATAAGTATTTTTTGACTATCTATGATGAGCCATGAACTATTCTAGGTGCTGAGTGATGAAAGGAGCATCCTCTATCAGAGAACCACTGATGGTATCAGTACTTCTTGAGCTGCTAAAACGGTCTTGAAGAGAGTAAACAGCCCCCAACCAAGTAGGACGTAATTCACGAACATTTAAAGAACGTCAAAGTGAAGTTTTTACATCCTGTGTAAATCACATGTACTTTGTAATGTTGGTACATTGTACCATTGTTATTCTGTTTGGCTTATGTAAAACAGAATCTGGCATTTACATTATTTATAACAATTCTTTCTAAAATATGCCATGTCTGTGAGTTTAAAGAGAGTATTATGAAAAAAGATCATATAAAAGAAAAGGAAATTCTATAAAGGAACCAATTTAGATCTGGAAACTTTTTCACAATATTTCAGTAAGGCCAGATGGGAAGTTTTTTCCTTGAGTTAATTTTTCTTCAAAGCTCTCACTTAACTAAGCACCAAAATCATGTTATTTTGGAACTATAAGGGAACTAAATTATTTTCTACTCCAAATCCTTTGTTTTCCAGAGCATAAAACTGAGGTAGAGTTATGTTTAGGGACTTGCCCAGGGAAATACAGTGATTTATTTGTCTTTTTTTCTATATATCTATGTTGAAAAAAAATAAATATATATTCTACATCTTCATGGAAGCCAGGGATTTCATATTCTACCAGTGAGTCTAAACCTGACTACATGTAGGAATCACTTGGAGAGGTTTTGCACCACTTGGATTCCCAGATCTTACCTCTGGGAATCACCTGTTCAATCAGAATCACCCAGGGTGGGAGGTGGGGGCAGGTATCAGTACTTTTAACCAAAGGCTCAGATGATTCTGATGTTTAGGCATGTTTGAGAAATAGTTGGTTCAGATATCTTCCTTCACTTATCTGGTCCCCACAATCTTCGTTTTTCTCTCTAAAGTTATTTTCACATTCAATCTTCACTCCCAGGTCTGAAATTGGTAAGCAAGAGTGATGGAAAACTGTGGCCCTTTATTGAGAAACTGCCTTTGGTAGCAGTTTTTCTGTCTTTGTGCCTTTTTCTTCTGTTGGACGAATATTAGCTCCCAGGCCAGCACTGCCGCTACGGTGTGTGTTCTAAGTTCTGGGAGGTTAAGGTCTGTATTGAGCTTCTCTGTTCTCTTATGTCTCAGCAGGCTTAGGTTAGGAAAATGTTAGTTTTATAGTAGATGTTACTTATAGAACAGGCTCTATAGAGAGTTCCAGGGACTGTAGATGCTCCCATACCCATTTCTTCTTCTTTTTTTTTTAAATTTTATTATGTTATGTTAATCACCATACATTACATCATTAGTTTTTGATGTAGTTCTTTTTGGACTGTGGACATCCCACCATCATGCCATGCCTGTTTCAGATGCCGTCTTCCACCTGAAGGTATTTATGATGCTCTCAACAAGATTTTCCTCCTCTGACTCCCTTGTGGTTCATTATTTGGCATCATCATCTGGCCTTGAACTAGCTTTCCTTATCCCATGGGGTTTTCATTGCTATTGCTTTTGTCATTTTTGAGACATATTCCTCTTCATATCTGGATATATTGTAAAGTCCTGCTCCCATCTCTTCTTGATTCCGTGTATCTGCCTCTACTTCCAGTCTCTTTTCGTTGGCATGTGCAATGTGTCCTACAAAAGGGTTCATTAAAGAAAATGCTTCCATGTTATAGTAGCATATTCTCTCCCCTAAAAGAGCTGCTTTTTTCCTCCCACCACCAGTGTTAGATTATAAATGTCTTTAAGGAAGGAATTTCATCTTGTTCACTTTTGTATGCACTAAGGACACAGCTCAGTGTTTTGTGTTTGTATTTGTTGAATTGGATTGGCTTGTGTTGCAATAAACCCTAACCTAGGTCTCCTGTATAACTGTATAACATGATTTTGTTTATTGTATTTCATCCCAAGTGGTATGGTGTTTAAGGTGGGTGAGAGAACGGAAAGCTTTGGATAATGTTATGCTTTTTCACTGTGGGAAGAAGTATGCAAACCTTCCCCAGTTCTTCTTCACTATTGTTAGAGATGGCATTTTCAAAATGATAATATTCTTCTTTTTAAAGCATTTTTAAAAAGATTTATTTATTTATTTGAAAGAGAAAGAGTGTGCTCATGCAGGAGCATGAGTGGGAGGGAGGGGCAGAGGGAGGGAGAGGATCCACAAGCAGACTCCCTGCTGAGCGGGAAGCCCCCTGTGGAGCTTGATCCCAGGACCTTGAGACCATGACCTGAACTGAAACCAAGAATCAGCTGCTCAGCTGACTGAGCTACCCAGGTGCCCCTGAAATGATAATATTATTAACGTAAACAGTTATTAGTTGATTGCACAAAACACCCAATGTGTTTTGCTGATCTAAAAATTGCAACCAGTTCAATGCCTTCACAGAACAATGAAGACTAGCATCTGATACATGAGCAGTTGATATTTGAACCTTACCAGGTTTTCTTATAGGCATAATTTATTCTAATGCACTCCCCTTTTAAGCCTCCTTGTCTCCTTTTAAAATTAAACTCTACCCATTTTATGTTTACTGCAGCATTCTTTAGAAGAATAAAGTCCTAGAAATAGTCAAAATGTCCAGTAGTAGGTTTGCTAAAAAATATTTTGGCAAAGCCTAACTTTCGAAATCATATGTTGGAAGGATAAGACACTGAAAGAAGCTAACAACATTTTTTTTTTTTTTGCTAACAACATATTTTGTAAGTAAAAAAATCAACCAACCAAACAAACAAAAAAAATAGTTCGCAGAACAGTATCTGCATTCTGATTCTGATTTTTTTTACATATGGCTTTTTTCTATTTCCTGTATAAGTCTATAAAAACCTTTGAATATCTTGCACAAGGAAACAAGAAAAGAAGGAAAGAAAAAATTAGGAATACATTGTTAAAGCTAAGAGTTATTATAAAGTTTGGAATCACCACAATTCTAGTTGGAGAGAACTAATTTGGTACTGAGGATAGCCTTACAAATAATTCAAAGAATTTTACTGATTTTAATAATGAGAAGTTTTAGGCAAACGTAACAGAGTACGAAACTACAAATCAGTGAGCATCAGTCTGTGAGGAAACAGTATGACATTTTATATGCTGAAAAAATCAATCATCTTTTCATATAACTTGCATTAGATGGATTAAAGTAGTGACCAACAAAAATTAATGTTCTACATTTAATATACTCAAATATGAGTTGTTTGGGAAAATGAAAAAAATATTAATTTGTGATTTTACAATAGCAAGAGGTTAATAATTTAGTTCTTCCATTTCCTTGTTCCTTCTTTGCCCTTTCTGTCCAGAGTACCTGTTTCTGCTCTCAGCAGCCACAAGGGAGTGTTTTTTTCCTACATCCTTGTACTTCGTAATAGTACATAATAGTATGTACTTTAAAAAAAAAATTATGTATTTGAGAGAGAGAGAGGAGCAGGGGGAGGAGCAGAAGGGGAGGGCCAAGCAGACTCCACCCTGAGCACAGAACCCGACTTGGGGCTACATCCCAGGACCCTGAAATCATGACCTGAGCTGAAATCAAGTGTAGGATGCTTAATGAACTGAGCCACCCAGGTGCCCCTACATTTCTATTTTTAAAAATGTGATGTGTGCTAGGTACCATCTCATTTTTGTTTTGGCTAAAATTTCAGAAAAACATTCTAATGACACTTCAGGATTGGTAGGAATTTCAAATCTAGTCCATTTTATTGTGTAATAATTGCGTTTCCAAGCCTTTGGACTGTTTTGCTATTTATTGAAGGACACAAAATGTATTGCATATTTAAAAGAGATTGTAGGTTTTGGGGGGAGGGTATTTAAAAGCATCTGATCTTATCTCATGACCCCCACGAAGCCATGACATTAAAGACATCAAGACATGCTATCATAGGTTAAGTAGAAACCACTTTAGCATTTTACCTTTGGTTGACCTGAGAGATTTTTAAAAGCCCCTTCTGTTTTTTTGTTTGTTTGCTTTTGTTTGGTTGCTTATTTTTTAGAAGTGTGAGAAGAGCAATAATATAGGTAGGGAGGATTGGAGTATATAGATCCTTTCAAATACATTTTTTTTTTTCCTCTGGGAGGCTCATTAATAATCCTTTATCCAAGCCATCAAATGAGACAATGAAGCAATTAAGAGGCACTTTATTGGATGTATTTCACAAGTAGTTTTATTAACTCAGGGTCATCTCAGCCAGTGAGAGCACATTACACATGATGGATGTCAGTCCGTTTGGTTCCATCTGGCTGAGGGCTCTTCCTCACACGGTGGCACCAGGGGAAGGTGTTGGAGAGCAGAGGTGCCTCAGTGACGTCACACTCCAAAGGTTAGAGATGTCCAGGGCTCTCCCTGATTTCCATTAATTACATGCCATGGATCTACCATTTATGACTCCATCTAAATCATTTTAAGCTCATAAATTAATGGGTTGTGAAACATTTTGGTTACGATTCAATGTATAAAGTAATGCTTTGATTTATTCTAAAATTACCTCTTTCAGGTTTTGAAAGCTGTGTTATTTGTTTGTAAATTTTCTTCCTTACTCCCCCTCTCTCAGGCTTTTTACTTTTTGATCCTTTGACTATATAGATTTGAGCCCATTCTTCCATTAACTTTTGTGATAATTTTATTCTTGTGGCTGGTTCTGAGTGAGAGACCACATTTACCAACTGCGTTAAGTCAATCTGTGTGGTTTCTGTGATGAAGAATTTGCTAGGCTGTGAATTACAGCCTATAGATAATATTATCCTTTTTGCAGTGACTAAATATGGTGTTTTAGTCCAAGAGTATTGTTGACCATTAGCAGATTAAGATAGATTGGCAGAAGTCATGAATAGGTTATATATATTTTTTTGTTTGTAAGGTTCCTTTCTCCCTTGGAACTCTGTCAACATTTATAGCCATCCTTGCTGGTAGGTATCATAATGAGGCTTGTTTGTGAGATTTTGTTGGCAGAACAAGGGATCCAAGATAAGTAAATCCTGCTATAAACCAAGGCCACCTGTCCTTAGAAATTTGCCAGGGCAAATTTGCCCAATGCTCAGGCAAGCTGGATTTAGCCTAGGCCAGGCCTCAGGAAAATTTCTCCCTTACTCCCAAGACCAAATTTTACCACCAGTTAGTTGTGTGGCAAGAAAAGTGGCCAGAATATTCAGGAGTAGGCCCTGGGTTTGTGCTTCAACCTCATGGGCTCATAAAGAAGACACACAAAATGATGTATGTATCCCTTTAAGACACAGTGACCCTGCCCATTAACAAGCATGGCCCAACCCCTGTTCTAGAATTGTAGAGGAGCTAGAGAGTAGTGGGGTTGGGGCTGGAGGGGTTTTCTTCTAACCCCACCCATAAGAAGCATTCCAGTCATGAATTCAGCCATTGTATAGCACATTATAATTTGTGACTTCATGTGCATTATCTTTTTAAAACCCTCACTCTCTGAGGTATATGAACATTATCATCATTTTACGGATGAGGAAACTGAAGGTCAAAGCAATTATATGTCTTGCCCATGAATTATGCAGTTTGTAAGTGGTGGGTGGACTTCTGTTATATCGTGACCACTCAGTATTATAACGGGGATAGATAGCTTCTGAGCATCTAATTTTATTTTCCTTTCCAATGAAGATAACAGTGCAGCTGAAGAAGTCATTTATAATTACTCTAAGGAGAGCTTGGCATTCTAATAGAGCAATTTGAAGTTCTGAAAATTTTTTTATATTCCCATTATATATTCCTGGAGGGTACACATAAAAAATGTGCAAAATTATTATATAGGTATATAGTTTCTAAAGCCTGATGATTACCATTTCTAAATCTTGGTTTCCTTCAAATTCCATTAACCATTCAAAGACTGGATTGAGCTTCAGCCATCCAGAGTCAGGCTGCTGGAAACCTTGATAAAGACACTCAACATTTACGTGTAAATAGCTGAGCAAATAAAAAATGTACCATTCTCGTAGACTTTGTGGAAGCATTGACTTCATCAGTATGGTTTGAACAACATCAGATGGAAATACTTTCACTGGGAGGATG
The DNA here is from genome assembly GCF_004348235.1 of Phoca vitulina. NCBI lineage: Eukaryota > Metazoa > Chordata > Mammalia > Carnivora > Phocidae > Phoca > Phoca vitulina. The sequence goes on along the minus strand of NW_022589710.1, from coordinate 35,188,393 downwards.
GATAATACATTTCAGACATCTTTTATATTTTTTATATATATTTCATTTTGAAATATTTTTTATTCGTTAATTGCTGCATTTTACCACCTCAAATATGCATTCTGTCACATATATTTGGTTTAATAAACTTAAAATGAAAAATATGAGTGAAACAATGTAAGAAATAAAAGACAAATTTTTAAGGAAGTACTCAGATTGTAATAATCTGGGATTTTTTTTTTCTTAAAGTGCCTCTATTAGGACAGGTAATTTTACCATTGAGAGGGCTAATTTAGTGAAGAATATATTATAGAATTTTTAGAGTTTATTTGAAAAGTTGCTTTTTTCATCTTCTCTTTGGAATTTTCACTGAATTGGACTTGTGTTTTATTTTTTATTAAGTGATATTATTACATCAATTTCCAAGACAGTTTTTTAAATTTAAGTTGTAACTTATTTTTAAATACTATTAGAATTAATTTTTCAAAATTTTAAAAATCTTAATTGCTTGTTATATTGTAGATGCTTTCTTGTTTTTAATGTTTTTCTGTTGGTCAGTTGTGGATATTGTGTTTTAGTTTATTGAACCATAGAGCTCTGACATTTACTAACAGGAGTAAAATGGTTTTTCTTTTCTTTCCTATTAAGACCATAAACATTTAGTTAACTTAACCATATCTTAACTTTTTTAGAAAACTAAACATAAAACATAAAAATGTTTTTAAATGTTTTCTTTCTACTAATAATTCTTTAAATGAAAAATAACAGTCAATTAAAAAAAAAAACTGGTTGATTTAAAAATTTCACCTGTCTGTAAAAAATATTAACAGTAATAAAGTAGTGTCTTATTTTTTGGAGGGCAAGGAGGGTGCCTTTAACTGAGTAATTCTAGTTTCAGTGTAATGCCTTTAAGAGATTTTCACGAAACTGTCATGAGCTGGAGTTCAGGCTTTGGCAGAAATAATGGTTTTTCAATGCTGTGTTATAGGTAGGCTCGGAGGCTTCTTCTGTGAGTCTGGCTCTGAGATTATGGGGTTAGAATCTGTCATTTTATTCTGAGATTCTTTTGCTTATTTTACTGTTATAATGACAATGAAAATTTTCTTTTTTAATAAAAGATAGAAATACTGTAATTGAAAATGCAGGATGCGGATTAGGCAGTCTTCAGTGAGCTTTATCTATTTCTTTTCCTTTTTTAGTTTCTAGAATTCTAGTTGCTTAAGTTAGTGTTATCATAAGATGGGCCATGACTCTGTAATTTCTGGCTGTGACATGGTATTGCTGTTGAAGTCATTATTTATTTATTTTTTTTTGCTATTCAACTATGTTTTTCATGTTGTAAATTTTCTAGGTTGATAAATTCGGGGGCAGATTTCCCTTGAAGACAATGAATCTTAACTCAGGGGCCCTCCCTTGAGTGGATGTCTTCCAAAGCTCTGTACCTAATTTTGTTTTATAATTTTATATTATTTTCTTTAAAGAGGGTCCCTAAGATTGTATAAGCTTTAGGCCCTACCTCACTTGGATTAGCCTCTGGCCGATATGCAAACTCATTGAAACTGGAAGAAAAGCAATAACACAGATAGACTTGAACCTTCAGAAACTTAGTCGAGGTATCTAGCAGGTGCCACATACTCTTTTCTGGTGGAAGATAGGTTCTGGACAATTATGCTAACTAGTAGATCTATGTATCTAAAACCAGATGCACAACTGATGATCGTGGAAGCATCACAAGTAAAGTTTTAGAGGCTTGTAGTCCTTGACTGAGTTCTGTTGTGTAGATAATCAGACTTTTGGTGAGGTTCTCTTAGAAAAACAGATAATTTCAAACATTGGGAAATTTTTGTGGCATGTAAAATCTCACTCTTTAACCTATATTTTGTATATTCCCTCACCCATGGCAACAGTGTATATCTTCTTCAATTTATCACCATTGTTTTTCTCCTGTTAGCCATTCCTGCACCTGTCTTGAGAAAAATCCTCATAACTGATGAGAATGTTGATGTAGTATATGTGTAACATGGACTCTTCACGTATCCTTGTGTGTGGGAAGATAAAAAAGACCATGCAGGGCGCCTGGGTGGCTCAGTTGGTTAAGCGACTGCCTTCGGCTCAGGTCATGATCCTGGAGTCCTGGGATCGAGTCCCGCATCGGGCTCCCTGCTCAGCGGAGAGTCTGCTTCTCCCTCTGACCCTCCTCCCTCTCATGCTCTCTGTCTCTCATTCTTTCTCTCGCAAATAAATAAAATCTTAAAGAAAAAAAAAAAAGACCATGCAAGCTGAAACCATGCAATATGATCTTAAAACTCAGTGGAAAAATTTGTGATTATTCTGTGACTTTACCCATGTCTGTCAAAACATTAAAAACTCTCTTACTCTTGTTTATAAATGCAGGGAAATGCAAATAATAGTAAAATTCATATTTAGCACACTGTGATTTAGAACTTAAGAAACATTGAGAATTAAAGCATTTCATTTCTTTTTAAGAAAACTGTCATGAGTCACTTCAATTATACTGCCTTCTCCTGACGCAGCATGACATAAAGAGAGCATTTTTTTCTCTTAGTAAATGCTCATACTCCTTCATAAATCTGCACCAACCACAACTATTTTACTCCTGTACTCTCACGATTGTGAACTATCTCCTGTGGTTCTTTTAATGTGAAATTTTTTTACTGGCGTCACTTCCTCTGGGAAAACTTTTTTTTTTTTTTAAAGATTTTATTCATTTATTTGACAGAGAGAGACACAGCGAGAGAGGGAACACAAGCAGGGGGAGTGGGAGAGGGAGAAGCAGGCTTCCTGCGGAGCAGGGAGCCCGATGCGGGGCTCGATCCCAGGACCCCGGGATCATGACCTTAGCCGAAGGCAGACGCTTAACGACTGAGCCACCCAGGCGCCCCTGGGAAAACTTGATCGTCTTTGTCACAATCGCTTTCCTGATTTATGTTGATAAGTTCACCCTCCCTAAGTTCTTCCAGCTGCACATCTAGAGTCTCTCAAATGACAACAGTGTCAACATGCCATAGTCTTGGATTTCATCTATACCTTCATTTATGTTCAATTTGAATGTCCCCTTCCAGCATTATCATTTTTCATTTCTTCACTAGACTTTAATCTTTGATGGCTAATTCCTGCTTTCAGTTATCCGTTTTTGTAAAATGTCACATGGGTTTATTGCTGAGAGCCAAGGAGGCAACACAACTACATGCTTTGAGTCTGGGCGTGAACTGAATAACAGATGTACAGGGACCAAGACTGAGGGGCTTGGAAAGAAGTGATGTGATTGGTTACTGATTGTGATGTGTATCTGTTACTTACTAGTGATTTGTAGCTGAGGAGCTAACAGCAAAGTTTATACTTTATGCAGTTATTTACAGTTAATATACTATGGTAACTGAAATTTGAATTGTGCTGTTGGGAAACTGGTGTTATTTAACTAAACCGTAGTTACTGAAATTCATGCCTATATGAACTATGTAAGTTGATGATTCTCTCTCTCCCTCTCTCTCTCTGTGTGTATATATATATATATATATATATATATATATATATGAAATAATTTCTAAACCTAGCTTTTAGCAAGAAGTTTAACAATCACGATTAAAACATTGTTTCAATAATTTAGTTTGTTTTGTGGGAGCAGTATTTAATTTTGTAACTAAATTTGAATACTCAATCAAAAGAGACAACTATGTGATTTTATATAGCATTTGAAAAGCAACACAAAACTGAAATGGATTGTTTGTTTTTTCCCAGTTTTATGTATGGAGAATTGACTGACAAGAAGACCATTGAGAAAGTCAGACAGACTTTTGACAACTATGATTCAAACTGCTTTGAAGTTCTTCTGTACAAGAAAAACAGTAAGTATCTAAATTACCAATAAGATGTGTCAACTCTGATTAATGTTATGTTTTGGTTAGTGGTGGTTGAGCTATAGTGTAGAGAGAATATCAAACTTTGTCCTTCTCTTGGTAAAGGCAGGGGGTGCTGATAAAATTAGAGAGCAAAACTAATGAATGATTCTTCCTATGAAAAACAACCTTTTGAGGAATGGCAGGAAAATATGGTGCCTTTTAAATGTGATTTTGTATGTGTGTGTGAGGTGGCAAAATGTTTTGTAATTAATAGTCATGGTAAAGATCCTACAGTTACATGATAGCAACTAAAAATGATAGAGAAATTCATTCATTTCTTCTTGTGGTTAATGGAAAAGGTGATTGGTATCACTGAGTATGTGTGATTCCCTTTCTACATGTGCACGGCTGACGTGGTTATTGACTTGAGGTCTTCACCAATATGGCCTTTTGCTAGACTCTGACTCTTTTGTGTAGAAGGCTAACAGAAGTAGTTCCTACTTTCAGAATAGGCTATTCACATCTGGTAAATATGTATTGATTATGGTGAACTGTTCTCTAGGATGGAATTTGTGAATGATCAGTTGTCCATTATATATCACATAAGACCTCATGATATGGACTCTCTTTCAGAATTTGCAGCCAAACAAAAACGAACTATTGTACTCCACAACCAAATTTCCTTTCTAATTTGTTTTCTTTGAATAGTTTGGTCACTGACTTTTATTTCTTTTTCCCAAGTTGACCTTTTTTTTTTTTTAAATTTTTTTTTTAAATGAACAGTCACTTTACAAGATGGGTCAATTTATTTAGTGTTAATGATAAATGACAGCAAAGCCAATTATCATTTTTTAAAAGATTTATTTATTTGACAGAGAGAAAGAAAGGGAGAGAGCATGAGTGGGAGGGGCAGAGGGAGAGGAATATCAAGTAGACTCCCTGCTGAGCACGGAACCCAACGTGGGGCTCGATCTCATGACCCTGAGATCATAACCTGAGCCGAAATCAAGAGTTGGACACTCAATCGACTGCGCCACCCAGGCGTCCCAAAGCCAGTTATTATCTTTAGTGGAAATTGATGGTTACTAAATTCTTCCCCAGCTTGGGAAGCATTTTAGCTTCAAGAGGAAGCACTTGCTCCATGTTCAGAGCGGGCTGGATTTTTTACAGCATAATTCATCCTCTCCATCTTACTCAAACATTTATTCACTATAAAATATTTAGAATTGAACTTAGGTTTTTCTTTTTATTAATAGACCATCAAAGACATAATCACAGCCACAGGCATTGCTTTAAAATTAGTGCACTTGGTAATGGGAATACTGGTCTTTAGTGGTTTTACCTATGGAATGTCTTATTATTTTATCTTTCATTTTAGAATCAAGGCCAAAGAGGTATTCCTCTTTATTCATAGCCAAATGTCTGTTGGCTTGTCACCTAGAAAACAATCCATTCTGAATGATCTGCTCTGGCCTCAACCGGAGAAAAGTCAAGCTTGAGGTGTCCTCTGGGTCTTTCTCACCAGGTCCATATATATATCAATAAATTTGTAGTAGACTCCTATGTCAAAACCCTGTATCCTTTTCATATAGGTTGTTCTCCTTTGAATGACTTAGATATGTGCCCTGAGTTTAGCAAATAATTTAAGGATATTCCCTATTACTAAAGTCATTTCACTTTGACACTAAGAAGAATAAACAAATATTTGCCCGATTTTAAAGCATGAGAACCAAGTTCATAGTGCCTGAGTTTCTTAAAAATACCTTTGTGGAGATTCTGTTTTCCTTATATCCTTTAAATCATGTTAACAAGAACTTGAATTTTACATTTCCAAAAGTTTCCTTCCAAGGTAGTATTTTGCTTTATTTTAATGTTTTGAAATTCTGTTATTTGCATTGAGTTTTTTTCATTAATATGGATAGGTATCATTTAGGTATTTTAGTGGAGTTCTACTACACTGAAAGGAGCTTTAAAAAATCTTGTAAATTGTTACCTGAACATCAACTAAAAAAAATATGTTTTTGTAACTTTTTAAAAATGTTAGATAGAAAAATTCACATGTCTGTAGATAAATGTTTTGGGAATGCCTGAATGCCACGTCTTCCTAACACTTCCATTAAGTAATTAGGTTAAACAGCATTTTGCAAATGGGGGGATTGAGGTATCTGATTTAACATGTGTCATCGTTGACATTTCAGTTTGTAGGCTCTATTTTTAAGGTGCATTGCTCCGATTAGCGGGAACCGTTTCTACTGTTGGGAAGGAAACAGTAGCAATGGGGTGATGGTTTAAATGGGTCTTCCTGTCTGCACAAAGGCACACCTGTGATAGCCTGGGCCGCCCAGATAATCAATGCTAAGACACTGCCCTGAGTTTCCATCTACAACTGGCCTCTCTGCCTAACCCTCTCAGACTTTCTGCTCCCTTGAACCCCCAGACCAGAGTATGGATATTTTACCAGCCACTCAGCAAATACTCTGTCTACTTGGGGAATCTGACCCTGTAAGTCAACTTTGATAGCTGAAAGCAGTTTTAAAAAAACAGTCCTGACTCTAGGCTAAAATTTGAAAAATTGCTCTTTTCATAGAATGTGCAAAATGTAACATCATCTCTTTCTGTTCAGATTTTTAACAGACCTTGGAAAATGACTGATTTTTAATGCCCTTTTCTCTGTTTATGACCCTGCTGCCTCAAGCTCACTGTGTTGGAACAGCCATAGGCCACATATCTGCTAGCATGTGTGTCTGGTGATTTGTAGAACTGCGTATATCACTCACAGTTCTTGGGTACACTGTATAGAAGAAGGAGCAGAAAACAAAGAACAAGCCTCTCTGGGAGATGGTGTGGTGGTTTTTGAGATCCCTGTCTCACCCAGTGATCATTTTGGAAAGGGCCGTGTTTTCATAGGGCCCCAGGGTTGCAAAGGATCTGGTTGTCAGAACTGAATATTCCATAAACACCTCCTCTTTCTAATTCTCTGACTTCTTGAACCTGGTAGTTAAGCCATCTCTTCTTGTCTAGATGACAAATTCCCCATTGTGGTGACATTACTCTGTGAGTTTTTTGGCCAAAGGTATGAAGGTTTTTCTAATTTGGTTTTCGTTGCACCACTAACAGACTATCAACTCTCACAGAGACTATTAATAGCTGCGTATTTCACTCCCCAAATCCCAAACCTAACAAAAGCCTTTATGTCTTTAAGATAGAAAATTTGGAGAGGCTTTACTGCACTATGGCTTGGAAAGAATATAATGGAAAATGTGTCTTTTTGATTCTGATGGAACATTCCTTCAGTGTTTTATCATTTAATGGATAATTACTCCTTTGAAGGCATTTCTTGTGTCTTCAAATATTTATTGTTTGAAATAATGCCAGTTCCTGGTTTGTCCAAATCCAAAGCCTTAAATGCTCTGAAACTCTTTGTTTTCTGGAGTCTGCAGGAGCCATTGTTTAAAGAACATAGTGACAGCTCAGAGGATCATAGGGGAAGGGAGGGAAAACTGAATGGGAGGTCATCAGAGAGGGAGAAAAACCATGAGAGACTCTTGACTATGGGAAGCAAACTGGGGTTTGCTGGAGAGGAGGTGGGCAGGGGGATGGGGTAATTGGGTGATGGGCATTAAGGAGGGCATGTGATGTGATGAGCACTGGGTGTTATACACAACTGGTAAATTATTAAAAAATAAAGAATATTTGAACAACTGCAAACAAAAAAAAATAAAGAACATAGTGACAGAGTCAAGCCTCATTCTTTGAGTGAAGGAGATAAGAAGCAGTGGCTCATGAAGATACCTGAGAATCTCAAGGGCTGGGGGCATGTCTTCCCCGCCCCCCCCTTAAGGTCGCCTTAAAAGCTTCAGGTAGAGTTCTGTGTACAGCAGACATCAAGCGTTGCTGCCATCCTCTCTCTCTGATGTGGGGGTGCTGTCAAAGGCATAGAGCCATCTTATAACTCTGACTGACGAGAGAGCCTTGAGGTAGGAAGAGCATTTCAAATGTTCTTCCAAGAGGAATGCTTATCAGAGCATCAGGGATTGCTGCTGAAGTCATTTGGAAACACTTCTCAAAGGGACAGGAAGAGTGAAGCATGTAGGAGTGGTCACACATGGTGACACTATGAAAAGGAAGTTGGAGAGAGCAGCGGAGGTGCAGGGACACAGACCTAAAGGGAATGCTGGTGTTACCGTAGTGACACAGCCTTTGTGCTCCTGCGTGGTGAAATGTCACCCTCAGCTTTACTTTCACAGTTTGATATTTTGGGTTGAAAAATGTTTATTAATATTTGAGCAATTGGTAATTGATACAAAGTTAAAGTTTTTTTTTTTTTTTAAATTCTGGAAGCAATTAAAATACTGTTGTTTCGGTGCTCGTTCCTGGCACAGCAGTGGGCAGCTGAAGAAAGAGGCAAGGCAGGAGACCAAATCATTGCTGTGGCTATGTCACACTCTCTTGTCCTTTCTGTCTCTTACAGGAACCCCTGTTTGGTTTTATATGCAAATTGCACCAATAAGAAATGAACATGAAAAGGTGGTCTTGTTCCTATGTACTTTCAAGGATATTACGTTGTTCAAACAGCCAATAGAGGATGATTCAACAAAAGGTAATTTTCTTTTTCTTTTTCTTTTTTGAGAGAGAGAGAGAGTGGGGGGAGGGACAGAGGGAGAGAGAGAGAATCCTAAGCAGGCTCCCTGCCCAGCATGGAGCCGATGCAGGGCTTGATCTCACGACTCTGACATCATGACCTGAGCTGAAATCAAGAGTTGGTCACTTTAACTGACTGAGCCACCCAGGCGCCCCAACAAAAGGTAATTTTCAAAGGAATGGCCACACTTAAGAATTAGGCTGTCAATTAAATATATTTTTATTTAAAAAATACATAGGTTGCACTGGAACACAAAATTTTACTATTTGGTACTTCTTTTGCTTTACATTCATGCTAGTAATTATCCACAACCAGTTTTATTCAATCATGCCATTTGAATGGAAATAGCGTGGCTATCCAGAGTAGAAATAATAGTTGGTTAACTTAAATTATAATAAGAGGAATTGAGATAAGACATAAGGAAGAACTATCGTAGAGCATTATTAATTTAGAATCAATATAACGGGAATTTTGACAACTTCTTCCAGGATGAACTTTAGAAACACAAAATATAACAGCCTGTGAGATGGTTTGGGTGAAGTCCTTTTACAGCACAGTTGATCAGTTGATTGAATTTTGTTGAATTGATTAGAGATTGGTTAGTTGACTTTTTTCACGTTACTTTTCACCCTTTACTTACTCAGCTTTTGTAGATTCTCTTGGGTAGATGCTGTTAGATTATGTGAAGAATAATTTTGTTATCAAGAGAGTGGCTGGCAAAATGCAAACATCCTGACTACAGTCTTACTGACTTTAATATTCAGGAGGAGAGTTATAGAAAGCAGTAGTCAGTGGCATGTGCTTTTATCTTGTTTTCTATGTAATTTACTCTCATTTTATTCTCTCCAATTATGTTTAAATTAAAAACTGGTATCTGATAAATGAAGAATTTCAAATACTCTTAGAAGTTTTATGACATGTTATTTTTAATAATCTCTTAGGAGACTAAAAATGTCATCTTCCTCTTTGCATTTGGCATTGCCTTTTCTTACCTCTTTAAAAAAACTGGCACGAAAGTTTAATTTTTCCAACTGTAATCATAATTGTAGAAAAATTTTATAGGTTTATTCCTTGCATATGAATTCACATATATTATACTGGGTCAGTTTTTGGTTAACATCAAATTATAAGTGGAAAATTTTGTAATGTGTAAACCATTTATTTTTATTTTTATTTTTTTTAAAGATTTTATTTATTTATTTGAGAGAGAGAAAGCACAAGAGGGGGGAGCGGGAGAGGGAGAAGCAGACTCCCTGCTGAGCAGGGAGCCTGATGCGGGACTCGATCCCGGGACTCCAGGATCATGACCTGAGCCGAAGGCAGTCGCTTAACCAACTGAGCCACCCAGGCGCCCAGTAATGTGTAAACCATTTAAAGTATAACATGGAACAATTTATTTGTGAATGTTTCTGAAAATGTGTGTATTAAATCATCTCCTGGAAGATCGAATATTCACTTTTGGACTTATTTTACCTGTTCTTCTACCTTTACTCATAGACCCAGTGTCTAGAAGGTTTAGGATGAATTTAAATACTGTTTTTAAAAATAGAATAGTTTTCTAATAGTATTTAGGTTTAATGCTTGTTTGTTTGTTTTAAAATTCAAGGTGCTCCATCCAATGGCAACAGAATTTGTGTTCTCAAGCTTACGTGGAACATTCACTAGGTAGATCACATTCTGGCCATAAAACACACCTTGGCCAATTTAAAAGAATAGAAATCTTAAAAGGCATGTCCTTAGACCACAATGAAATTAAACTAGAAATCAATAACAGAAAGATAGCTAAGAAATCTCCAAATACTTAGAAATTAACACATTTCTAAATAACCCATGGGCCAAAGAAGAAGCCTGAAGATAAATTAGAAAAATATTTTGACTAACTGAAAATGAAATTACAAATTATCAAATTAATGGGATATAGCAAAAGTAGTGGTTAGAGCAAAATGTATGTAACATTAAATGCATATATGAGAAAAGAAGAAAGATATAAAATTAAAACCCTAAGCTTCTACCTTTGGGAGACAAAGAAGAGCAATTTAAGTGAAAGCAAGCTGAAGACAAGAAATAAGAAACTTTAGAGCAGAAATCAATGAACTAGAAAATAGGAAAACATTAGAGAAAATCACCACAACTCAAAGCTAGTTCTTTAAAAAGATCATCAAAGTTAATAAACCTCTAGCCAGGCTAACCAAGAACAAAGGGAGAAGAAGCAGATTACCAATATTAGAAGTTAAAGAAGGGCCATCACAACTCATCTCAAGGACATTAAAGCATATAAAGGAATACTTTGATCAACTCTATAGCCACTGAATTGATAATTTAGGGGAAATGGACCATTTCTTTGAAAAACAAACTGCCAGAACTCACACTAGGAGAAATAGATAACTTAAATCATCTTATATCTATTAAAAAATAATTAATAATTAATAAACTTCCAAAACAAAGAAACACCATGTATGATGTTTCTGTTTTTCATTTTTGGCAAATCTACAATCTTTTCCAAAAATAGAAGCAGAGAGAACTCTCCTCACTTGTTCTATGAGACCAGCACTACCCTCATACCAAAACCAGAAAAAGACATCACTAGAAAAGAACATTATAGACCAATATTTCTCATGAATATTCATATAAAAATACTCAACAAAAATTGAATCTACATGACAACTAAGTGGGATCTATTCCACATATGCAAAGTGGGTTCAACATGAAAAAAATCAATCACTGTAATCTACTATTTGAACAGGCTAAAAAAAGAAAGATCATATCATTTCATTTGACATAGAACAAGGATTTGACAAAATCCAGCACCCATTCATGGTAAAAACTCTTGGCAAAGTAGGAATGGAGAGCAACTTCCTCAACTTGATAAGGAACATCTATGAAAAACCTCCAGTTAACAGCTGACTATATCTTAAAGTAATATGTTTTTAAATAAAAGATAAGTAATTTTTATATGATTTGTGACCTAACATTCTTCAGATGAATTTGTCTTGCTTTCACACTGAATGACAGTAATACTGAGTAAAAAGCTTTTGTGTCACAGTATTTTCCCTTATATAATATTTATATTTATATTTGATGAATATTATAATTCTCTCTCTTTAAGTGATTTCATGACACTGCTGAAGTTAGGGAGAGTACATACAGTACATTCTCAATTTTGATATGCTGAACATTGATTGATGGTGTCAGTATATGTAGTCTATTTATGGAAACTAAAAATTGACAGCATTTTTTAGTGAAATTGGGGAAAAGGTGCTAATATTGAGCATTGACTTTTATTTCTCAAGTTAATGCCCTTCCATTTATCTGCCTACACCTGCATCCCTGTATCCTTATATCAGAATCTCAGAGTTCTTCATCAGGCAAAATCTTTTAAATGCATAACTCATTCTTACAAAAAAAATGGCATTTGAATAAACTCCAAACAACTCAGACCATTTGATTTTGAACTATGTGCTTGATAGGCATGTAAATTAGAATTTACAGGGAAAATCAGACCCCATTGTGAAAATCATTAGAGAAGACTATCTCTTTCCAGTGCCAGAATTTGTAGGGGAAGAGCTTATTTTAAACAGACTTTTATTTTGAGACTTTTCCACACCTTTCAAATACATAACAGATCACTGAAAAAAGTATTGCACGATGTAACTATGAATGCTGTATATGAGCTACTTTCTATTGTTCAAATGAGCTGTAAAATTAATATGAAAAATTCAATAGAAATAAAATATTTATGACATTAAGTAATCATCCTACTATCTCTATGAAGGTAGAAGTATAGGAAAGTGTGTTTGGAAATCTTGGCAGAAAAAATATGTCTCTCAAATTCTTAAGTTGAATAAAGGGGACTGTGGAACTTTTGAGAAAGAGCAGAGGAGATTTCATGATAACACCATAATATCAAAATGATTTGGGTCTAAAACAATGAACTGGGAGATGGTAGATTTACTTTTAATTTAACCTTGGGCACCAGAGTTACTTAACATGAGCCTTCTTATGACTCTTGTAGGAAAGTTTTGTTCCCCTTGTTTATCTATTTTACTGATTTTTTCCCCTCAACCAAAAATGCTGATTAGGCGTACAGAATGGTGCAGGCACCATTCTAGGTCCTGGAGATACACAGTTCCTTTCCATCCTAATGGGGGGAGGGGAGACAAACAAGTAAATATATATTGGAAGTTTTCTTCCGATTGCTCTTCTCAGGAATATAAAAAACATGGTTATCACCTGAGAGTAAGGATGGTGAAGGAGATGAAGAAGTATTGAAGTCATGGTGAGAGAGAAGTAGGTATGAAATGGTAATCTAAGAGGGTGGAGAAGTGAGCAGGCAAAGGGAATTTGGTAAGCTGAACACTAAGGTCTGCTTGGGACTAGTGGTCATGAGTTCCACTAGAATCTATGAGCATGATTATTGTTTTACTCTATCCATATTCAGTCAAAGATCTATAGATGAAGAAGTAATGAAGAGTTGGATTTAACCAGAGTTGGGATTTGGTAAGGTGAGTGAATGGAAAAGAATCAGGGCAAAGTATCAGGGAGTTGAGGCTGTTGCAAGGGAAGAGATGGAGGGTGTTTGTAAAATTTGAAGAAATACTTAGGTAATAGAGTTCTACCTAGGACATAGGAAATAGTATTTTAAGATACAGAATAGACAAGTGAATCCATACCTTAGCAGGCCAGAATGGAACTTTTAATCCCAGAGCAAGGGTATTTTTACCTTCCCCCTCCCCCTCCTCCTCCTCTCCCTCCTCCTCCTCCTCCTCTTCCTCTTCTTCTTCTTCTTCAATTCTTCTTCGAGTTAGCAGACAATTAATAAATTTGATAAAGGGCATCTACAAAAAGGATATCTACACAAATATCATACTTAATGGTTGAAACATTGAAAGGTTTCCCTTTGAGATTATTAACAAGTAAACAGTGCCCCCATAGCCACTGCTATTCAGCACTTTACATTTGACTTTCTTAATGTGAAAAGGGGCCAGTGATTAGAGCAAGGGCCTAAGTCCTTTGAGGATTTGCCAAGGTTGGAATTGACATCAATTTCCTACTTGCTTTGGTATTTTTACCAAGAAACTCAGATACATGGTTGAAAGAGTTGAGTAAAGGCTAATTCTGAATTTTATTTCTAAATTGTATCTGGGATAGTAACTATAATATGATGGCAGCCAACCAATCTGAGTGCGCCTCTTCCTCATAATGAATCTTATAATACCAAAACTTCATTCTAGGTTGATTTTTTTTCCCTTAAAAAGAATGGCACTGAGTGATGTCAGTGATACCTCTGACTTATACCATGACGGATGGTAGTAAAAACCATCGAAGGGGAAGGAATCCAGTTTTGATGGAGTAGTTACTATATGTCAGGAAGTTTATGTTCTTTATTGCTCTTTCCTATAATTCTGAAAATTAGTATCATTATCTCCATTTTACTGTTGAAGATCCTGACATGCAAAGTGTGACTGATTTCCAATCCCATGTTCTCTCTATTGCACCATGCTGTCTCATCCTTTCCAGTGGAAACTTATTATTGTGGTTTGGCCACATTAATACCCTGCTCACCTTTTTTCCTACAGCAATTAAGCACATGTTGAGAACACTCTGATTCTGACAGAATTGAACTGTTTTGAACCAAGAAATTTACTGATAATAATTCAAGGGGGCAAAGCATTTTTGTTATCTTTTGTTCCTGGTACTGAGATCTTGGAACTGTTGCTCAGATAATCAGTCAATGGTACCTGATTCATCATTTGTAATAATACAAAGGGGAAAAATTACAGCCAAGAAATCCATTTCGTTGATTATCCATGTGTGTTCTACAAGAGATGGCCAGAATCTCTGCCCATTTATCCTGTACGGTATTTTCAAACAGATTCCAAAACTGCCAAGACACTCACAGTGTGAAATATCCTGTGCCAAATAGTTATGGCATCTTCATGCCAATAATTGAGACAAAAAAATTCTTACAGAATGAAGCTAACAGCAAAAATAGCAACCTTCCCCTGTGGGAAGCCAGTGGTTTTCTTTATAGAGAGGAAACAACAGATGAAATATGAGTAATTATGCCATGTAGTCTCTTTGGCCAAGAGTATAATTGTTTACCTAAGCTTTTTTCGTATAGATTAGAATCTTGTGTTGCAGTCTAATAGATTGATTTAACTGCCTCTGTGACTTCCTCTTATTTTTAAGATTAGGCAGTGCATGACAAAGAGGTTAATTGCAACCCAATAGAGCTAAACTAATGTTTTATTAAGAAGGAGATGGCATCCTGAGCTTTTAGGAGAACAAATGTTCTCATAATTCCATGAACAACTCATAGAGCAAGTATTAGGCTCTTCATAGTCAGCTGTCTGTTCACATTACCCCATATCGACCACATCTAAGTAACATCAGCGAACTGTGCTGAATAATCAGTTACACCAGTGAGGTCTCTGTAAAGGTGAGATCAGTAAATGTATCACTGGGAAAAGTTAGAACTGCTGATGTGTCTTTTTTCTCTGACCTAGACAGTATGGCTGCTCAACTTTTTCAAAGTTTGACTGTATAGTGGGGGTTGGTGACAGATCAAATGAACTAATTTAGTTAATAACATAGGCAATTCCGAATGTGTCCAAGGGCACAAAGGGATAGGCATAAGGAAATTCACTGTGGTGTTGTTAGTGATAGTGAAAATCTAGAAACTACTTAAATGTTCATGAATAGAACATGTGCATGATCAGAAAAGAGCAAATGTCTACTACTCTGAGATGATAAAGGTGCAGGCAAGAATCAGTGCCATACAGGTGGGTCTTGAGATGGAGGGGACAGAAGGGAAATTGAGGGCTATCTATTATGTTTCTTTTGGCTTCTGTTTATTCAATAACATTTGACAAGGTAATCTGAGAGTGAGGAGAAAGGGGTGGTATAGGGGTCTTGAAAAAAGTGCTAACTGTTTAGAACTGAGGACTATAAGAAAGCCCTAACCCTAGCCATTATCCTAGGAAATGAGAGAATGCATGCCATTTGATGATTTGTATTCTTCTATATGTCAATGAATTTATTCCTCCAATATCTCTTTTAATTTTTTTCAAAATATTTTCTGGATAAACCTTATTGAACTCTGGGAATAAAAATGGGCTTCTTTCTAAATCCAGTACTCAGAAGTACTAAGATGTGTAACATCACTTGTCTTAGGAAAATGAAGCTTCAATAAGTATAACATTGCCTTGTAAGTTTCTAGAAATATTCAATGCAATTATAAATCCAGTTGAAGTAAGAAAGAGAAATGATCACAAGAAATATTTCAGGTGCCAACATTGTTACTGTCATCTGAAGATACTCTTACCACTATGAGTGGATCAGAGAAGCTTCCAGAAGGAGATAATGCTTTAACTGAGTCTGGAGGTGCCAGTAAATGCATGAAAGCCTGGAAACACTGAATATCATGGGGTGTACAGAGAATTCTTAGTAGATTTAATTTTAGTTTTGAATTTATTCTTTTTTTTTTAATTTGCTACTGATTTTAGTAAGGCTGGAATACAGAGTATATATGAATAAGTAGAAGGGGATGAATGCAGAGCAATCTTTGGGATCAGAAACTAAATGACCTATATACCAAGGATATGCAATGTTATACTGAAGGCTTCCAGGGGTCTCTTAAAGAGTTTGAAATAAGGGAAGGGCGTGGACCAGTTGTGTGCTTTAGAAAGCACTTTGGCAGCAATGTAGAGAGTTGCTTGGGGAGTATATGGTCAGCGAGCAGATAGAGAGTATAGTCTTTAAGATGCACGGGTGGAAGATGATATACTGTCTGACATATAGGGATGGAGAGAGGAGATTCAACTTGAGTATTTATTAATAAGTTATAGTCTATAAGACTTAGAAGTGATTGGATATGTGGATGTGGAGATAATAGTGAAGGAGGATGGTAAATTTCAAGTTTCTGATTTGGGCAATGGAAATATCATGGGCCCATTCACCAAGTCCAGGAATACATGAAAGATGTGGAGTTGGAGATGGAGAGAGAAGATGATGAGATCAATTTTGGACATGTTGTCAGATGCCTATAGACTATCTTAGTAAGAGGTGGCTAATGGCTGATTAGATACTAGATAGGTCTAGTCCTCAGAAGAAGAGTCTAGATTGGTGATAGAGATTGCATATTGGTCTTTTACATTGATGTTAAGTTCTTAGAGAGCTGGTGGCATATCTGGTGCTTCCTTTTTTAAAATTTTTTTCTAGCACATTACACAGGGTTAACCTTAGGGTTACATACAATTCTCAAGGCCTAACATTTTTTTTCTTCTAGCCACTAGGATAAAGTCCATTAATTAAGAATTAAGGACCTTCTACCAACTGATACCAGTTTACCTATTTTCTAATCCACTTGTTGGATACCATAGACGGAGCTGAATTGGTAGGGAAATACAAAGCTTAACTGAAGTCAGAATTAGCCTGAAGAATGGTAGTAAACTATGATGTAATCTACCTAGTATAGTTTGAAAGACATTTGACAGGTGTCTGCCCAGGATTTCTTCCTTCATCTTTTGTCACATTGTTTGAAATTTCATCATTGCCATTACAGTTATTCCTTGGGACCAGCAGGAGTTTTCCTTGTTAAGGAGTTATTTGACAAATAACCTAGTTAGGGGCACTAGCATAGAAATTATCACATGGTCTTAATGGAATCTTTAATAAATTAGAGTCTTTGGGATATGTAGAGAAAGGGTAATTGAGATAGGACCAGAGTATGGTTAGTTTTGCTCTACTTATTCACATTTCCTTGAAATTAATTATTTTAGTAACAGGAATTTGAGGCCTCAGAAGAAATTTCTTTTTTTTTTTTTTTTTTTTTAAGATTTTATTTGTTTATTTGATAGAGAGCGAGAGAGGGAACACAAGCAGGGGGAGTGGGAGTGGGAGAAGCAGGCTTCCCACTGAGCAGGGAGCCCAATGTGGGGCTCAATCCCAGGACTCTGGGATCATGACCTGAGCCGAAGGCGGATGCTTAACAACTGAGCCACCCAGGCGCCCTCAGAAGAAATTTCTTTCTCATTAAATTCACATCCCTTTCCCCCAGAAGTTAAAATTACTACTCTTTCAGAAAACAATATTAGGGATTCTAGATATTTAAGGAAGGATCTTTAGCTATCACTGTAGTTGTTAAGAGAGAAATAACATTTTTCTATGTAACAAGAAAAGATGGAAGTGTGATAAGAACCATAATATGTGAGATTTGTCAAAATTGGGCTTCATTTTCTTATGTGTATATATCTGCACACAATGCACAGTAGAACTGTTTTTATTAGTCTATAATAAATACCCCTGCCCCCAACTTTCAGTGGCTTAACACAACAGAAGCCTATTTCTTGCTCACATTACAGTCCGAGGCAGGTGATCCTTGGCATATGGCAATCTTCTGTGCCCTAATTCAGTGCTTTACCTTTCCCTGGGGCCTTGTTGTCACTTGCATCCAGCTGGTAGAAAGAGGAAGAAAGTGTAGAGAAGTCTCACTTGCTTCTTATGTTGCGGCATGCACATGTGTAGGAGTGACACACTTCATTTCTGCTTTTATTCCATTGATGAGAACTAGGGACATGGACACAGCTAGATGCAAGGAATGCTGGGAAGTGTAGTCATGGCTGGGCAGCTGTGTTCCAGTAACAAATCTATATAATGCAAGGGGGAGCACAGAATTTTGTGGGCAGCTGTAACTTGGCTACTGAGACTATGTAATAGATATGAGCAAAACACAAAGGTCACATATAAAAATTACTCATTACTTTATAGCTGCGCTTGAAATGTGATTATGTTTATGCAGAAATAAAATGCTTTAGATTGATACTTTTTATTAGTTCTGGATGTTGTGCTATTTCTTAGATCCTTTGAATATTAGCAAGAATGTTGGGTTCCATATTCATTATATGTGAAAAACTGAGACTTTCTCTCCTTACTTTTAAGGTTGGACAAAATTTGCCCGATTGACACGGGCTTTGACAAATAGCCGAAGTGTTTTGCAGCAGCTCACGCCAATGAATAAAACAGAGGTGGTCCACAAACATTCAAGATTAGCTGAAGTAAGTGGGAGACTAACTTTCCTTCCCAAGATGGTGGTGGTGGTACATTTTTTCCCCCCAAATGATTCAATATAGGTATTTCTGGTTATTATTTTACAAGTACTTATCTTCTAATTATTTTTCCCTTATGGAATTACAGAAATTTTAAATATTTCTTTTTATTTTATCATATTCTTGAAATGAGAAACTAGTTCATGACATCCCAAGTGGTATTTGTAGAGGGTGAGGTTTTCTTTGAGTAAATGAGATAGGAAGTTCACTCATTTTATCTATTTATGTATGCAGCACAAACTCATTGAGAGTTTTCTCTGTGCCTGATACTTTACAAAGGATGTGAAGATGAATAAGCAATGGGCTCTACCATCAAGGAACTAAAGATCAAGCAGAAGAAACTGACAATAGGATATGATAAATAGGATGATAGGGTGCAGTGGGAACACATACAAGAGCATTTGCCTAGACTTGGGGCTCTAGGGAGGCTTACCTGAGTGAGGTGATACCTGGGGTGAGTGAATGTTGAAGGAAAAATATGAGAAATGGGTAAAGAAGAGATGCAGGTCATTTCTACCAGGGAGACCAGCATGTGCAAAGGCTCAGAGATGAGAGAGTATGATGACTTTGAATATGAGTTCAGTGTGGGTGAAGTCAGGTGAAGGAAAGGTTAAAGTTATGTAGAGTGAAACAGTGGTGGTTGGTGTCCCATGTGCCAGGGAAATGATATGATCACATTTATGCTTTAGAGAAACCTCTCAAAGGGAGATTGGTCCCTATGGTTTTCTTTGCAATGCCATGTTTTTCTTGTATTAATTTAAAAACTTGATTCCAAGAAGGGGTCCATAGCTTTCATCAGATTACCAAAAGGGATCTGTGGTACAAAAATGATTAAAAACCTAGTGGCTTTGTGTTGAATGGGTAGATAGGGAAACTAGTTAAGAAAACCTAAGAGTAAATCAGCTAGATTGACCATGGCTTTAAGCAAGGAAACCGGAAATGGAAATGGGCAGATCCAGACACTCCAAGATTAGAGTCAACACATTTGTTGATAGATAAGAATTGAATGTGAAAAAGAGGATGAGTCAAAGACAACTGGATAGATAGTACTGTGGCTAATAAAATGACAAATATAAGAGAAGGAAGAGAAGGTTTGGGGACAGTGGGAATGAGTTCAGTTTTGGGGATGTTAAGTTTAAAGTGCCTGACAGGAAATCCAAGTGGAGATGCCTCAAATGCAGAGGGATGAAGGGGGGGGAAATAGGAGGGGGAGATGAACCATGAGAGACTATGGACTCTGAGAAACAAACTGAGGGTTCTAGAGGGGAGGGGCGTGGGGGGATGGGTTAGCCTGGTGATGGGTATTAAAGAGGGCACGTACTGCATGGAGCACTGGGTGTTATACTCAAACAATGAATCATGGAACACTACATCAAAAACTAATGATGTACTGTATGGTGATTAACATAACATAATAATAAAAAAAAAAGGCAGAGGGATTTCTGGGTCTGGCTCTGGAGGGATATCTGGGTCTGAATTTCAGGCCTTGGTGCCCTAGGACTAGATGATGTTACCCAGAGAAAGTATATTGAAACCAGAGAGAAAAGGAATTGAGGACAGAACTCCAGGGCCGCTAAAAGCTTTCTTGTTCATGTGTCTTCTGTAATCATCACTTGTCTTCCTGGTGTGAATGATGCCAAAAGCTAACTAAACTACAAAAGCTTGGCTAAGCACTTAGTGGGCACTCACAGAATATTCTGAGGTAGCTTACCAAAGAAGAGAAAGATGAAATTAAATATATATGTTCATCAGTTTGCTCTGCTGGAGAAAAGTGAGTTGAAGAGCTCCAGAGTAACTTTCTAAACTAGTGGCAGATATTAAATTTGGTTTGGAGAGGGTGTGGAAGTAAAGTTTGTTCCTTGAATTTGGAGGACTCTGGATTTTTCTTGGACCATAGCTAACAGGGGACTTAGAAGGCTTTCTGCTCTAAATAGCACTGTTAGCCTGGGGAGAGATTAATACTTAGATGTGCAATCAGGTTTTTAAAAGCCCAGGTAAGACATTAACATAATTAAATATTAACTAATAATAATAATCACAATATTTTAAAAGACAATATGCAATTAGGACAAGATTTAAAGCAGGCTATTAGATACAACTTCCTTTGTCAGTGATGCTTGTTATAAAGTACTACTTGATTTTAAAGCTTTCTTTTCTGCCTTGAGTTGTCCCTTTTTTTCTACAAATCAAGCTGAAGTGGAGGGACATGTTTCTGTGACTGCTGACTTTCATAGTCATGATTCCTTCTGGGTCTTAACAATACCTTATTCAGAGTTTTTCTTTTCTCCGTTGTACAACTGGGCAAGAACAAGAGGAAGGGACCATAGAGAGGAAAATATTTTACCTTAGCACCCTGAAACATTCATTGGTTTTTTCCTTCTGCATCAAGTGGGAAGTTTCTTTCCCCTCAATAGCACATGATTTTTTACTTTTATTTTTGAGGAAATTTCACCCCTGTTTCTTCCCATCTGATTTTATTTTATTTTTGCATCGCCTTTGGATTATTGATAGTTTCTTTATTGGTCATCTCTAATTCACAAACCTGACTCAGATACAAAACTGTTTTCTGTCAGGTCATAGGCTTGATTTCAGAGAACATGAAGAAATAATGAGATTTTCAAAAGATATTTTGTCTGCATGTGCTCTTAGTCCAAAGTTTGACCCAAAAGAAGCAACAAGTTAGCAGAAGGATATCATTTCAAAAATTTTACTCAGAGTCATATAATTTGTTCAACCTGACTATTTGGATTTGCTGTTGAACTTCAGGTTTTCACTTTTTCCAAGACATATAAATTTTATCACAGTGCCATCGGGACACCTACATTTGGAGCCAGTTCCTGGTTTCAAAGATCTGGGTCTCCTTGTAGGTAGTTCATCAGTTGTCCACAAGAACTGACTTCCTGCTGACTGGCTTCAGCTTTTCACTTTTACAGGGGTGAAGATAAATATCTGTACCAATGCCATGTCCTTGGTTCTGATTCTATTAGTGTCAGTGCTCTCAGATATTCAGAGAGAAAGAACGTGTTTGTATTGGTACAAAAATAATCTGAAAATGTGTTTTCATCCCCCTCCACCTAAGGCTCGTCACTTCTCAAAGTACAAGTGGACTAGCAACGAAAATGAAGGATTATTACTCATGGCTTTATAAAAGCGCCCCAGAGTCAGAGTGAAGATTAAAGTCGTGCTCTGCATATGAGAGAGATCAAAGTGTGAGCATGAGTGTCCCTTTGTGGTTGATGCCATGCTCCTCCTCCTCCTTCTCTCTGCCTGCTTCTCCTCCCCCTCTTGTAGCATTTCTGGATCCTTTTACATATGCAAGTCACTGTCTGAAGAACTGGGTCCTGAATGTCTAAGGAAATATCACACAAGAGTTTTACCTTGGACTGTACATTATAATCACTCAGGAAAGGTTTTGAAAATATAGATCGCACAAGATGAATTTAATTGTCAGTGGGGGCGCATTTCTAGGTATGAGTATATCATCGTTTAAAAAATTTCTCCCAATGGTTCTAGTTTGTAGCCAGATTTAAGGAATACTAACCTCAGGAGTGATCCAATTCCATCTCTAGAGAAGACATCTTATGTTCTGCCAGCGTGCTGAGCAGGGTCAACTTGTCTATAAGCAGTGTGTGGGACCACAGCATTTTTAGGGGTCCATGGGATGTCTGAATTTCTATTAACAGTAGAAGGAAAAATTGAACTTTTAGGTAAAAAAGTTGGATTTATAATAATTTATTCTTCTTTGTAACAATGCAGTTGTAAAATGCAATTTTTATTTTATTTTATTTTTTTATGGAGAAAGGGGTCCAGGAAGGCAAAAATGCCTAGGGCCCATGAAGGTCATAAATGCACCCTGGCACTTGAGTTTATTTTCTAAGTCTGATTTCTTTGTGCTTCAGCTATAGGCTGTGTAAATATAGATGGTAAAATATTAACATTGACTATGAAGAAAATTTTCACGTTTAACATGGTGAAATTGGAATGGATCGATCAGTGGCTATAAAGAGAAAGAGAAGCCATGATTCTGTTTGATTCTGTCTACATAAAGCTCTATCCCAACATGAAGCTTATATTCTTGGTAGGAAAATTTGTTGCTAAGTAATCTAAGGCCTTATGGGAGAAATATGGCTGGGGCACTGATAATGAGGATAAATACATAAAAATCTTTCTAAATAGTTCTGATAGCCCCCAAACAAACAACAATAGTTATAATACACAACTATTGAGAATACTAATGATGTTTTTCACATTTCAAATATTAATAATGGGTATTATATACTTAGTTTTCAGTTATGTAAGTTCTATGCACAAGAGAAACTTTTCAGGATAATTGTCGAGTTTCAAGAAGTGCTAGTATATTTGTTTTGTTTTGTGGCGTATGAGTTATGTGCTAATAGGTATTTTTGTTTATGTCTATTCTTATATTCAAATATTTAATGCATTTATAACCTTATGATAACTTTTTGACTGCTACCTTCTGGATCCCATTAGTCTTAGAGATGCTAAACACTTGGATATATAAGATGACAAAGCTGCTGGAAATATTTATCAAAGTCCCATTTACAAATTCCTTAACACATAGATTTGCTCAGCCTTAGCTTCATTGATGGCATGGAACAGAGCTCTCTGATCTATTCCTTCAACTCTTTTTCACAGTTTCCAAGTTCCAGGTCCTGGAAAGCAATGCTAAGTCTGTGTTTGTTACTTTTGCCCAGCAGTGCCCAGGCCTCTACTCTTGCTCTGTCATCTGCTTTTTCCCTTTGTCTCTTTAATTAGACCTGCTTAGAGTAAGTCAAGGTTCATATAACCTTGCAGTGAAATTTTTCCGTCTGTCAAAAAGGTATGGAGAAGCAAACCTGAGTATTTAGCATTTTCTTTTTTCCAAAGCAAATATGCATCTGGACAGGAAACACAATTCTTTAAGTCCTGATTGAAGGGAGAAAAGGAAAAAGCAGGCTATAACACTTACAACCCTGTTATCACTATGCCGCTCATTAGGGCCCTTGCTGAGTCCCACTCAACAGCAAGATCACCAACAGTGTGGTCCTGGGGTTCAGCGAGGCCATCAGAATCAAAGTTATGCTCCCTGAGGTGCTAAGTATGTGTGAAAAATGGATAACGGTGAGTCACCCAAATAACTGTTGGACAATCAGAGATGTGTGATTTTAGGCAGGCTTGCAAGTGAGTGTACAGAAAGCAATCCCATAAGTGGACATCCAGCAGTGCTGTGGATCAGTGTTGGTGTTGGAGGAAGTTATTGAGAGGATGTGACTGCTGGCTGACCCCGGAACTGGACCCAGGCAATCGGAGGCTCCTCATTCTGGTCCTTGGAATGTACACTCTGCCAACCATTCCCACAGTGGGAGCCATTTTCAAGGACATAGCCTTGAAAGAGTAGGATGTTGTTGAGACCATTTGGACTGTATATGTGACTGGATCCAGTTAGGGTATCTATTAAGCTTTTAAGATTCTGGTAGGTGGGTGCGGAGGTCTACTCATCTTACCGTTTCCTATGACAAGCCTTGTAAGTATGTTCCCTTGCTTATTAAACTGCCACCTAACGATCTGGAGTGGTCTGTCCTTTTCTTTGTTCTCTCCTTGCCCTTGGTGTTTGGGGGCCAGTTTGTGAACCAACAGTTGGCCACTGGAGAGAAAGCCAGATAGAACAGCAGAAAGATTAACTTCCTTTAAACAAACTTTGGTACAACTCAGAAGAGGGAGACAAAACTTTAGGGTTTGACTGGTCTTGAAACCAGGAGTCATGAAAAATACACTGTGGTTTGACTTCCAGTAAGTTTGAATTCATTACTAACTGTACAGAGATGTTCAAGTCATTTATATACACATTGTCTCTCTTTTAGGTTCTTCAGCTGGGATCAGATATCCTTCCTCAGTATAAGCAAGAAGCGCCAAAGACGCCACCACACATTATTTTACACTATTGTGCTTTTAAAACTACTTGGGATTGGGTGATTTTAATTCTTACCTTCTACACCGCCATTATGGTTCCTTATAACGTTTCCTTCAAAACGAAGCAGAACAACATAGCCTGGCTGGTGCTGGACAGTGTGGTGGACGTTATCTTTCTGGTTGACATTGTTTTAAATTTTCACACGACCTTTGTGGGACCTGGTGGAGAGGTCATTTCTGACCCCAAGCTGATAAGGATGAACTATCTGAAAACTTGGTTTGTGATCGATCTGTTGTCTTGTTTACCTTATGACATCATCAATGCCTTTGAAAATGTGGATGAGGTAAGTTTCTTTTTTTTCTGAGTACTGTGGACCGTATGTTTTGAGAAAATTAAGATAAAAGGAGTTTACAGATAATCCAAACTTCTTTTTTTTTTTTTAAGATTTTATTTATTTATTTGACAGAGAGAGACACAGTGAGAGAGGGAACACAAACAGAGGGAGTGGGAGAGGGAGAAGCAGCCTCCCCGCTGAGCAGAGAGCCTGATGCGGGACTCAATCCCAGGACCCTGGGATCATGACCTGAGCCGAAGGCAGACGTTTAACGACTGAGCCACCCAGGCGCCCCAATCCAAACTTCTTTTTAGCCACCACTTTCAGCTTTCACCCTACTTGCTGTAAATTATATTATTCAATGACTTTAATTTTCATCTGCTTCTTTTTCTTGATTTCTGGTTGATAATACCAATTACTAAGACAGTGGTTGTGGTTCGATGTTGTGGTTTGAAGAAGTGGAGGTTGTGGTTGGAGGAGGTGGAACAGAAGAAAAGCAGAGCATTTGGGGGTCAAATACAGTTATGAATTAGGTAATTGATTAAGAGAGATGAAATAGATGTATTTTCTTTGGAAAACAGTAGCATTCTATGCATCCATAGATGTTTTGACTCTTCCTCTCCAGATATATATGGTAGCAGTGCTTGAGTTAACATTAAAAAAAAAAAAACTTTTATGGAAAATCCTCAAATTTTTGCCTGTTTGGTTTCTTCTTTATAGCCTTTGTTTTAAATTTTGTCTAAGTACATTTGTGATTAGAGACTATATTGGATGACTTCTGATGTCTGGTCTAGTTCAAGGTCCTGTTCATTCAGTATTACCTGCACAACTAGAAATACTTAAAATGTGGAGGGCACCTGGGTGGCTCAGTTGGTTGGGCAGACGACTCTTGGTTCCAGCTCAGGTCATGATCTCAGGGTCCTGGGATTGAACCCTGCATCGGGCTCTGTACTCAATGGGGAGTCTGCTTGAGGATTCTTTCTCTCTCCCTCTGCTCCTCCTCCTGCTCGCACACACTCTCTCTAAAAAAATTAATCTTAAAAGAATATTAAAAATGTGTAATATCTTTTTTTAAAAAGATTTTATTTATTTATTTGTCAGAGAGAGAGTGCACACAAGCAGGGGGAGCAGGAGGCTCCCCGCTGAGCAAGGAGCCCAAAGTGAGACTCGATCCCAGGACCTTGGAATCATGACCTGATGTCAACGTCTAGTGCGTTGGGGTCCCTGGGTAAGGGTCGCGAAATCACCAGGACACAGGGGATGCAGAGCAAAGGCAGCACTTGCAACTGCATACTGCCGTTTATTTCTTGACATCTTATATACTCTTTACAATCAAAATATATTGTTACTGATTGACAATGTAAGCATTAAGATATCCCGATACTTCTTTACGCAAGAAAGGACAAAAACAAATCAACTCCGGTTGCACCGGAATAATTACATATCTTAAGTAAATCTCATTCTCTGATCAGCTTTTGTGCAAAGGTACTTCATGACCCATTCCCCGAAACTACATAGAGATAGAATCAAATCCTATGCAGGAATGCTGAGATTAGACAACACCCCGCATATACATTTGAAGCAGGATGTTATCTGATCATCACATCCCCGCACACGAAGCCACTCTCCTCGGTGGGCGTCACAAGGAACAATGTGCCCAAGATTACTCAAAACATCATGAGCCATTTCTCAGCTGACCGGATGCCTGAGGCATAGGCACACAACAAGGCGAGGGAGACTTTTCCCCCTCTCAGGCCTGGGCGTTCCCGACCTTACCCTGTGTGCGCCACAGCACACAAACAATTCCGGCCACAGAGGGCTCACATGCCTATGTTGGCCTCAACCTGAGCTGAAGGCAGATGCTTAACCGAATGAGCCACCCAGGTGTCCCTAAAAATGTGTAATATCTTAAAAGACCACTTCATCCAGAGCTTCATAGCTTTTACCCTAATAGTGGATGATTTCCAACTTGCTACAGCAAGCTGATAGGATGCAACCAATAATCTCAACTAATAATGTAAAAATGAGTCAATATAGAATGCATCTATTATTAAAATGTGTTCATAATGATAATATTACAAACTTAATTTCCCTAAAGATTCTACTCTGTCCTTGTAGACTGCTCAGATGGAAAATTCTCTACTGTATTGTTGTTACTCTACGTATGTTGGGAGGTAGATAGAAACTATTCAGTGACTTTTTCCCCATAAAATTTCTACACTCAATTAACTTTAATAATATTAAAAAAACTATTTCCCTGAAAGTTTAGTGTAGATATTGTGTTTTGATGCTGTACACATTACTTTAAAAATTACGGGAAAAGGAGGAATTATAGTAAATTGTTTCCTAATGTTAGATTCCATTTACACATGCTTTTAAAGGTACATTTATTTCTTTCCTATTTACCCTCTGAAAGGGGTTAAAAGGAGTTAATTTTGAAAATGTGAAATATGATGAGATGATAAGCAGTATTTGTATTTCACTTACTATATGAATTAATATATTAAGATCAATATATTAAGATTTCAATTATTTAGAACATAGGCATAAAAGGATTTTAATAACAATAATCAAAAGATTGGCTCAGCTCATAGAAAATACACTAAATATGTTACAAAATAATAAATGCATTTAACATAATATATAAATATATCAAGAGATCCTCAGCCTCATGCATATTAAGTAAAATGCAGAGTAAGACTACAAACTACACCAACATACCATTTTCACTTATCACACTGTTGCAGTAAAAACTCTGTTAACGCACTAGGTTGGTGAGTATAGTAGCTAAGAAGGTGCACTGCTTAGCTCATCCTTCATGGAAACCTGCTGTCTGGAGCACAGTTCATAGCTTCCTGGAACCTGCTCTTGGTTTGGGAAAGCCAATTGTTAGGATCTTTTCCAAACTCAGCATTCATTCGGTGAGTCATTACACTGTCACACTAGTAGCTTGAAACTGACCGCAGTGGGAGTATTTACACTTAGAAAGCCTAAAATGCTATAAATAAAGGCTTTTTAAATTTTATTTTATTATGTTATGTTAATCACCATACATTACATCACTAGTTTTTGATGTAGTGTTCCATGATTCATTGTTTGCGTATAACACCCAGTGCTCCATTCAATACATGCCCTCCTTAATACCCATCACCAGGCTAACCCATTCCCCAACCCCCCAGGCTTTTTTTTTTTTTTTTTGACTGACAGCTGTTGCATTTTCTCATCTGCTGCAGTTCACACACTGAGGCCATATTTCCCCAAGGCTACTTTTAGCCAATAATTAAGAATGGGGGCAATATTATAATTTAGTCTAGTCCTTCTCAACACAAGACTCCTCTGTTGAGTAACTTTTGCTCTGGGGCTCCCCATTTACTTGTACTGTGGTCTGACGCTCTTCTACCCAATACCCCTTCACCCATGTCAGACCCGCATTTTGGTCTGAAGGCCCCTCCCTCCTCCCTTATCTTTCCCAGACCTTTATCTCAGTAAAACTTGCACCTCTAACCCTGATTTGGCAGCACTCCGTAGGGGACCCGAACTGATAAAGTGATGGTACGGGCACTCTCATACATTGCTCAAGGGACTATAAGTTGGTAAAACTTCTATGAAGAATGATTGACAATATCTCATTTTGAAGAAAAAAGAAAAAAAGGCCTTAGAGGCAACCACTTTCAAATTGTTTAGGGGATTCTTTTATTATTTTCTTCCATGTCAGCAAACAAAAAGATTATGTACCTACCTCTTGGTTTTTCAGTTTTAGGCCTTGTCTTTGACTTCTCAATGTGGCATTTGAGGTTCTAGCCCTTACTATGTCCATGTACTCTTCTCATCACCTCATTCTCACAATACAGGTATATCATTCTTTTGGGTCAATAAATATCATTATGACTACAAATATGATATTTATGGTGGAACCTTAAACGTGCTATGATTGTTTTTCTGCACTTTCCTCAGAGTTGATAAATAGCTGGATTTATTGTTTGCTTAGTTTTTTGTACTTATCTCTAATTCAAACACTAAACTCTCTGCCAATTGTCTACATCTTCTCTCATTACATTGGTGCGAGCAATATTCGATCAACATCACTTTCTTAAACAAATCTCTCTTTATTCCCCCCTGCCACATGATTGACTTTGGCTAACTATAATACTGTAGGCTAGAGATAATTAGGATTTCTGACCCTTTACATGTGACCTGTGCTCTTTTTGGAAGTTTGATGTATCCTCTCTGTCCTGGGGTTCTGAATCTTTCTGATGATATGCCTTAGTGTGGGTCTGTTTTCATCAGTTTGGCTGGGCATTGATGGTGGCCCTTTTCAATCTGGAAAAGCACGTTTTATGTCTTAATTTCTTTTTCCTATGATGATTATCTCCACCCTTCTCCCCCACTTTTTTCTTGCTGGACCTCCTTTTATTCAGATATTGTACCTTTTGGACTAGTCCTCTAATTTTCTTTTTCTCTTCTCTCCTATTTCCAGCACTTTCTATTTTTGCTATCCTGTCTGGGAGATTTCCTCAACATTATTTTCTCACTTTCTTTGTCCCTAATGATTGTTTTTGCTTAAGGTCTATTTGGCTTGATTCTAGTAGAGCTAAATTAGCTTTCATATAGTATTTGGTATATATATTTCTATATTTTAAATTTTATTATTATAGATTATTATACTCTAGCTGTATCTTCTGAAGATAGTATATGGATTCTGAGAGTGTAACTGACAAGCTTAATCTATGTATATTTATCGAGATTAATTGCATGTTGATTTACTTGAGCATATTCTTTTCTACTTTAAAATGCCTTTTCTTTGCTTTTCTCTATGTTTTTATTTCCTTTTTCTTCTTTTCTTCCATCTTTTGGATTTTTTTTCTCTCATCTCCTGGATTCCCTCCGCTAGTTTGGAAGTTTTTCTGTTCATTGATTACTCTTTTTTTTTAAAAGATTTTATTTATTTATTTGACAGAGAGACACAGCGAGAGAGGGAACACAAGCAGGGGGAGTGGGAGAGGGAGAAACAGGCTTCCCACCGAGCAGGGAGCCCCATGCGGGGCTTGATCCCAGGACTCTGGGATCATGACCTGAGCCGAAGGCAGACGCTTAACGACTGAGCCACCCAGGCACCCCTCATTGATTACTCTTAACATTTTTAGCGTCAATATGTGGCTTATTAGTATCTTTACCCTTCTCCTAATTAATTCAAGGACCTCTGTTCATCTTCTCATCTTTCAAATTATTATTGTCTTGTATTTTGCTTCTATATTGTTTTTAACTTTCTCTTTTAACTATTATATTGTTGTCTTATTTAATTTCAATACTTATTTAGATATATCCATATGTCTACCAGTTTCTTTGCTGACATTATTTTATGCATTTTTGACTTCCTTCTGGTTCAGTTCCTGTGGGTCAGCTCTGTATTATCTGTTACATGACATCCAACTTTCTGGAACATACTTCTTCAGGGAAACCTTCCTGCATTATGTTAAAAAAAATTCAACTGAGTAAATTTTAAAGATCCTATTGGCTTTATTCAATGATTCATGAGTTGGGCAGCATCCCATCTAGCAAACACAAAGGAGCTCTGAGGAGCTATACAAAATAGAAGACTTTTATAGACAGAAGGGGGCAAGACAAGGACATTATTAGCAAAGAGTGGGTTATTTCAGGCAAGGTCACCTTCCTTTAGAAGGCAGGGGTTCTATCAGGCAGTTACCTCACTAGAGCTGACCAGGTAATTCCAGATGGACTGGTTAAGATTACATTCTTGGGAGAGGCTGAAACTGCAATTAAGTTGGTGTTAAGTCTTGGTTTGGTGACTCCATTTTGGGCCTCTTGTTTTTTTAAAAATGATTATTTCCAAGCAACTGTAATGAATATCTTCATCGTATTTCATCTTCATTTATGTACCTGAGTGCACATCAATATAATTAAAGTTATTTTTCTTTTGTAGCTTTGTGTGTGTTCATGAGCACTGTAACCATTTGTTGTGTGATCTGGGGTCTTATGCCTTCCCTAGAACATGTTTGTTGTGAGCCTTTGGGATGGTTACTCTGGCTCTCAGTTTCTGTGTCTGTAAGAAAAGGAAAGGAATACCTAATTACTTACACCACAGGGTGGTTATAAGGAACAAATGGGAATAGAGATATGAATGAATTTTGCTTGCAGAATTTTGCATATCTGAGAGGATATTATTATTTCATTTGTGTATGTTTGTTTCCTCAGCTTGACTATAAGCCTTGTGATGGTGAAGAATGTGGCCCATCTCCTTGATAATCCTTTTTTACTCTTAGTGCATATCAGTGACTCACTGACCTGAAGCAATGAAGTGTTAGCAAGGTTTTAGTAGATTGTACAACGACATAAAACTTAAGAATGATGAAGTGAGCTGGTGGTAGCTTGGGAATAGGAGAGTATGAATCTGAAAGTAGCAGTTTAATCCTTTAACGTGATACAGGTGCATGACTTAATAACTCTTTATTTTTATGATTGTCTCAGTTGATGTGCTCTCTGAATGTAATTTGATTTACTAGGAATTCATGAACTGGATATGTGATTCTGTAAGAGAGCTGTGAGGCACAGAAGGCAGCATGCATTAGAGGAAAGTGTTATGTTTGAGAAGTATGCAGATTTCCTAGGAACCATAACACAGGGTAAAAATGTTGTCACTAGGAATCCAAGGAATAGAATCAAGCTCTTTTGTAGGTGCATTTGAATGCAGCTCTGGGTGGTCCTCAGAACCTGATTTCTGGGAGGCTAGGGGGAACTGAGAACTGAATTATAGGGCATCAGAGAAAGATATGGCAGCTGAAGATAATGTACCATTTGGTAGTGTAAGTGAACTTAGGAAACATGATACACAGGATAGTGAGTGGTATTAGTAAGTGGTAAACATGATAAACTAGGTCATGACAAATTGAAATGGGGAAAAGATCACTTTTGCATTGTTTTAGGGGACAAATGAATGGGACAGCTATTGCTAAGTAAAAATATATAAATATTTTTAATTTTCTGAAAATCTTATGCAAAATGATTTCTAAATTATTTTTTTGCAGATTATGCTTGTGAAGCTGCCACATGAATTATTGTGTTTGAGTATACATTGTTTAGATTGCATATTTTTTGTTTCTTATCTAGCCATCAAATCAAGAATTGGAAATTAAAGAAGCTAATTATGCTTGTAGATTTTGGTGACTTTTTCAGCTTCTGATCTCTTTTTCTCCCTTCTGTTGAATCTCAGACCCTCTACCAAATATAGCATTTTAGAAATTGCTATTTAATACAATTTGGTTGCCATTACTTTTTCATTAAAGCCTACAGATAATTTAAAATAATGTTTGAGTGGTACAGGTAGGGATTATTTAATATTTAATATTTCTTTTTCTTAGTTTTCCTAGATTTCATCTTCCTAGATTAAATCCATAGAAACACTGTCCAGTCCACCTTGGAATTGATTGATTTTTCTTATCAGTGTGTTTGCATAGATGATAATAGACTTTATTTTTAAGACCAATTTTAAATTCACAGCAAAATTGAGAGGAAGGTACAGAGCTTTTCCATACAGAGATTGCCAACTCCCCCCCTCCCCCCCCGGACAGCCTCTCTCATTACCAACATCCCCCACCATAGTGGTACATTTATTACAATTTATTACAATTGATGAACCTACATTGACACGCTGTTATCACTTAAAGTCCATGTTGTATGTTCTGTGGTTTAGGACAAATGTATAATGATATGTATCCACCATTACAGTATTATACAGAATACTTCCACTGCCTTAAAAATCCTCTGTACTCTGCCTATTTATTCCTTCCTCCCCCCAACCCCTAGCAATCACTGATCATTTTACTGTCTATATAGTTTTACATTTTCCAGAATGTCATATGGTTGGAATCATATAGTATGTAGCCTTTTCAGATTGGCTTGTTTCATGTTTAATATGCATTTAAGGTTCCTCCATGTCTTTTTATGGCTCATAGCTCACTTCTTTTTGGAGCTCAATAATATTAGATTGCCTGGATATACCAGTTTATTTTTCTGCTAAAGGAGATGTTGGTTGCTTCCAAGTTTTGGCAATTATGGATAAAGCTGCTGTAAAATTTGTGTGTAGGTTTTTGTGTAGGAGTAAGTTATCAACTCAGTTGGGTTAATTCCAAGAAATGCAACTGCTGGATCATATGGGAAGATTATGTTCAATTTTGTTAGAAATTGCTGAACTATCTTCCAAAGCTGCTGTACCATTTTGCATTTTCATCAGCAGTGAATGAGAGTTCCTGTTGATCCACATCCTCACCAGCATTTTGTGTTGTCAGTGTTTTGGGTTTTGATCATCCTAATAAATGTGTAGTGGTATCTCCTTAATGTTTTAATTTGCAATTCTCTAATGACATAAGATGTTGAACAGCTTTTCATATATTTATTTTCCATCGATATTTCCTTTGGTCAGGTGTCTGTTCAGATCTTTTGCTCATCAAGTTTTTAATTTTCTCCTTGTTGAATTTTGAGAGTTCTTTGTATATTTTATGTAATGGCTGTTTATAAGATATGTCTTTTACAAATATTTCTCTCAGTCTGTGGCTTGTCTTCTCATTCTCTTGATCATATCTTTCACAGAGCAGAGTTTTTAATATTACTGAAGTTCATTTTATTAATTTTTTCTTTTATGGATCATTCCTTTGGTGTATCTAAAAAGTTATCAGAAAAACCAAGGTGACCTAGATTTTCTCCCATGTTATCTTCTAGAAGTTTTAGTTTTGTGTTTTAAATTTAGGTCTGTTATCCATTTTGAGTTAATTTTTATGAAGGATTTAAGGTCTGTGTCTAGATTGATTTTTTTTTCGTTTGGATGTCCAGTTGCAACATTTGTTGAAAAGACTATCTTTTCTCCATTGTATTGCCTTTGCTCCTTTGTTAAGAATCAGTTGACTAGATTTACGTGGGTCTATTTCTGGGCTCTCTGTTTTGTCCCATGGATCTGTTTGTCTCTACTTTCACCACACTGTCTTGATTACTATAGACTTAAAGCAAATGTTGAAGTTGGGTAGTATCTGCCCTCCAACTTTGTTCTTCTCCTTCAATATTGAGTTGGCTATTCACAACTTTTTCTCTACATATAAACTTTAGAATCAGTTTATCGATATCCACAAAATAACTTGTTGGGATTTTGATCAGGATTGTGTTATAACTATAGATCAAGTTAAGAAGAATTGACATTTTTTTTTAAAGATTTATTTTAGAGAGTGAAATAGAGAAAGTGTGGGGGGGAGGGGCAGAGAGGGGGGAAAGAATATTTCTTTATTGTTTATTTTAAAAATTTATTTATTTTTATTTAAATTCAATTAACATATAATGTATTATTGGTTTCAGAAGTAGAGGTCAGTGATTCATCAGTCTTATATAATACCTAGTGCTCATTCATTGCATACCCTCTTTAATGTCTATCACCCAGTTATCCCATCCCCCCACCCCTCTCCCCTCCAGCAACCCTCAGTTTGTTTCCTATGCTTAAGAGTCTCTTATGGCTTGTCTCCCTTTCTGATTTCATCTTGTTTTATTTTTTCCTCAGAAAGAGAGAATCTTAAGCAGGCTCCCTGCTGACATGGAGCCCAATGTGGGGCTTGATCTCATGACACTGAGATCATGACCTGAGCTGAAATCAAGAATCAGGCGCTCCCACCAATAGTGTAGGAGGGTTCCCCTTTCTCCACCAACATAAAAAAAAAAAAAAAAAAAAAAAGAATCAGGCGCTTAACTAACTAAGCCACCCAGGCACCCTGAGAAGAACTGAAATCTTGACAATATCAAGTATTCCTCTTCATGAACATGGGATATCACTCCATTTATTTAGTTCTTCTTTGATTTCTTTCATTAGAATTTTGTGGTTTTCCTCATATACATCTGTATTTATGTGATTATAATGTTAGCTGTAGGTTTTTTATGCATGTTCTTTATCAAGTTGAGGAAGTTCCTCTGTTACCAGTTTTCTGGGAGTTTTTATCATGAATGACTATTATATTTTATTAAGTGCTTTTTCTGCATCTATTGATATAATCATGTGATTTTTGTTCTTTAGTCTGTGATGTTATGGATTATCTTAATTGATTTTTGAGTGTTAAACCAGCCAGGCATACTTAGGAAAAATCATACTTGGCCATATTGTATAATTATTTTTATATATTGTTGGCCATATTATATATTTGCAATATTTTGTTGAGGATTTTTGCATCTATATTCACAAGAAATATTGGTCTGTAGTTTTCTTTTCTCATAATGTCTTTGTCTGATTTTGGTAGTAGGGTAATTCTGGATTCCAAAAGATGAGTTAGAAGGTATCATATCTACTTCCACCTCTGGAAAAAATTGTAGAAAATTGGTATATTTCTTTTGAAATATTTGGTAGAATTCACCCATGAACTCATCTGGGCCTGGGGCTATTTTGGAAGCTTATTACTGAATTGATTTGTTTAATAGATATAGTTCTTTTCGAATAGCCTATTTTTTCTTGTGTGAATTTGGGCAGATTATATCTTTCAAGGAATTGGTCCATTTCTTTTAGAGTTATTCATAGTATTCTAATACTTTTTTTTTTTTTTTTAAAGATTTAATTTACTTACAAGAGAGGGAGAGAGAGAAAGAGAGAGAAAGAAATCCTCAAGACTCCCTGCTGAGCGCAGGGTCTGGAGCCCAATGTGGTGCTCCATCCCAGGACCCTGAGATCATGACCTGAGCCAAAATCAAGAGCCAGCTGCTTAACTGACTGAGCCACCCTGGCGCCCCTTTTAAGGCATTCTCTTAATGTCTGTGTAGTGCTGTTCTCTCTTTCATTTCTCAATATTAGTGATTTGTGTCTTCTCTATTTTTTTTTCTTAGTAAGTGTGGCTAGAATCTTAATAATTTTATCTATTCAGAGAACAAGCTTTTGGTTTTGTTGATTTTTATCTATGATTTCTTATTTTCAATTTCACTGATTTTTTTTGTTCTAATTTTCATTATGTCTTTTCTTCTTGTTGACTTTGTACTTAATTTTCTCTTCTTTTTTCAGTTTGCTAAGGTAGAAGTTTAGATTGTTGATTTTGGATCTTTCTTCTTTTCTAATATTTGCTGTCAAAGCTATAAATTTCCCTCTAAGCACTACTTTCCCTTCATCCCACAAATTTTGATACATTGTATTTTCATTTTTATTTAGTTCAAAAACTTTAAAAATTTTTCTTGAGATTTCTTATTTGACTCATTTTTTAATTTAGAAGTACGTTGTTTAGTCTCCAAGTATTATGAGATTTTCCAACTATCTCTCTGTTGTTGACTTCTAGCTTAATTCCATTGTGATCTAAAAACAAACACTCTATGACCTCTGTTCTTTTAAATTTGTTAAGGTGTGTGTTGTAGCCCAGAATGTGTTCTATCTTGGTAATGTTTTATGTGAGCTTGAGAAGAATGTGTTTTCTTTACTGTTTTTATATAAAATAGTTGATCAATGTCAGTTATGTCCAGTTGATGCATGGTGCTGTTGAGTTCTACTATGTCCTTACTGATTTTCTGTCTGCTAGATCTGACCATTTCTGATAGAGAGGCATTGAAGTCTTCAACTATAATAGTGGATTTATCTGTTTCTCCTAGTAGTTCTACTAGGTTTTGCCTCACATATTTTGATGTTCTTGTTAGGTGCATATACATTAAGGCTATTACCTTTTTGGAGAATTGACCATTTTATCATTACGCAATGCCCCTTTTTATCCTAACAACTTCCCTTGCTCTGAAGAGCATGAGACTTTAACTATGACGAAATCTTCATTTATTGTTTGGGGTGATTCTACCTTCTATTCAGACATAGGTTTTTTTAGTGCCTGCTTAAAAAAACTTCAGCTACAGTTTTAAATCCTTTATACCTTCTAGTTCTTCTCTGCTTGAGAAAGCACCTTAACAATGTTAGTGATTCTAATAACAATCAAAAACCATTTATATTTTTACTGAGGATTAGATTGGTGGTTTACCCACACTTGACTTTCACCTATACACTCAGAGGAAAGTGTATGGATGGCCACCCTATTTAACATCCTTTAATTCTTCTTGAAGTCAAAAATTAGGATTGGGTAAAGTTCAAGAATCATGATACAATAGTTCAGGATTGGTGGAAACAGCAAGGTGAGGATTTTGAGGCAAAGAATTCAGAGAACCTTAGGGCATGAACTGTTTGTTTATGTTTTCTACTGAAGAGTTAATGGGTCTTTGGGAAGTTCCTATGATGAAAAATCAAACCATTTGCCTGGGCAGGAGAGTCCTGGAAAAATTAAGTCATGCTAAGGAAGACAGAGGACTAGCACAAAGTCATGTTAACATCGTAAAGTGTGGTTTCAGTTCTGAATGTTCAGACTGAATGTGGGGTTGCACAGTGTCAGTTCTCTAGTCTTTAAGTCAGGATGATCCTAGTATCTGCCAATTGAGTCTCATTTGCTTACTTTTGAGTTGTCCCCTTGGGAGAAGGGCACAACTAACATAGCTCTGTGGACTGCTACATAGATAGCTATGAGGTCAAGTCTTGCAGGATGCCTTCTGCTGCCTTACTGATAACCAGTGATTTCTGCCCTGTATCTTTCTGAGTCTTCTGAGAACAGTTTATGGCAGTCTTGTGAGTCTGAATGTTTACTAGGTCAGCATTGCAGATACAAATATGGACTTTACAATCAAATGCCTGGTGTGCATTTTTCCAGAAGATGCCAGGTTTGCTGTGATTTGTTTGTGCTTAGGTCATTGTGTCAGTCAAAATAAGCCACCTTCAGTTACATTCACATTTATACATAAGCTTATACTGAGTTATGAATGGCCATACTCAAAAGTTTTTGTTTGAGCTTTTGCAGATGTTGTAACTGTTTTGGCCACAGTAAGTAAAGAGGCCTAGATGAAAGGAGATTATGCAACAGTTATTTTGTGATAATTACAAATTGTTAGGCTAGCAGAATTTTTAACTCAAATATGGTCGTGCTAGAATTTTAGAACCATTTGAACTGCTTGTGTTCAATATTAAAATCTAACAAAAGTTTAATAGTAGTACATATATTTAACAACAGTTTCACCTTTATTGGCAAAGAAAGTATTCATATTTAGGGAATAAAATTTCCACGTGCAGAAGCCTGTCAGTACATGTAATAAAGTTATGTCACCAGGACTGATAATTTCTTTTCTTTAGTGTTATTAATAAGCCATGTACCTAGATTGAATTTTGAGATGTGGTAGTTCATTCAGAAATATAAAGGAATAGCTCAAGAGGGATTTTTTTTTTTCCTCTAAGTCATCCTT
This sequence comes from Phoca vitulina, assembly GCF_004348235.1. Classification (NCBI taxonomy): domain Eukaryota; kingdom Metazoa; phylum Chordata; class Mammalia; order Carnivora; family Phocidae; genus Phoca; species Phoca vitulina. The sequence goes on along the minus strand of NW_022589710.1, from coordinate 35,150,277 downwards.
TAAATGCAAAAAAAAAAATGCCTTGTGTGACTTCATTCATCCATTAATTCAACAGGTATATATTGAGCTACTTCTTTATTGTAAATATTGGGAATCTCAGCAGTGAACAAGCACACAAATCCTCCCTATCTTCATGGAACTGTCAAGGAGAAATTGCACTGAACACTTGTTAAAAATGGGAAGAAAGACTTTGTTCAAGACTATTGCAATAGGGGAGTGAGATTGAACTTAACTCTGTTGAAACAGAAGGCAAAGAAGTTAGTCAATGTGATTAAGACATCTGTGTTTGCTAATTGGTGTCATCAAAGTTAGGCTCCTACTCTCCCACAGGCACTGAGAGATAGGGGTGCTATTTTTCTTGATTATGTTTCAAAGGGATGGCTCCCAAGTCCTTGAAAAAGACATTCCTGGCTTGTACAACTGACAGGAGTCTGGGAGAAGATTTATATCTCAAAGGGGCAGAGAAAGAATTTATGATTGAAAGCTTTCTAAAGTAAGTGCTCTAAGAAAAGGGAGATCAGGGGCCTAGAGTCAAGGAAAAAGCCTGTCTAAAGTTTAATCAAGCTGCATTAAGGCTGTCTTGGTCAGAGTTTTTATTCTGGTGGGGAAAAACAGACAGTAAACATATATGGAAAATTTAACAAGTATATATAAAATTTCAGATAGTAATATGCTCTCTACATAGAAATAACACAGGGCAATAAGATAGGTAATGACTGGGATGATCAGGAGTTGAGCCATGTAGGAAAGCATGTACTGGGCTAAATATAGCTGTTAGGTTAAGATTTTTTTGTTGTTGTTCTTGTTGCAAAGAAAAGTCACTCAAGTAACCTGAAGTGATGGGAGATACAATATAAAGACAGACATTTTTCAGAATGTTGGAAAAGAAACGGGACCTTAAGAACTAGTGTATGGTCCTGGACCCTGAGAGCCATGGAAACCTTGGCCCAAGGCGCAGCCAAGTTGTAATAGTAGGGGAGTAAGCCTGGAAGTGAGTGCTTGGCCAAAGAGTTAGGTAGGGAGGAAAAAGCTTACAAAAGGGGAGCTACTCTTTGACCACCTTCTTTGCATGTCTCACAGCCTTGCTTTGAGATTGCTTCATCTTTTTATTATAGCTTTAACAACCATATTGTCACATATTATCATCACAATTGTTGGAAAAGGGCCACTTTTAGAAAATAGTTTTGGAGGACATGACTGTTCACTCTGCTCTTCTGTTTTTCCAAAATTTGTAGATCTGAGTGTTCCACTGTTAGTATGATTCACTTAGTCCTATTGATATCCTTTCCTGTCTTTTCTTTACTGATGGAATTCTTACCTTCTCTTCTTCTTTTCTATCTCTTGGCTCTCATTCCTGAATCTTCTGAACTTTCACTAGCACATGGTCCATCATGGTCACCTCAGCCTTTCTCTGCTTCAACTCTCACTCTCCATTATTCCCTCAGCATTTCTTGGACCAGGCATTTATTCTGTAAAACAAGGGTCTTAATCTATTTGAGGATGGGGATAGTTAAGGGAAGTCTCTGAAGAGGTGACAGACCTGAAAGATAAGTAGGAGTTAACCAGGCAAAAGGGGTGATTGGTAGGTTCAGGAAAGTGTTTTAAATATCATGGTTAGAAACCCCAAGATGAGAGAATATTACATTTTTGAAGAAAAGAATGAAGTTTTCTATGACTGGAGTATAGAGGACAGAAGACAGAGATGCACAAGGTGAGCGTGTAGAGGTAGGCAGGTTGCATTAAGGCATTTGGATTATTGTAAAGGCAACAACAAGTTATTGAAGGATTTAAAGTATCCCCCAACTTAGTTTGTACATGTATCATGATATTCGAAAAAAATTTGAAGCTTCAGGCAATATACCTCTTTTTAGGGTATGTATTTTGGTCATGCTTTGTATTTACTGTGGACCCAATGGATAGTAAAGGGAAAAAGTCTTTTCCACAATAAGGAGCACTTAAAAAGTACATTATGGATATTACTGAAGATAGATATCTGCTCTTCATCTGTCTATTCATCTATCTATCATCTATCTATCTATCTATCTATCATCTATCTATCCCACTGTGTTCTGATAAGAATATAAATTGGCTAAAACAGGTGGTATGTACAAATTATCCAAATTGAGATCCTTCTCTAAAGCATGTTAACTAATGCATGGAGTAATTAAGATTATTTCCCCATGGATGTCTTGGTAGAAGGAGTTGGAGATGTGAGTTTTGAATAGGAAGGAGACAATGGAATTTGTTATCTGGGTTAGAAGTTCAGATAACAAATGTACTTTGTAATTTTCTTTGTCTTTAAATTGTGTTCTGCAAAAGAAAATGGAAACACACTATGTAGTAATTCATGTACATAATCTATTTAGAATAAGAACCCAGTGCTTATCAAATGGAATTTATTATTGTTTTGTGGTTTTTTTATCCAGTTGCCTGATGTGGTGCTATCCGTGAAGCTGAAATAGCTATTTATTATTAATTATAATATCAATGGTGGAGGAATCAGAAATTATTAGGAAAGATTTATGTATTGGTTATTTAAATAATGTATTCATTCTTTCAGTAAATATTTGGTGCTTACTACATGCAAGGGAGTGCTAAAGAACATGCGAGGAATAAAAGGATGAACAAAACATATACAATCACAAACAGACAAATGTCATGAAGAGAATGTACATGGTCCTTTGAGATTATATAATGAAATGACCTGACCTAGCCTGGAGAGGAAAGTTTCCCTGAAGAAACAATGATTGAGCTGAGATCTGAAGTATGAATAGATCTAGCTAAACTAAGGACAGAGGGTATGAAAGATTAACAAGTGCATAAGCCCTGTGTTTGAGGGAGCAAGGCATATCCAAAAACTGAAAGTTGGATGAAGAGTGAGCTTAAGAGTGTTGAAGGATGAGGTTAGAGTGGTAGGGGCCACAACATGCAGGTCTTTGTAAACCAAAACAGATTTTAGAACAATGGGAAGCCATTATGTAATTTTAAACTGGGAATGATTTTGAAAGGTAACTCATATAGTGTTCAGAGCAGATTGGTTGGGGTCAAATAAATGACTTGAAACTTATTAAGAAACATCTATAGATCCAGGAGACAGATGCTGGTAGCATGGTCTTAGATGGTGACAGTGGAGATGGAGAGAAGTGGATAAATCTGAGAGATATTTAGGAGCTAAAATTAATAGGATTTTAAGATAGATTGGGTATTCGGGATGACAGAGAGAGGGGTGACAAGAATACTTCTCGGTTTCTGGTTTGCTTAATCAAATGGCTAATGCTGACATTTGCTTAGATATTAAAAGAGGACCAGGGAAGTGGTCTGGAATGGGAAGGTGGAGTTTCTTGCAAGTTTCTTGGAAACTGTATTTATTTATTTATTTATTTATTTATTTATTTATTTATTTATCAATGAGATGTTTAAATGTCTATGGGAAGAATGTAGTTGAAGAGGGGCATGGTGAGGATTTTGAGCAGAGTAGAGAAAGTTGGAAAAATAGTGAGTGCATAATTTATAAGAAAAGCAGTAAAACTATTAGGTAGTTGTGAGATTCTTTGAGATTAATGATAATGAGTTTATAGTGGAACCAATCTGCCCTATTACATGTTCAAGATTATGACTTTCTTTACAGGTAACACAGGCATGAAGAAAGCTGATAATTGAGCTAGGATTCGGATTTTGATAGAAGTTATAATGAAGAGATAGAGATGTTAAGGAATTCAGGGTGTATAGTGTTACTGCCATTATGGGGCCACATAAAGAAGAGAGTGGAGAATGGAGAGAGTTGATAAATTGAGAAAAAGTAGATCTGTTGGTGGACTGGAGTTTCAATAAGGTTGACTACTATCGCAGTTGTAATTGGACCAGTTAGCTCAACAGAGAAGAGGAAGTGGCCAGATAGCAGGGTGGTTGAGTTTAAGACTTCAGAGTTGGAAAAACGTTTAGGATATGACAAATTTCAGATTATGACCATGTAAGTGGGTGGTCTGAGGAAAAGTGGAAAGATTATTGGAGAGGAAGTGGTGAAGAAACTGTGAGGCCAAGGTATTGGAAGGCTCATCTACATGGATAATAAAGTTACCTAGGGGATGGAAACATTTTAGGTGAGGTTGTATTTGAAAAATATTTATGAAATCTGTGAAGTAATAACTGGAGTTCTCTATTTTCGTGGAATAGTCATTGGCACAAGTCTATTCAAAGCAAAATAATGACACATTTCCCAATATAAAAGATAAATAATATCTAGCATTTGTATATTAAATTTTATTTTACATACCTGTATCTTACCTATATTGGATAATCTTATTAAAATGGGACCTTTGTATCTAGTAGGTATATATATTGTCCTCAGTGTTAAGTCATACCGAGTATGAAATTCTACGTACATAAACACATAACATATGTGTTTTCCCCACATTTGTATCAGTTAGCTTTTTTCCCTGCGTAACAAACTACTCCAGAACTTTGTGGATAGTAACAACCACCATTTCTTTAAAACTCACAAGTCTTTGACTCCATTAGGTGGTTCTGCTAACTTGGGCTAGGTTTAACTTATCTCAGCTAAGTTTACCCATGCATTTGTGGTAGATTGCTGAGTTGCTTGGTAGCTGACAGGTCTGGGATGGCTCAAATGGATGACTCAGACGGCTGCTTCTCTGGTTTCTCATCATTCAAAAGCCTTGTAGGTCTTCTTCACATAGCCAGTAGTCTGGGTTCCAAGACCGTGAGTGGAGGTGCTATCCCTCTTGAGGTCTAGGCTTAGAACTGGCACAACGTCATTTATGCCACATGCTGTTGGCCAAGCAAGTCCTAAGTCCAGCTCAGACTCAAGGGTTGGGGAAATAGATCTTATTTCTTGAAGGTAGGAGTTGCAAAGTCACATTGCCAAGGGGTGTGGATATAGGAAGGAAAATAACCACAGCTCTTTTTTTTTTTCCTTGCAAACAATCTTCCATAACATCCTGTGTGTGGGAATGCAAGATGTAGGTGCATCTGAAACACCATGCACTGGATATTAAAAAGCTGTATTTCTGCTCTATCACACCCACTTATTTGTCATGTATCCTTGGATAAGAAAGTTCTTGGATCATCCCTTTTCTCTTTATAAAGCAAGAAGGGAAGAAAGGAAAAAATATTAGCTGAGCCATTGGCCTACTATCATTAGTGATGATTCATTGAAAGCATTGATTTGTGTTTTAAATGGTTTATCTTTGAAATACATTGTTTTTATGCTAATAACATCCCACATCTCTTTAATGTGGGAATCCATAAAAATATTGAGGAGCTAAGAACTCAGAGATGTTGGGGAGGAGCAAGATGGCGGAATAGGAGACCTGGATTTCGTCTGGTCCCAGGAATTCAGCCGGATAGGGATCAAACCATTCTGAACACCTACGAACTCAAAAGGAGATCGAAGAAAAGAATAGCCACAACTCTCTGAAGAGAAAAGCGACCACTTTCTGGAGGGTAGGACGTGCGGAGAAGTGAATCCAAGGCGATATTTGGGAGGATAGACGGAGGGGGAGGGGGCCTCCGTTGGCCACTTCTGGCAAGTGATAGAGCCCCGGAGCACAAAATCGGAACTTTTAGAAGTCGGCTCTGCTGAAGGACATTGCTCCAGTGGCTAAGCGGGGGATGGAACCCTCGCTGGGACAGTGTGGTCTCAGGACCCTCGGGGTCACAGAAAGACCGGGGGTGCCTGAGTGCAGCAGAGCTCCCAGGTATGGGAGTGGGGAAGCCAGCTGCAGAGATGGAGCCGAGGAGCGGGCTCTCAGCTCCGGGTTGCCATAAACCGTGATCCGCGGCAAAGTCGGGCCACTGCTCCTCCAGCAGGGACCCAACAAGTGGCAGATCCGGGGAGACTCCCCTTCCTCCCCTGGGAGGAGTGGCGCAGGAGCGCACCGCAGGGATCTGCTGGGTTTGGAGACTCCACACGGGGGTCGTGCACTAGAGATAGAAATGCTCGGTCACAGGCTGGGTGAGCACGGAGTGCGGCCAGAGACCGGGGAGATGGGAGTGATTGACTGCTTTTCTCTGGGGGCTCACTGAGGAGCAGGGCCCCGAGTTCTCGGCTCCTCTGGGGCGGAGATTGGGAGGCTGCCATTTTCACTCTTGGCCTCCAAAGCTGTACAGAAAGCTTGAGGGAACAAAAGCTCCTGAGACCAAACCCCAGCAGATTACTTAGCCTGGACCGGCAAGGGTGGGGCAATTCTGCCTCCGGCAAAGACATTTGGGAACCACGGCAACAGGCCCCTCCTCCAGAAGATCAGCGAGAACAGCCAGCCAAGACCAAGTTTACGGATCAATGAGAACGGCAGAACTCCAGCGCTAGGGGAATTCTGCACATAGAATCCATGGCTTTTTTCCCATGATTCTTTAGTCTTTCAAAGTTAATTTTTTTAACTTTTTTTTTTTGAATTTTTCTTTTTCCCTTTTTCAACCAACATCTTATCAATCCCTTTTTTTAAAAAATCTTTTTTATTTTTCATTTTTAGAGTCATATTCTATCTGTTCATAGTAGTTAACCTTATTTTTGGTATATATATATAAGTTGTTCTCTCTTTAAAATTTTAGGATACAGTTTCCTCTAACAGATCAAAATATACCTTAAATCTCTAGTGTATGGCTTTGTTCTAGTCTGCCTGATTCTCTCCCTTTTTTTTTTTAAATCCTCTTCTTGATTTTTTCAACCAAATTCTTATCTTATCAATTCCTTTTATAAAATCTTTTATAATTTTCATCCTTACAGTCATATTCCATCCCTTCATCGAATTAACCCTTATTTTTCTACATATATAAGTTTTTCTTTCTTTAAAATTTTGGGAGGCACTTTCTTCTAACAGACCAAAATACACCCAAAATCTAGTGTGTGGTGCTGATCTATGCACCAGCCTGATCATATTTGATCATATTCTGTTTTTTTGTTTTGTTTTGTTTTTGTTTGTTTTTATATTTTTCTTTTTCTTTCTTTCCCTTTCTTTTCCCCCAGTTTCAGGTCTTTTCTGATTTGTTTAGAGTATATTTTCTGGGGATGTTGTTACCCTGTTAGCATTTTGTTCTCTCATTCATCTATTCTTCTCTGGACAAAATGACAAGACAGAAAAAATCACCTCAACAAAAAGAACAAGAGGCAGTACCGACTGCCAGGGACCTAATCAATATAGACATTAGTAAGATGTCAGAACTAGAGTTCAGAATGATGATTTTAAAGATACTAGCTGGGCTTGAAAAAAGCATGGAAGTTATTAGAGACACCCTTTCTGGAGAAATAAAAGAACTAAAATCTAACCAAGTCGAAATCAAAAAGGCTATTAATGAGGTACAATCCAAAATGGAGGCTTTAACTGCTAGGATAAATGAGGCAGAAGAAAGAATCAGTGAGATAGAAGACCAAATGATGGAAAATAAAGAAGCTGAGAAAAAGAGAGATAAACAACTACTGGATCATGAGGGCAGAATTCGAGAGATAAACAATACCATAAGATGAAACATTAGAATAATTGGGATCCCAGAAGAAGAAGAAAGAGAGAGAGGGGCAGAAGGTATATTGGAGCAAATTATAGCAGAGAACTTCCCTAATTTGGGGAAGGAAACAGGCATCAAAATCCAGGAGGCACAGAGAACCCCTCTCAAAATCAATAAAAATAGGTCAATACCCCTACATCTAATAGTAGAACTTACGAGTCTCAGAGACAAAGAGAAAATCCTGAAAGCAGCTCGGGAGAAGAGATATGTAACCTACAATGGTAGAAACATTAGATTGGCAACAGACCTATCCACAGAGACCTGGCAGGCCAGAAAGGACTGGCATGATATATTCAGAGCACTAAATGAGAAAAATATGCAGCCAAGAATACTATATCCAGCTAGGCTGTCATTGAAAATAGGAGAGATAAAAAGCTTCCAGGACAAACAAAAACTAAAGGAATTTGCAAACACAAAATCAGCCCTACAAGAAATATTGAAAGGGGTCCTCTAAGCAAAGAGAGAGCCTAAAAGTAACATAGACCAGAAAGGAACACAGACAATATACAGTAACAGTCACCTTACAGGCAATACAATGGCACTGAATTCATATCTTTCAATAGTTACCCTGAATGTAAATGGGCTCAATGCCCCAATCAAAAGACGCAGGCTATCGGATTGGATAAAAAAACAAGACCCATTGATATGCTGCCTGCAAGAGACTCATTTTAGACCCAAAGACACCCCCAGATTTAAAGTGAGGGGGTGGAAAACCATTTACCATGCTAATGGACACCAAAAGAAAGCTGGGGTGGCAATCCTTATATCAGACAAATTAGATTTTAAACCAAAGACTGTAATAAGAGATGAGGAAGGACACTATATCCTACTTAAAGGGTCTATCCAACAAGAAGATCTAACAATTGTAAATATCTATGCCCCTAACATGGGAGCAGCCAATTATATAAGGCAATTAATAACAAAAGCAAAGAAACACATCGACAACAATACAATAATAGTGGGGGACTTTAACACCCCCCTCACTGAAGTGGACAGATCATCTAAGCAAAAGATCAACAAGGAAGTAAAGACTTTAAATGACACAATGGACCAAATGGACTTCACAGATATTTTCAGAACATTCCATCCCAAAGCAACAGAATACACATTCTTCTCGAGTGCACATGGAACATTCTCCAGAGTAGATCACATCCTAGGTCACAAATCAGGTCTCAACCAGTACCAAAAGATTGGGATCATTCCCTGCATATTTTCAGACCACAATGCTTTGAAACTAGAACTCAATCACAAGAGGAAAGTCAGAAAGAACTCAAATACATGGAGGCTAAAGAGCATCCTACTAAAGAATGAATGGGTCAACCAGGAAATTAAAGAAGAATTAAAAAAATTCATGGAAACCAATGAAAATGAAAACACAACTGTTCAAAATCTTTGGGATGCAGCAAAGGCAGTCCTAAGAGGAAAGTATATAGCAATACAAGCCTTTCTCAAGAAACAAGAAAGGTCTCAAGTACACAACCTAACCCTACACCTAAAGGAGCTGGAGAAAGAACAGCAAATAAAGCCTAAACCCAGCAGGAGAAGAGAAATAATAAAGATCAGAGCAGAAATCAATGAAATAGAAACCAAAAGAACAGTAGAACAGATCAACGAAACTAGGAGCTCGTTCTTTGAAAGAAAACAAGATTGATAAACCCCTGGCCAGACTTATCAAAAAGAAAAGAAAAATGACCCAAATCAAAAAAGTCATGAATGAAAGAGGAGAGATCACAACCAACACCAAAGAAATACAAACATTAGAAGAACATACTATGAGCAACTCTATGCCAGCAAATTAGATAACCTGGAAGAAATGGATGCATTCCTAGAGATGTATCAACTACCAAAACTGAACCAGGAAGAAATAGAACACCTGAACAGACCTATAACCACTAAGGAAATTGAAGCAGTCATCAAAAATCTCCCAACCAACAAAAGCCCAGGGCCAGATGGCTTCCCAGGGGAATTCTACCAAACATTTAAAGAAGAATTAGTACCTATTCTTCTGAAACTGTTCCAAAAAATAGAAATGGAAGGAAAACTTCCAAATTCGTTTTATGAGGTCACCATTACCTTGATCCCCAAACCAGACAAAGACCCCATCAAAAAGGAGAATTACAGACCAATATCCTTGATGAACATGGATGCAAAAATTCTCACCAAAATACTAGCCAATAGATTCCAACAGTACATTAAAAGGATTATTCACCATGACCAAGTGGGATTTATCCCTGGGCTGCAAGGTTGGTTCAACATCCGCAAATCAATTAACGTGATACAATACATTAACAAAAGAAAGAACAAGAATCATATGATCCTCTCAATAGATGCAGAAAAAGCATTTGACAAAGTACAGCATCCTTTCTTGATCAAAACTCTTCAGAGTCTAGGGATAGAGGGTATATACCTCAATATCATAAAAGCCATCTATGAAAAAACTACAGCGAATATCATTCTCAATGGGGAAAAACTGAGAGCTTTCCCCCTAAGGTCAGGAATGCGGCAGGGATGTCCACTATCACCACTGCTATTCAACATAGTATTAGAAGTCCTAGCCACAGCAATCAGACAACAAAAAGAAATAAAAGGCATCCAAATCGGCAAAGAAGAAGTCAAATTCTCACTCTTTGCAGATGATATGATACTTTATGTGGAAAACCCAAAAGACTCCACCCCAAAACTGCTAGAACTCATACAGGAATTCAGTAAAGTGGCAGGATATAAAATCAATGCACAGAAATCCGTGGCATTCCTATACACCAACAAGAAGACAGAAGAAAGAGAAATTAAGGAGTCGATCCCATTTACAATCTCACCCAAAACCATAAGATACCTAGGAATAAATCTAACCAAAGAGACAAAGAATCTGTATTCAGAAAACTATAAAATACTCATGAAAGAAATTGAGGAAGACACAAAGAAATGGAAAAACGTTCCATCCTCATGGATTGGAAGAACAAATATTGTGAAAATGTCAATGCTACCTAGAGCAATCTATACATTCAATGCAATCCCTATCAAAATACCATCAACTTTTTCCAAAGAAATGGAACAAATAATCCTAAAATTTGTATGGAACCAGAAAAGACCCAGAATAGCCAGAGGAATGTTGAAAAAGAAAAGCAAAGCTGGCGGCATCACAATTCCGGACTTTAAGCTCTATTACAAAGCTGTCATCATCAAGACAGTATGGTACTGGCACAAAAACAGACACATAGATCAATGGAACAGAATAGAGAGCCCAGAAATGGACCCTCAACTCTATGGTCAACTCATCTTCGACAAAGCAGGAAAGAGTGTCCAATGGAAAAAAGACAGTCTCTTCAACAAATGGTGTTGGGAAAATTGGACAGCCACATGCAGAAGAATGAAACTGGACCATTTTCTTACACCACACACAAAAATATACTCCAAATGGTTGAAAGACCTAAATATGAGATATGAGTCCATCAAAATCCTAAAGGAGAACACAGGCAGCAACCTCTTCGACCTCAGCCACAGCAACTTCTTCCTAGAAACATCACCAAAGGCAAGGGAAGCAAGGGCAAAAATGAACTATTGGGACTTCATCAAGCTAAAAAGCTTTTGCACAGCAAAAGAAACAGTCAACAAAACCAAAAGACAACCGCCAGAATGGGAGAAGATATTTGCAAATGACATATCAGATAAAGGGCTAGTAACCAAAATCTATAATGAACTTCTTAAACTCAACACCCAAAGAACAAATGATCCAATCAAGAAATGGGCAGAAGACATGAACAGACATTTTTCCAAAGATGACATCCAAATGGCCAATAGACACATGAAAAAGTTCTCAGCATTGCTCAGCATCAGGGAAATCCAAATCAAAACCTCAATGAGATATCGCCTCACACCAGTCAGAATGGCTAAAATTAACAAGTCAGGAAATGACAGATGTTGGCAGGGATGTGGAGAAAGGGGAACCCTCCTACACTGTTGGTGGGAATGCAGGCTGGTGCAGCCACTCTGGAAAACAGTATGGAGGTTCCTCAAAAAGTTGAAAATAGAGCTACCGTACGATCCAGCAATTGCACTACTGGGTATTTACCCCAAAGGTACAAATGTAGGGATCTGAAGGGGCACGTGTACCCTGGTGTTTATAGCAGCAATGTCCACAATAGCCAAACTGTGGAAAGAGCCAAGATGTCCATCAACAGATGAATGATAAAGAAGAGGTGGTATATATATACAATGGAATATTATGCAGCCATCAAAAGGAATGAAATCTTGCCATTTGCAATGACATGGATGGAACTGGAGGGTATTATGCTGAGCAAAATAAGTCAATCAGAGAAAGACATGTATCATATGACCTCACTGATAAGAGGAATTCTTAATCTCAGGAAACAAACTGAGGGTTGCTGGAGTGGTGGGGGGTGGGAGGGATGGGGTGGCTGGGTGATAGACATTGGGGAAGGTATGTGCTATGGTGAGCGCTGTGAATTGTATAAGACTGTTAAATCACAGACCTGTACCTCTGAAACAAATAATACATTATACATTAAAAAATAAAAAAAAGTAGAAGATAGCAGGAAGGGACGAATGAAGGGGGGGAAATTGGAGGGGGAGACGAACCATGAGAGACTATGGATTCTGAAAAACAAACCGAGGGTTCTAGAGGGGAGGGGGTGGGAGGATGGGTTAGCCTGGTGATGGGTATTAAGGAGGGCACGTTCTGCATGGAGCACTGGGTGTTATATGCAAACAATGACTCATGGAACACTACATCAAAAACTAATAATATAATGTATGGTGATTAACATAACATAATAATAATAAAAAAAGAACTCAGTGATGTCTCCTGGATATTGTTTGTTGTGCTCCTGTGGCCTGAGGGGGGCTTCTCAAGTAAGGAAATTAGCTGGAAAGGTGGAAGGCTCATGACTGAAGGTTCTCCATTAGCCTTGTGTTCTCTTTTACATTTCATGTGTTTGATATTCTCTTCCACCTGTGGAACCCCAGGGATTTGTGTGCTAAGAGCTCAGAGGTTGGGACAGGGACAGAAAACCACTGGACTTCAGAGGAGGACACTGGAGGACTGGAAAGTGTGGAGTGAAATGACGCAGACAATGAATGAGCAGATAAAACTGGTAGAAAGTACAAAATCAAGAAGTTGTTATCACAAAGGTGGTAGTTCAGAAGGAGGGCATTTTTTGAGGATTGGCCTTCAAAAGTATCCAGTGTTACTCTATGGGTGAAATTCGAGTTTAAACAAGGAATTAAATACAGTCTGTGGCCCAATCTAAAGGTCATGAGAGTGAGTCATAAATAAGGAAAGTCTCTTATTTTAATACAATATTGAATATGGCTCCCCCTCCTCGAAAAAATCATATGATGCAGAAGAAATCATTAATCTTAATGTACTGTGGTGAAATGTTAACAACACAGAAGTGACTGCTGGATTTTCCAGAACATTTTTTTTTTATGTTTAAATATAGCATACTCAAAGAAAATTACAATTTTAAAAGTGTGGAGCTCAAAGAGTTTTGAGCACACCTAGTAATTACTAGTCAGATTAAGAAATAGAATGTTGCCAGAACCTCACATTCCTCCTCATACCCCTCATAGTCACTACTTCTCCCCTACAAAGGGATCCGCTATCTTGACTCCTAATTCCACAGAGGAGTTCCACCTGTTTTTATACTTTTTATACAGGAAATCATATAATATATAATCTTTTGTATCTGGTCTTTTTGCTCAACATGATGCTTTTTAGATTCACTCTTGCTGTTGTATATAGATAGTCTGTTCATGTTTATATTTGGATAGCATTCCATTGAGTGAATGTGTGATTATGTATTTACCGATTATACTGGAGAAGGACATTTACATTTTAAGTATTTCATCACATTTTTTGTTTTTTTTTCCACTGGATATTCATTCCTGCTTTGTTGAAGATTAGTTATTTTTTCATCACATTTTAAAAGCAAGTCATTTCACTTTGAGTTTTGGTTATAATGATTGCATTAAATTCCCTTTGATACAAAACAATGAAAAATGAGAAAGTTAAAACAACTTTCCAAATAAAGCAAACTTGCCTATTTGCATATTATTCATTTTGAATAACAGTTTCTGATTTTATAAGTAGTTGAAGGGAACACTCTGGACAGATTCAAAGGTGAAACTTTGGGGTTGTGTTTGGGAGCAAATAGGAGTTTGACCCGAACAGTATTGCTATGCAAAGGCTTGGTGGGAAATGACCTGGCAGTGCAGATGGAGGTGGGCCTGGGCACCTTGAAGGCCTGCGCTGGAGATTGTGGTTAATGTAAGGTCTGTGATGAGTCCGTGGAGGGTACTGTGTATTAGAAAGATGAATATTGAAGGGATCGTTGGGGCTCAGGACAGGAAGACTGCACAGCCATTGGTTGTCGTGGGAAATGCACTAAGAATCTGAAGGACTAGGTCTGAGTGATGCTTCCATTCATTCCTAGCTCTGTGACTTTGGAGAAGTCATTTACTATGTCTGAGTTTCAGGGTCCCCATATGAACAATGGAGATAGGAATCCCACTGTTGTGGGAATGCAGTGAGTTGGTCCATATTAGAGAGTTGCAGACTCTACAGAGTTCTAGGGCCTCCACATACCCCTGCAGTGGGTCATGGCTGTGCCTGCGTGGGAAGAAGAGTGTGGCAAGGTATTTAATCTCCTTTATTCAGTCGTGTAGAGAATGACCGCATATAAGGTAGTATTGCAGGTACTAATGTACTTAAATTACACATTATGCTCTAGGTATAATATAGAGTTTCAGAGTGAGGTCAGATAGTGAGGTGGTTAGAAGCAGGGAGTCTGGAGCCAGACTGCCTGTATTTGAAGCTTGGCCCTTCTTACTGGCTGTGTGAACTTAGTCAAATTACTCAACCTTTCTGGGCTATCTTTTTTTTTTAATTAAAAAATTTTTAAGATTTATTTATTTATTTAGAGAGAGGGTGCACGCTAGCACACAAGTTGGGGGAGGGGCAGAGAGAGAGAGAATCCCAAGTGGACTCCCCGCTGAGCATGGAACCTGACCTGGGGGCTCAATCACATGACCCTGAGATCATGACCTGAGCCGAAACCAAAAGTCAGACGCTCAACTGACTGAGCCACCCAGGTGCCCCCAGGCTATGTTTCTTTCTTTCTTTCTTTTTTTTTAAAGATTATTTATTTATTTGTTTGACAGAGAGAGAGAGAGAGAGAGAGCACAAGCAGGTGGAGTAGCAGGTAGAGGGAGAGGGAGAAGCACGCTCCCCGCTGAGCAAGAAGCCTGATGCAGGACTCTATCCCAGGACCCTGGGATAATGACCTGAGCCGAAGGCAGTTGCTTAACCAACTGAGCCACCCAGGCACCCCCTGGTCTATGTTTTAATAATGGTACCTACCACATCGGATTGTGTTGAAGATTTAATTAGTTAATGCTTATAAGGCAGTTAGAAAAATAGCTGGCCTGTAGTAAGTGTTCAATATTATTGTGAATTATTTGTCTTTTCTAAGTAGCAATGAGTGATCTTACTTTCTGGTTGGTTTATTGCGTGGAAATGTGTGGTACAGGCTTGATGAAATCTTTATTGTATCCTTCTATCCCTGTAGCTCCAGCTATGATTCAGATGATCTACATTAGGATTACACAGAATGAGCTCAACCCTCATCAGGGCCCTGTGTATTTGAACACAATTATAATGCCCTGCCCCAGTCTCCTTTTTTCTATTTCCTTCCATATTTCCTAATAGGGTATAATTTTGAGTTCTTTTTTTGGCGGTCCTCTGCTGAATATATTTTATGTATCTCCTATACTTGTGGTCTGGTTGTTAGAGAAATTAAGGAGAATTTCTTTTTCATTCTTCATACCGTATCTTTATTACTGTAACTCAAAGTTACATTGCCTGTTTTGTTGTCTATATTTTACTATTAAATCATATCACATCTATTATTAATTATCCTCCCCTAAATTTACACCATCCACATTTGGCTTGTCTAAGTCTTTTGATACATTCATCAAATGTATCAACTGTTTAGCATATTACCATAGACAAAGCTTTGTAATTGACACTAGATATATTCTTCAAGGGGTCTAGAGTTTCCTGGAATGTCATGCATGCCAGCTAGACTTGTAATAAAGTGTTATTGTGATACTTGTTGTGATAGAAATGTGCAAAGAGTGTATGATAACATAAAGGAAGAACACTTAACTCTCACAGTGGGGGAGAGGTTGAAGGTATGTCACTGAAGATGGTTGGGGACGGTGGAGATGTCCGGGAAGTGCACACAGAGGAGAGAGTGTTTGTCATAAACTGCAATTAAGATGCTAGCCACTAAGAGAGTGGGAGGACAAACCCCTTAAGAAGAAGGAGCAACTAGTAACATGGCGTGAAACAGATGGGCTTCTGGGAACTACACGTAGCTAAGTGTGGCTGGAACATAGAAGGCAGGAGCAGGAATTGGTGGGAGGTAATAGGTTCTGAAGGCAGATAAAAGTTAGATAGGCAGATAATAGGTTCTGAAGGGCTTTGCATGTCATAGTAGGGAGTTAATACTTAATCCTATAGGTATGAGGTAACAGTTAAGATTGGAGAGGGACAGGAATAAATAGATATGATTTAAATATACACCAGACTGGTAGCCTGTATAGAGTGATCTGTGAATTAAAGGGAGTAGGAGCAGAGGTAAGGTGGCTGATGGAGAGGCTTTTCCTGCCACATAAGTAAGTAAAAACATGAAGTCATGACCAAGACAAGGCCTTGGGAATAGGAGAGTAGGGAAATTTTTGAGAGATTTATTAAGTAGATGTATTTTGAGCACTTACTCATGTCTTTGATAACACTTGATAACCAGCTGGATGTGGCAGGAGGCTCAGCCCCAGGTCTGAGGGATGAGGCAGGTAATGATGTCACTCACAAGAGTAAGAGATGGAGAACTCATTCAGGAGGAGCAATGGATTCCCTTTGGGACCAATTACCTTTTGAACACCTGTGAGACATTTAAATGGAGATGTATAGTGGGTATTTGGCTTCTGTATCAATAAGTCAGGAGACAGTTTTGTGCTAAGAAGTGGACTGGTGAATTCGATATATAAAAGTCAGTTGAATCATGCATATGCAGTAGATCAATTGGGAGAGGGCTGAGGATAATCATGATGAGAACCCTAACACATCATAGAAGCATAGAGAGGGATAGCCTTAGAAAATGATTTTGGAAGAGATGTCAGCTGGGGAGTTGGTAAAACCCAGGAGGAAGTGGTATCACAGAACCTGTGGCAGAGTTTATAATGCTTACAAAATGTTTTGTAATGTTTAAGTAGTGTTGGACATGGCCATAGAAAATGGTGTTGTTTGATTAAGTGGGATCCTGAGCAGGTACCCTTCAGGGTGGAGCACCTCCTTTTGAAGAGCTCTGCCTACATCAGAAATCAGGGGAGTGTGCCCTCCCACCATTTGGGCCTAATTCTAGTAGGTCCTGGTTTTTCGCATTCTGGTGAAGAGTTGTGACTGTTTTTTAGTTTGAATGAGGGTAAAGATTTCCTCTCTGTTTTTTTCTTCTCTTTGTTTTTCGTTGTTTTTAGAGAAAAAAAATTCAGATAGAAATGACTTTCTGTGCAGTTTTTTTGTTTTATTTATTTATTTTTTTAGAGAGAGAGAGGGAGAGGAAGGGAGGGGCAGAGGGAGAGGAAGAAAGAGACTCTTAAGCAGGCTTCACACACAGCACGGAGCCCAATGCAGGGCTCAACATGGGGCTTGACTTGGGGCTCGATTTCACGTCCCTGAGATCATGACCTGAGCCAAAATCAGGAGTCTGACGCTGAACCAACTGAGCCACCCAGGCACCCCTTCTGTGCAGTATTTTATTGGAAGTATCATAGTTCCTTTAAAATTTTAAGCTAACTAGAGAACATCTATAACAACACAGTTTAGTCATGCATTTGGTCTATGTCATGCATTTGGACTATGGGTTTCTTTAGAGCAGAAGCAAGGCATATTTATTTTAATGCCCCGAGGGCCTAACTCAGACCTTGGCCTGTAGAAGTGCTTAATAAATGCTTATTTTTGTCTTTGTTTGTGATTACACAGTTTCATTTCTGAGAGCTTCCAAGTTCTCTTGAATCTTCTTACCTTCCGAGATCTCAGGTCACTGAATTATGCCAATTCATCTTCTGAATTTTCATAATTCTACTTTTTTTAACTGCCTAAAGTTCAGTATCTGTTTCCCCGCCCCCCCTCAAGTGTTCAAGCAAAATGAGAATTTATTTTAAGGCTGCGCATTGATGCCACAGCATTTAAGAGCAGGAATTGAAATAGAGCCAGACCTAAGATATTGAGCTTGAGACAGAAAACTGTCAAAATGTTCCCGCTACTTTCGTTTCCACAAGGTCTCTTGTTTCTACTTCTCTTTGTTCTCTCTCTTTCAAATATTTATTTTGAAATATCTCAGTCATATGCTACCATATGGAGTATAATATAACCAAATGCATTCTTTTTTTTAATTTAAGATTTTATTTATTTATTTGTCAGAGAGGTAGAGCACAAGCAGGGGGAGCGGTAGGCAGAGAGAGAAGCAGGTTCCCTGCTGAGCAAGCAGCCCGAAGTGGGACTTGATCCCAGGACCCTGAGATCATGACCTGAGCTGAAGGCAGACGCTTAACCAAATGAGCCACCCATGCGTCCCAACCAAATGCATTCTTAACCCTTTCATCTTAACTATCAAGAACCTTATGATGCCAAAATTAGTGTCTTACTAATGTCACATCTGTTCCACTACACCAACCAATTCCTCTGTGTTGGTCAGAAGGAAGCTCACAGTGAGTTATGCTAGACTCCTTGTCTCCCCCCTGGGAGAAAGAATTAGCAATAATGGAGTCATAGACCTCATGAGATTTGGAGGTGATGGTCAGATGAGAGGCTTCCCGATCACAGCTCTACCTTCCCTCCCTGCATCAGGAATGAATTTATCCTCTTTCCCCACATGGCTTAATATATGCTTCCAAAAAAAAAAAATTACTATGGGACTTTCGGTGTTTGAAGAAAGTGTATTCTGTATTTCCATTTGGATAATGCTGTATTTGGATTTTAAGCTTCTCAGCAAAATATGAATTATCTTGCTGCTGTTCCCTTAGTATTCTTTTCTATGACTATTGCTAGGGGATGATAGGATTTTGTAGATTATGTACCCATTCTATGTTCAACTCTTAACTTTTTCAGAGCTCTACAAATTTAGTGCTTATCATGACTGTGACAGGAGGTAGTGGAAACAACAATGGCACCTGCTCATTCTCCCCACATACCCAGAAGTATTTCCTGTTTGCTTGCCAGTAAGATTGGGATTCCTTTCTCAGAAGTTTGGTGCTCATGGTTATTATAAAGTGAGAAATAAAAAAATAAATGTTTTCGAGTAGAGGATAAGTTTTATAGGAAGAAGTAATAAAAGGTCTGATTTCATCATCCTATTTCTGTACTCTGTATATATTGCATTTGAGCAATTTTCTCCTTTAGTTTTTCTCTGTGCTATTGATACATCACTTCTGAAGACAAATTGGATCTTCCTTAGCTAATGAAAAGTTGTCTTATTTAATAATTCAGAAATATCTTATTTCTTTGGGGAAAATCTGCTTTTTTAAAGAAAAGTTTCTTTACCGTTTCAGCATTTTTGTTGACTTGAAGTCAGAGCTATATTATGTGTATGTTCTTAGCCTATAGATGGGCAATCAAGTTCGTGAAGGTAAACCATTGAATTGTTCCCCAGCCTTTTCTTTTCTGAAAGTCTCATGTCATTTCTTTTCTTTTCTTTAGGGAATCAGCAGTCTCTTCAGTTCTTTAAAAGTGGTGCGTCTCTTGCGACTGGGCCGTGTTGCTAGGAAATTGGACCATTACCTAGAGTATGGAGCAGCAGTCCTCGTGCTCCTGGTATGTGTGTTTGGACTAGTTGCCCACTGGCTGGCCTGCATATGGTACAGCATTGGGGACTATGAGGTCATCGATGAAGTGACGAACACCATCCAAATAGACAGTTGGCTCTACCAGCTGGCCTTGAGCATTGGGACTCCGTATCGATATAATACCAGTGCAGGGATATGGGAAGGAGGACCCAGCAAGGATTCTCTGTACGTGTCCTCTCTCTACTTTACCATGACAAGCCTTACAACCATAGGATTTGGAAACATAGCTCCTACCACAGATGTGGAGAAGATGTTTTCAGTGGCCATGATGATGGTTGGCTGTAAGTATCCTGTTTTTTTCTTTTTTAATTAAAAAATCATTGTTGTTGGCAGTTTTCCAGACTCCAGTCTCTAACAGGATTAAAATGAAGCTACTTTGTCTTCAGAAAGGCGTTTAATCCATATTATTTGCATTGGTTTAATTTTTATTCAGCCTTAGAATATAAATATGCAAATAATGTATTTTACATTTTAGAATGTATTAGCACATGAAAAACAATGTAGATAGACTGATACAAAAATCAGGATGGGAGCTCTTTGATTTAATTCTGTTCACAGCATCCTGTCTGGCAGAGCTCTTTCCAAGGGAGACCAGCATCTAGAAAGGCAGCATCTAGCACATCCCATAGGTTTTGTTGGCCGTGTATTAAATTCCAAAAAAAGCAGACAGGATATGATGGGAGACACATAGTTTAGAAACTACTTTAGTTAGTAATTGAATTCTTGACTAGCACCGATCTCAGGATAGTTTTATGTTGTTTTTTTACAATTAGGACTCATAAAAAAGTTTTACAAATCAGGTCTTCATTACAAACACTCTAGGTTGAATATATGCGCCTTTGAGAGAATGAAAGGATTAGTAAATACAAGCTCATTTGGCAATGACAAAAGTGTCCAGGATTTAGCAGGCACACCTGAGTACTAAATGTCTGGATGGTGTTCCAGGGAGTAGAATGTTCTCTAAGGAATGAAAGAACACATGTTCTCCACTCAGACTGAGGATGGATTATGTCAGATCAGAACATTAAGGAGATACGTATCAAAGAAGCTGTTTTAAAAGAAGACTTTGAGGGAGATTTCACCATCATCTACCCCGTCAGGTTGACTTAGATGATTTATCCAAGCCTAGTTCTGACGCCTAGAGTAACCTTAAGATCATCGTACTAGAGGTATGGTTAGTGTTATTAGCACCTGTTAAGCCTTTGGGTCATGGTCATTGGTTTGTGGTCTGAGCCATCCTTTTGAGATTCCACCATTGCAGAGGTTTGTATTTTGACAGCGATGGGAAAGATGTTAAGAGTCCAGGAATGTCAGGTGGCCCATGAAAGGTCAATATCTTGGGTCAATGTAAGGCAGTTTTCACATTTTCAGAGTTGAAAGTTTTTGATAGCTGTTAGAGCACTGATGTTAGCAGTTTAGCTTCCGTCTTTCTACACTCCTTTGTGCAGGTGCAGAAACCAGAACACACAGGTTCTACTTGCTGTTTAGAGGTAAGGAGGTAGATTGAGAATGCCAAGTGCTGCTACTTCAGAGGCCTTTAGGAGGAAATATGTTCCTGCATACAAAGAGATCCTGATGATTAATTAAACTGCTGCCTAACACCCAACATGGTAAAATGTATTGGAGCATTATAAATTCAGAAGACGACATTTTGTCAGATGTGGTATTTATTACTATACTGCTTTTAGTATTTATATAATGCATTTTACCTTATACTCGAGCATAGTTAGATTTAAAAAAATTTATTTTGAAGCAATTGTTGATTCACTGGAAGTTGCAGAGATAGTATAGAGAAGGCCTTTGTGCCCTTTATCTAGTTTCCTCCAACAGTTACATCCTGTATAATCAATCCAGCACATGATCAACATTGTCACTCACACAATATGTGTGTGTAGTTCTGTGTTGTTTTATCATGTGTAAATTCCTTTAACTACCACTGAAATCGAGATACAGAATTGTTCCATCACCACAAAAACTTCCTTCCGCATGTTACTCCTTTATAGTCATACCCACCCCTTCTCCCAAAGCATCCCTAAGCATTGGCAACTACTGTCTTGCTCTTCATCTATATAGTGTTGGGAGTTTGAGAATGTCATGTAAATGGAGCCATGCAAAATGTGACCTTTTGAAATTGGCTTTTAACATTCAGCATAACCCCTTGCAAGCCATCTAAGTTGTTGAGTGTATCCATAGTTTATTCCTATTTATTGCTGCGTAGGATTTCATGGTTTGGATATATCACTGTTTAACTCTTCATCTATTGAAAGCCATTTTGATTGTTTACAGTTTTTGCCATTACAAAGAAAGCTGCCATGAACATTTGTGTACAATTTTTTTTTTTTTTTTTGGATATAAGTTCTCAGTTCTCTGGGATAAATATCCAGGAAAGAGATTGTTGAGACACACAATAAATGTATGTTTAGTTTTTAAAAGAAATTGCCAAACTATTTTGCAAGTGGATGGACTAGCATAGTTAGATTTTTCTTTCTTTTTTTCTCAAGATTATTAAACAATAGGATAATAGAAAAAAAATCTATATAGAGTTGAAGGATAGCACTATTCACTTTGTTTCTCAGGCCCCAAACATAGGTATCATCCTAGATTCCTGTTTCTTCTCATTTATTACATCTTTTTATAACCAGTCTTGTTGGCTTTACCTTCAGAATACATTTGATTATTTCTCTCCACTTCCGTAGCTTACCACTCAAGACCAAATCACCATCACTGGTCTGGACATTTACTACAATCTCCTATATGTTCCTTTTATTTTTACTCTTGCCCCATAGTCTCTACCCAGAAGTGATGGATGGAGCTAAAGAGTATTATGCTAAGTGAAATAAGTCAGTCAGAGAAAGTGAGAGTAGCCCTTTTAAAGTAAATAAGATCACACCATTCCTTTACTCAAAGCCCTCTGTTGTGTTCCATTGCACATAATATAAAATCTAGATTCCCTACCCTTCTATCAAAGTCTTAATGGTCTGGTTGTTGTCCACCTTGTCCACTTCACTTTTCATTGTTCCTGCCCTTGCTTATTCTATTCCATCCATGCTAGCCATCTTGCTTTGAACACTTTAAGCTCAGTCTTGTCTCAGGGTCTTCATACTTGCTTCCCCACTGCTTATAACACCCCTCCTCTTATTTATACCATGAATTCATGCAGGTCTCCACTCAAATTGCCTCTTCGAAATTCCTCCCAATGCTATCCTCTATAAAAAGAGAACACCCAAAGCCAATCACCCTTAATCCTTGCCCTTTAATCTTTTGCTTCTGTACTTACCAAGACCTGAAAACACATTTACTCCATTTTTCTTTTCCTTTGGAACGCAAGTTCATGACAGTAGTGCCTTTGTCTGCCTATTTTTCCTTCTGTATACTCAGCTTCTAAACAACTTTTTATGCCATCCTCAATCTCAATTTGTTGTATGAATGAGTGAAACTGAAGATGTCCTTGATGGTTATAATGAGAATCTCCTGTTCTTGAGTCCACTCCAGTTAGGTCTCTGATGAAGATACATGCTGGGAAAATGCACACTCTTTAAGGTTTGGCTCTGATTCCTTTGTGAAAGCCCTGAGTTCACCTGTGTCTGCCTCTGGGAATGTAGTGGCTCCTACATCTGGATTGCTCCAACTCTACGTCTCTAAGTTCCTGATGAGAAGTTCTAAGAGGCTAGTTAGTGAAAGCGCCAACAACCCTGTCTCCCACCACTTTTTACTGTCTACCTTTGGAATCTAGGTAGACATTGAAAATTTTCATCGTAGATTGAATTCAAATCATTGAAAATTTTCACGTAGATTCAGTTGAGTTTTCAAAACTTCATTTGGTTCATTTTGGTTACATCCTTTCTCTAGTTCATGTATGGCCAGTTGTAGTGCTATATCTAAAGGTCTTTCTCCTTCTTTTATCTCTATTTAGTTCCTATCTTGATTTCAAGATGAAGACCTGGTCTTAAACTTGGCCCTTTTCTTTTCTGAGTTTCTGCGATTTTCTTAACACCTGAGCATTAGTTTTCCGTTTATAAATTAGTTTCTGACATTTCTTTTGCCTGTTGACTTCGGTTTTCTTTTTATGCCTCAAGTCCAGTTTCTGTTGCCGGGAGTGTTCTAGGGAAATGCTTTTTAATTTCCTTCTTAGTCCCTGGGTCCTTAGTAATTTAATGGCATGTTTCCTTTGCAGCCACCAAGAAGCTGATAGAAAACTGTCAAGACCCATGAAGTGTTACAGTAACTTCTTGCAATTCCAAAATTTATTAGACACACATGCTCAAAATATCAACCAAATGTGCCTCTTGCAGCTGTTTGTAATCTTAGTATCACTTTTCTCCCTACAATAACACCAAGGAAGACAAACAAAACAAACTGCTGCTGTTCCCAGAACCCAGTAGGTGTTATCAGTCATAGATGCAGCTCCGGAGTTAGCGTTATGTCTGTATGCCTCTGTGTGTGTGTGTGTGTGTGTGTGTGTGTGTGTGTGTGTGTGATGGGGAAGGAGAGTAAAGGAAGAGGGAGATAGAAAAAGAAAGCTTCATGATTTTAGTTGTGCTAAGATTCTAGTCAATCTAGAATTGAGTGGTGTTTGAGAAGTACCACTTATAACCTTATAACACAGTAACTGAGAAAAACGTTTTATCAAAAGGTTGGTGGAGAAACCAACTGCCTATACTCTGTGGAGAAAAACGCCTATATTCTGTGGAGAAAAATAATCACTACTTGTAAAATGATAGCCTCTTTTTCTGGAGAAAGTCATCTAAAGTTTTCATGCCTTCTAGCAAAATTGAGAAATTTTAATGGCAACAATTCCAGTTCCTAGGTCCATTCTGAGCGCTCTTCTTTCTTTAATGGCCTCTCCTCTCTGACCTCTAGGTCCTTTCACCCCTAATGCTGAATTGCATGTGGACTCTGTCCAGGAACACAGTCTCAGGGTTCTGCTTGCTGCTTTCAGACAAATCTTCAGACAAAATTTATGGCTGTGTCCTTCCTTCAATCCCAGTCACCTTATGTTCCCTCTTGATCCCTTCTATGTCAGCAGGATCCCTGGGTTATTTCTTTTATCTGCTACCTGGGGATTTCTTAGACTTAAATCCTTTGTCCATCATTTGCCCAAGGTGGAGAATCTTCCTGCTCAGATTTCCAGGACTGGAAAAGTTGTTTGGATCTTCTCAACATATGTCTACCACCATGCATTCTTTATCTCAAATTTGTCTCTTCTCAATTTTGGCATGCTCTATGCCTTGAGTAGAACTTCATGGCTCTGGTAGCAGCCATTATACTATCTCAGGATAGTAAACTCTCTCTCATTCCTTTGCATTTGTCCATTCATGAATGAACCTGATGACCCTGCTGATGTTCATGGAATTCACCACCAAAGGACATTTGTGAAAATATATTTTTGTAGTTAGTTCTGCCAAAAAAAAAAAAAAGTCAGTTGTGGAAAATAGCATACTTTTTTTTTTTTTTTTTTTTGAGATCAAGATGTGGGTAATCTCTTTGCTTATTTGCAGAGCAAATACTTCATGATATCTTCATGAAATGTTTTCTAATCCATTTCATTTATATAATCTTATTGAGCCCTTAATAGTTTTCTTTTTCCCCATGATTAGCAGACTGACTAATTTTGCTTCTATTCAGAAAGCATCTCAGTGCACAGATGATTTGTTTTGATGGCTATATAACAAAGCAATATGAGAATGGAATTTTTCTGATATGATTATCCTTTTGTCTTAATGTATTTTTATGAATCCTCTTCTAAAGATTTATCAAGGAAGTAATTACTTACTTAGTTTTTTCTTCATTACTAAATGATCATATAAATTGTATTTTACTTTAACCCAACCATTACAAAAATCTATATACTGGCATTTGTCATTATAATTTTTAAAGAAAGAAACATAAAATAAAAATAGAAGTTATGAATAACTTTTTGCCATAAGTAATTTGTGTCTAACCATAAATTTCTCTCTCTTTTTCTCTCTCCCTCTCTTTCTCTGTTTTGTTTGCTTGCTTTGTTTTGTTTTAACACACTGTTAAATACATTAATAAACATGTAGACAGCATAGTTTAGATAGCATATTTCAAAGGACTATAAGATTAGACTTTGGGTACTTGCTTTATTTAAAAGTATTTTTTTCTTTTTGATCTTTCTATTGTTGCCTGCTTGGTTGCTAGGTTGAGGCAGCCTGACTCGTGGTATACGGCAATCAGAATCTGTCCTGGCAGGAGTCCATGTAATTAAGTCTTTAAAAGTAAAACAAAGCAAAACTAAAAACTATCAATATGAAAACTGCTGAGATTTAATTGGTAGACAGGCAGGTAGTCATAATAATGCTACTCTGCTGTTTTCAAACAGGATGTAATTGGTGATAGCTCAGTCTAAGATCTTTGTGTAATTGACTGATACGGTTTATAATGCAGCAGGCAAGTGGTTTAGCACATTTAGAAGTATAGCAGGACCATCTGCCAGTGGGATGTGTATGAAGAGAATTTCAAATCTCCATGTGGGTGGTTAAGCCACCAGGGACCACTTAGTTACATACTGGTCACTCAGTATCATGCAGAGGAGACTGATGCCACGCATCATATTCTCCAGTTGGTGATCTAATTTAGCATTCTCTGTGGAGTTCAGATAAAAGCCAAGCTGCGATTATAGGCATTGCTTTTATCTCTCTCTATAGAAAAAGGAAATAAATAGAAAATGGTGAGACCCAGAGATTGGGAGAATATAGAATAAGTTGAAGGCAAAGGCCTATGTGACCTTGGAGAGTCTTTGAATCTCTTTGGGTTTTAGTTTTTTCAATTGTGTAATGCAGGAGTTGATATAAATGAGTTTTAAGGTCTCTTTCAGTGCCAACATTTTATATATCTAAGATTCTGTTAGTGCAGTTATGCCACTATTCATAGAATTGGGCTGTTTATTGGAATGGGGTTAATAATGAAATGGAAGAGATGTTACAGGTTTTAGGGCTTTTCATGTATATTACATACCTTGCTTTATACATGCGTCTTATATGGAATATATTCAGTAAAGAGTAAAGGGGACATTGTCAGGAGATATTGTAGAGAACAGAAAATGTGCTTGTGGAAAGAAAAGTGTTTTTCAAATAGAAATTAAGCAGAAAAAGACATTCTTCAGGACATAAGAGTGGGGCCCAGGGAGAAATCTGTATACCAGGCCAGTGGGGACTCTGAAGGAGTTTGGCCCTTATGGATATCCAGGCAGGTTTAAAAGTGAACTGTTAACTAACTGGAATTTAAATAAAAACTTGGAAGAAAAAAAAAATAAAATGAAAATAAATATTAAAGAAATGCTGCTAAAAAACATAAAAGTGAACTATTGCCCTTTTCCAATATTAAAAAAATTATTCTACAAATTTTAACATGAGACTTTAGATGACTGAGATATAATATTAAGGAACATGTTGAATTTTTTCTTGTCCTTGCTGTTGTGGTGTAGGTAGGAAGTGGAGTGTGAACATGCTGATTTTCATTTCTGGTTTTAGATTCAGCCAGATGGAGAGAATTTTAAGCTTAATGTTCATTTTGGAAACTGGGTCAATTCTTTGTGTCTGCTTTACCTCTGCTTGTAAAAAAGATTTCCTTTTTTTTTTTTTTTTTTCTTTTTTTGGGTCTCTTTTCTTTAATGAGCTCTGAGTATCCTATGAGGAAAAACATTTTGTGGAACACAAAGTTCAGGGTTATAAGTACCTTTTTTCATGGTTCAGTAGTTTCAGATGTATAGTCCAGTAGTTAGAAAAAGACTATGTGATGTGCACTTTATTCCCTGTTTCTTATTCAAAATAGAGCTTGTATCTTTTACAGGAATGTTCTTTTATACTCATGCTCCTTTTTATACCTAGTCACATTTTCACAAAACCTCTCAGATTTTCTAAAGATTGAGTTTTCCCAGAAAACAGGAAATTTTTTCAGTGGCCTATTAACTAGCCTGACCTCTTTGCAAGGACTTGGTCTCTGGAACTACCTTGTGTCTCTGTATCACTCAAAATTATTTAATTCATCCAGCATTGTCCCAGGTGTTCTGGTAGTATTGTTATTAAGGAGACAAATTGGATACTTTCAATGGATACTTTCAATACTTTCAGTGGTATGGTGAGTTAAGTTAGTGGCATGGTGAGTGTCAGACAAGAGAATCACTGAATCATTTCTTTCTCTCCCATTCTCTCCATCTCCATCTCCATCCCGATTCCCACTGCCAACTCCATCCCTATCTCCGTCTCCATCCCCATCCTCGTCTCCATCCCCATTCCCATTTCCATCCCCATTCCCATCTCCATCTCCATTCCCATTTCCATCCCTATTCTCATCTCCACCCCATCTCCACCCCCATTCCCATCTCCACCCCATCCCCATCTCCATCCCCATCCTCATCTCCGTCTCCTTCCACATCCTCATTTCCAACCTCATTCCCATCTCCATCCCTTTCCCCATCCCTATTTCCATCCCCAGTCCCATCTCCACCCCCATCTCCATCCTAGTCCCCGTCCTCATCTCCATCCCTGTCTCCATCCCCATCTCCATCCCAGGCCCCATACTCATCTCCATCCCCATCTCCATCCTCATCTCCACCCCATCTCCATCCTCATCTCCACCCCATCCTCATCCCCTTCTACATCCTCATCCCATCCAGGTCCTCATCCCCATCTCCATCCTCATCCTCATCCCCATCTCCATCCCCATCTTCATCTCCATCCCCATCTCCATCCTCATCTCTATCCTCATCTCCATCTTCCTCCTCATTCCTATCTTCATCCCCATCCCCATTTCATCTCCATCCTCAACTCCATCCTCATCTCCATCTCTATTCCCATTTCCATCTGCAACTCCTTCCCCATCTCCATTCCTTCTCCATCTTCATGTCCATCTTACCTCTCTTAATACTATGAGCTAAGAGCTAAGACTTTGAACAGATGAATAAAGAAGTTGGGCTGAACTATAAGGCTGGTAAGAACAGGGTCTGTATTTGTCCTATTTGTCATTATATATTTAGCATAAAGCATTGTGCCTAGTTGATAGTTAGGCTCATTAAACATAATTTGAACGAATGAAAGAAGTTTATCTAGCTTATCCTGAACGATACAGGAAGATTTTTAGGAGGAAGTGACTCTTGAGCTTAGAATACAAAAAACACGTAGGACCTAGGCATTTTTTGAAATAAAGAGAACATATGTGAAAAAAAGCAGTAATGAAATGGCTTGGCCCTTTTGTAGAACTCCATGTATTTCACATTGGCTTGAACAGAAAGTAGATGTGGATGGGGAGGAAAGAAGGAACTAGGATGTCAAAAAGCCTTGCATAGCTTGATAAGGAATTTGTCTTTTATCCTAAAGGTTGTGAGATAAATAAGAACTTTATTCTTCAGTGTGGAAGATGGATTGGAGGAGATAAAGCCTGAGGGTAGAGAAACCAGTTAGGAGGCTGTTGCAAGGACCTGAGGTGGTAGGGTTATAGAGGATGGTATAGTTTCAGAATTGGCAAATTGTTTTTTCTATAAAAGGACAGATAACAACTATTTTAGGCTTTGTGGTCTGTAAGTCTCTATTGCAACCACTCATCTCTGCTATTGTAATGTTAAAGCAGGCAAAGACATAAATAAGCATGGCTATGTTCCAATAAAACTTTAAACAGGTGGCAGGCCAGATTTGGCATATTCGTAGCTTCCCACAGTCTAGCTATACAGCATGGTTTATGAGAAGACCATGGACTTTAGAGTCAGACAAACCTACATTCACTTATTAAGAATTTACATCAATTATCTAAACCATCAGCTGTAAAATGGAGATCCCTTCATTGCAGAGTTATTTGGAATACGCAAAAATAGGTTGCATATAAAATTCCTGAAACCTTTTTTTAAGTTGTTATTGGTGAATGGATAAATGTGTCAAATATGGTCAAGAGAAGAGTCAAAAGGACTGATAGTGTCTGGCTAATTCAGCTGAGTGAATGACTAAATTCTTTTCTGAGACAGGAAAGAAGAAGCAACCATTCCTGGGGGAAGACAATAGTTCTATTTTGAATGTGTTTAGTGTGAGGTGCCTGCAGGTCATTCAGTTGGTGATGTGTATTAGGTTAGGCAGTTAAAAGTGTGTTTTGGGGTTCTAGTGATGTGAAGCATGGTGGGATCTCTTTGTGAATCATGGTGTAGACAAAGTAACTGATGTCAAGAGAGTGCAGGGTAGAGTCAGAAAGAAGCTGGTGAAGGGTGACACTTGAGGAAGGAGAGCCACAGAAGGGTAGAGAAGAGAACTGAGAGGGGTAAAAAGGAAGCATGACTCCAGAAGAAGAGTTTGTTGCAACAAAGGATGAAAGAATGTCAAGAAGGAAGGGAGAA
Source organism: Phoca vitulina (assembly GCF_004348235.1). Taxonomy (NCBI): domain Eukaryota; kingdom Metazoa; phylum Chordata; class Mammalia; order Carnivora; family Phocidae; genus Phoca; species Phoca vitulina. The sequence goes on along the minus strand of NW_022589710.1, from coordinate 35,120,495 downwards.
CAGCATCATAAATGGGACAGTGAGTTAGGAGGTCTGGTTGGCATCATGAGCTCATTGGTGACCTTCTGCAGTAGTTTCATTGGATAGTTGAGGGGAGAGAATCACATGGAGAATTTGCCTTTATGGGATCTAAACCTTTTTTTTTTCTTGCATGAAGGAAAATAATTTTATCAGTAGCCATTAACCTAGTGCGGGTAGATTATACTTACTCAGTATTTTTCACTGCCAGTGATGCTTTTTTTCTGAATCACCATTCAAGTTCAATAAAATATATTTAAATTAGACTATTAGATATATTACATATACTTGGAGTTTTCATGTTATAAGATAGAAAATAAAATTGACTTGGTAAGAAGTTTTTATGAAATCCCACTTTCTAAGAATAGGGAAGAATTTTCTTCTTCCCTGTCTTTTAGTCAGGGAAGAATTTTATTTATGAGATTATATGGTAACCTTCCAATAAATTTGTGTTGATTCCTATGAATGGGTGTATTGTCCAAGATAGGTTGTTACCTGGTAGGTGAATTGTGCTTTGCTAGAGAAAAAGCCCTGGGGACTTAGATGATCCTTATGTATGTGATATCAAGGATCAATTGATATATATAATTTTAATTGTGCTGGAAATAAAATACAAAATTTTTCAAAGGTTGAAAGACTAACAAATCCATATATGAATATATTTAGAATTTGCTAAAATAAATGTTATACCCAGAAGGCCTTATGTATGGATTTAAGAATTGCTTTGGTATGCTCAGAGAGGGGATTTTATTTGGAACAATTTCTAAGCCAGTTCCTAAGTGACTGCTTCTTACCTATTAATATTCACATAAATTGTGATGACTGAGTTAGGCCTCCCTGGGAGTAAAGGTGTCAGGTGTATGGTTGTAGCTTTGGGCTACATGATTGTAGATAGGGAGATTTTTATGGGATGAGAATTATGTTCAGGTTGACTGTCAGGAAATACTGGTGGCTTTAAAAAATTCTCTCTGAAGCTAGTTCTGGAGCTAATCTTTTTTAAAGTTGAATTTATGTTTTTAACAACCCCCCAAAAGTCTTCGTCTATGAAAGTGTAATTTGGGAGCCTTACTGATTTAAAATGAATGTAAGGGAAGGACACTTAAGCTCATACCTGTAGTTAGACTTTGCCAAAAGAAATGGGTGTTGACTCTTCTAATGAGAATTAGGGGTAGGTGCTATTGACCTCGGGAACTTTTCTTACACTGAGCTGCCTCTGACTTGGCCTTTTCAGTTTTCTTAGAAAAGGCCTCAAAGGACCCGCATAGTCGGTGCATTTCCCACCTCCCTTCTCTTCGGAGGGTCTAGCTAGAGAACACTCTTCCCTCATCCCAGACACACACCAACATTCGAGATTCCATCATCCTTTGTCCTCTTGCTGCGCTGTGTCTTAAAAAGTCCCCAACCCGAATCTACTTGTGTCTTTTGTTCCTGTTTCGGGACTGTTGAGAACTGGCTGGCGTAAACCACAGCTACGTGAACAGGTGCCACTAAAATGCATTGTTCATGATCTTACAAATCTTTGCTTATTTTAGGTCATCTCCCTCTCACATTTTGCTGAATAGCTATTCTTGTGCAACTCTCCCATGTTTTCTTTCCACCTCTCCTCAACCTCTGACTGCTCTTCTTCATTTCAGGAGGTGGCCTTTCTTTTATTTCTCTGAAAAGGAAAGCGTTGCTGTAGCAGATGTGCATTCCTGGACTTTCCCGATCCTCTTACAAAGACGGGCTGGAGGAGGGAAGTGGCTTGGGAGTGAGGGGGCAGCCAAACCACACAGGACCTTCGAGGTCCAAGGAGTGACTTTTTTCTGAGTCAGATGGGAAGGCGTTTGAGGGCTTGGGGCCAAAGAGTGGCATGATTTGTCTTGTGGTTCATAAAGATCAGTCTGGCTGCTGTATGCAAAATAGACTGTGAGGGATTGAGGATGGCAGAGGGCAGACAGGTTAATAGTCAAGGTGAGAGATAATGCCATTGGTAGTTAGAATTGGTTAGGTTCTGGACAAATGTTAGGACCCACAACATATGAGGGTATGAGAGAAAACAAGGGTCAGGATTTCATTTCAGGCTTTCGGTGCAAGCAACTGCTGTGCTAAGTGGCAAATGGTCACTTGTTATGGTGCGTGGGCAGTTTCATATTTGAGTCTAGGGTTGTGTGGATGGTCCAGGGTGTGGTCATGGATTTGTTTTGTCCTTCGATGTTTTATTTCCTCCAGTGGTTTGCCCTTGTTTCTCCTGTGTTTTCCATCTCTCTAGCTCTCTACTGGCTCTTTCTCATCAGCCCATAATCATGCTCATGTCTATTTAATCCTAAAAAAATACACATATGTGAATAGAACACTCCAGTTTGCACTCTCTTTGCCTGTGATCTAACTACCAATTCTTCTTCTTCTTCTTTTTTTTTTAAAGCAAGCTTCCTAAAGCATGTGTCTTCATTTTATCTTCATTTGCTATCTATTAAAAGTGGACTTCCCCTTCCACCACTTGAAAGACGTTTGCTAAATTTCACAGACCCTTTTTTTTCATCCATGCAGAAACATCTCTGGTTTCTTGATGTTTATCTCTCCCTGGTTTCTCTCCCACTGCTCTGGCTACTTTTTTTTTCTATTTCTTCTTTTTTATAAAGACTTATTTACTTATTTGAGAGAGAGAGGATGAGAGAGAGAGAGAGAGCACATGGTGGGGGGGGAGGGTCAGAGGAAGAAGCAGACTCCCTACTGAACAGGAAGCCTGATACGGGACTTGATCGTGGGACTCCAGGATCATGACCTGAGCTGAAGGCAGTCACTTAACCAACTGAGCCACCCAGGCGCCCTTTTTTTCTATTTCTTTTGCTGGATCCTTATACTCTGTCACTTAAATATTGGAAAGTGTGATATTGGGAACAAATTTTGAAGGATCAAGGGCAGCTCTCCGATAGGCTGAGCAGTGTCTCCCTACAAGGAGTGATTTAGGGGAGCCAGACAATTTCCAGATATCTCCCTGATCACTTTGCCGATGGTCCCTGTTTTGTGTGTCCTTCCCTCTAGAAGGCCCTTGTGAAACTGCCAATTTGTTCTCTGAAAGGTCTAAGTCTTTTTCAGCACACAAGCATGGACTGAGCTTCAAACTATCTCACTGCCACAATGAAGAAGAAAGAGATGCTGAGATTTCAGAAGACGGTGGAGAAAACATTGGAGCATGGGGCACTGCTTGGCAGGCAGGGGCGGGAGGGAGCTAAGGTGATGATGCCAAGAGGGAAGAGATTCTTCAAGAAAGACTCTCTTATTCTTCCTAGCTCTGTGGTGGGAAAAGTAATCAGAGATTGATGAATCGTGTCCCTTTTCTCTGGTTCCTTGCCATGCATGGCAAGTTCTAAAACTTTCTTCCTCAGTCTGTCCAAAGTATCTCCATCCTTTATATCTCATTATCCTTTTATTATGGGCTATAATTATGTTCTTTAATTCTTTCTTTACGTATTTTCTACTTGTCTCCCCAGCTAAAGTGGGAGCCATGAAGGCAGGGAGCTTGTCTATCTGGTTCACCTCTGTATCCCTGGTATAATCGGAACGTAGTAGGTAGTCAATAAATTCTTTTTGAACAAGTGAATGGGTCTTGATACTCCTTATTGAAAAGCCTGTGTATTTAGAGCAAAGCAAAACTACACCAGTTCTCCAGATCTAAGCATTTTAGTGGTGGGTTTAAATTTTTATATGATAGAACTTAGATACGTGAATATGTGGCTGACTTCATTTTCCTGTAGAGAGCTCATTTAGTTTGTAACCTCCCACCTCACTCTTTTCCACCTTTCAAAGGTGTCTTTCATGCTGTATCTGTCCTATGGTTGTGCTCCTTACTCTTTGTCTGGTGCATACCAGAGTTCTGGATGGGAGGCAGGATACACTTTCTCTGTTGCTTTTGGATTTCCCCTTACCCGATTTCAAGTTTCCTTTTTCATCTATATTTCCTTCTATTCTGCCCACCTATGTTTCACTGTCCACCCCCTCCCCCAGTGTTTTCTGGGAAAAGAGCTAAGGTTTTAACAGTAAAAATAAAACACAACAAGAACAACAATAACAAAAAAGCCATTTGCTGTCTCGAGGGCCTGGCACTTGCAAAGGAAATCTATTCTTTCAAGATTATTGTTTTGGCTATGGGCTTAAAAAAAAGTCTAATTTGAAACTCAAAGCTACGCTGCTTCCTTTGTTCCCAGCTGTATCCATACTCCCCTTGAAAAGTGACTGCCATTGTTTGAGTGGAAGGACAGCAGAGGGGCCATTAGGAAGGACCAGTGGTTAGAGGCACTGAAAATACTCCTGTGTGTGTTCCTCACCCACAATTGTGGGTGAGTCCTGGCATAAATGAATGAACTACAACCTCCCAATCCCTTTTTGTTCATTGGCCATAGAAGAGAAGCACCCAGGGATTTAAATGGTTTGGAAATAACTGTACCACACATAGAATTTAATGATAAAGTTTGGATATTCTATTCTTAGAGGCCACATAAGATTAGTACTATTTCAACCTCAATCAGAAGCATATATATCCTTGTTGTTATTGTTGTTGTTGTTGTTGTTATTGTTTGCTAAAGAAACAAAATCACATACATGTATTTTGGAGAAATTTGCATCTTGAAACAAATGTGTTCAAGTGTGTCATTCACCCAAAGGGAAATTTCTTTGGCTTCTGATGTTTGGTGAAAGACTTTTTAAGGCTATGTGACTTTAACTACTCATTTAGTCGTTGGAGAGATTTCCAGAGACAGGAAGATGATTTGGTTAGAAAAGAATAGGATTTGGCTAATATTACAACCCCAGAGATGACAGCTGAGGTAAACAGGAAGGGACCCAGGGCCCACAGAGGAAAGGAAGGAAATCCGAATATTTTCCAGACCTCTGGCTTTCCTGGCTTCTTCTTAATTTAATCTGTGTGGTAATTCAGATTGTCTGCCTATTTTTTTAATTTAATTTTTAGATCAAAGTAATATATGCACATAAAGAGCCAAATAGTACTATAAGGTTTATTTTGAAGAGTAGAAGTTCCCTATTCCCTATATATTTTTCTATTTCCCAGAGATAACTTTAAAATATTTTAACTTTTTTTTGGGTAAAATCTCTTTTTATCTCTAAATAGGATGATTATTAGAGAGGATTTTCAGTTTTAGTCATTATCTATTGACTTCCATCTTTGGAAGATTAAAATATAGTTCTCTTTTCTGTCCCCTGTCTGTTAACCACCACCACATACACATATATACATTTTCCAATTTTCTATCTTCTCGATATATTTAGATCATACTTTTGATTAAATCAATGGCCTGTTTTCATTATGACTATGCAAACACTATTTGCAATGGAGTCACGTGCTTTGCTATAATTATTTTCCCATACAACATTTGGTTTTATGTCATTTTCTTTCTTGGTGTTCCACATGCTTCTCCTCCATCATGTAATGCTCATCTCAATACCCTTTTATTAGGTAGTTATCAACTTCTTGTCTAAGAGGCTTCCTTGGAATCTTCTGACTTTCCCCAGTCTGGACTAGTCTCTATAGACCTGACCCGCAGCTCTCACTCAGCCCAATGTCTCCCTTCATCTGTGAACTTGAGAATTTCCTTTGCCTTTCTTTTTTGTGGACCCTCTGTTTCCTACATCTGTTTGGATGGAACAGCTCTTGCAATAGCCTACAGAGAAAGGTGCATAAAAGATCATTTTTTTTGAGGTTTCATATGTCCTAAATTGTTTTTCATTTATCCTCACACTTAATTGATAATTCATCTGGATAGAGATGTGAAGGTTAGAAATAATTTTATGACAGAACGTTTAGGCATTCTTCCTTTGTCTTTGAGTTTTCAGTGGAATTATTTAGAAGACTGATTCTATTCAAGTCTTGATTCTTAAAAATATGTTTTTCTTCTCCCTTTGTTTCTGGAAAACTTTAGAATCTTCTTTAGGTACCCAGCATTATGAAATACTATGACAATGTCCCTTTATGTGGGTCTGTTTTTATCCACTCTTCTAGATTCTAGAATCTCTTCTAGATTCTCAATGAGTATGTTTCATCATTTGGAAATACTTATTCTTCACCTCTGGGAAATTTTCTTGAGTTATTTTATTGATAAAGTCCTATTTCTTTATTAAAATACCTATTATTTAGATATTGGATCTCCTGGATTGATTTTTAAAAAAATTTTTTTATTATGTTATGTTAATCACCATACATTACATCATTAGTTTTTGATGTAGTGTTCTATGATTCATTGTTTGCCTATAACATATACCCTCCCCAATATCTATCACCCAGCCACCCCATACCTCCCACCCTCCACCACTCTAGCAACCCTCAGTTTGTTTCCTGAGATTAAGAATTCCTCATATCAGTGAGGTCATATGATACGTGTCTTTCTCTGATTGACTTATTTCGCTCAGCATAACTTTTGATGGCTGCATAATATTCCATTGTATATATATACCACATCTTCTTTACCCATTCATCTATCGATGGACATCTTGGCTCTTTCCATAGTTTGGCTATTGTGGACATTGCTGCTATAAACATCGGGGTGCACGTACCCCTTCAGATCACTACATTTGTATCTTTGGGATAAATATCCAGTAGTGCAATTGCTGGGTCTATGGTAGCTCTATTTTCAACTTTTTGAGGAACCTCCATACTGTTTTCCAGAGGGACTGCACCAGCTTGCATTCCCACCAACAGTGTAGGAGGGTTCCCCTTTCTCCGCATCCCCACCAACATCTGTCGTTTCCTGACTTGTTAATTTTAGCCGTTCTGACTGGTGTGAGGAGATATCTCATTGAGGTTTTGATTTGGATTTCTCTGATGCCGAGCAATGCTGAGAACTTTTTCATGTGTCTGTTGGCCATTTGGATGTCTTCTTTGGAAAAATGTCTGTTCATGTCTTCTGCCCACTTCTTGATTGGATCATTTGTTCTTTGGGTGTTGAGTTTGATAAGTTCATTATAGATTTTGGATACTAGCCCTTTATCTGATACTGTCATTTGCAAATATCTTCTCCCATTCTGTCGGTTGTCTTTTGGTTTTGTTGACTGTTTCTTTTGCTGTGCAAAAGCTTTTTATCTTGATGAAGTCCCAATAGTTCATTTTTGCCTTTGCTTCCCTTGCCTTTGGTGATGTTTCTAGGAAGAAGTTGCTGCGGCTGAGGTCGCAGAGGTTGCTGCCTGTGTTCTCCTTTAGGATTTTGATGGACTCCTGTCTCACATTTAGGTCTTTCAACCATTTGGAGTCTATTTTTGTGTGTGGTGTAAGGAAATGGTCCAGTTTCATTCTTCTGCGTGTGGCTGTTCAATGACAGACCTGTACCTCTGAAACAAATAATACATTATATGTTTAAAAAAAAAAAAAAAGGAAGAAGAAGATAGCAGGAAGGGAAAAATGAAGGGGGGAAATTGGAGGGGGAGACGAACCATGAGAGACTATGGATTGATTTTCTAATTTTCTTATTCTCTTCCTACAATTTTCTGTTTTTGTTTTTTTTTTCTCTATTGTCTGGAAGTTTCTGTCAAGTTCATTTTCTAATCTTTCTACTGAGTTTTCATTTCTGCTAATTTCCAAGAGCTCTTGAGTTCTCTGTGTTCCTTCTTTTTTTTTCCTAATTTATTTATTTACTTATTTTTTATTATGTTATCTTAATCACCATACATTACATCATTAGTTTTTGATGTAGTGTTCCATGATTCATTGTTTGCGTATAACACCCAGTGCTCCATTCAGTACGTGCCCTCTTTAATACCCATCACCAGGCTAACCCATCCCCCCACCCCCTCCCCTCTAGAACCCTCAGTTTGTTTCTCAGAGTCCGTATCTCTCATGGTTTGTCTCCCCCTCTGATTTCCCCCCCTTCATTTTTCCCTTCCTACTGTCTTCTTCTTCTTTTTTTTTTAACATATAATATATTATTTATTTCAGAGGTACAGGTCTATGATTCAGCAGTCTTATCTGTGTTCCTTCTTATAATATCCTGTTTTTCCTTCATAGGTTCAAAATTTTCTCTACCATTTCTGAGGATGTAGGATAGTTTTCAGATCCCCACATAGTCTCTGTGTCCTTCAAATTGATTTTTGGTTTGCTGGTTTTGGTCTCTGTTTCTCATGTTGGAGGTGTTATGCATATGTCTAGAAATCCTTATTGTTTGTATATGGCTGGACTTACGACCGTGGCCTTAACGTAGAGAGATCTGTTGGCTTATTTTGTGGAGAATACGCAACATCATTTTTTTTTCATCATTTCTGTTGGGCTGTCAATTTCCTCAAAGAGGAATTTTTTCAATTTCCAGGCTGCAAAATATAAGCCTTGCTCCAGATTTCTGGAAGCTGAATGGAGAATAGAGCTGAGCATTTGACATTTAGAGTGTAAAGTTTCACGTAATCCCCCTGGTTTCAGTATGGCACCTTTATTCTCTGGTCTTCCCTCAGTCCAGAGACCCTCTTCAGTCTGCTGAGGGGTAGAAAGGGAACTGCCTGGCTCTGTGGAGTTAGGTAGGGCATAGAGGAGATGGGTATCCATCTGCTGCTTAAACAGATTATCAACAAATCCTCCAGTTTCAGCTCCACTGTTGCCCCCCCTCCCACTTCCAGGGGGTAGTGGTAGTAGCCATTCCTGGGATATATGCAGGTTCTATAGAGCACATTATGTTGAATTGTTTTCCCTTTTGCTGGCTTAAGATTCAGCTTTCTTGGATCTGCTAAGTCAGTTACTACTTGTTCTATGTTTTCTACCTTTCAAAATTTCACTGTTGTTGTATGTTCTCCTATTCTCTTCATTCTTGTGGTTTTATGGCTTTAAAAAAAAAACCCCACTTACTGTTAATTTAGTGGAGCTTTAATAGCTTTAATAAAGATAAAGAGCTTTAATAAAAGATTTTATTTATTTATTTGAGAGGGAGAGAGAGAATACAGAGGGAGAGTGAAAGGGAGAAGCAGACTCCCCACTGAGCAGGGAGCCCTATGTGGGACTCGACCCCAAGACCCTGAGATCATGACCTGAGCCGAAAGCAGATGCTTAACCGACTGAGCCACCCAGGCGCCCCAATTTAGTGGAGTTTTGAGAGAAAGAAGAGACACCTATATGTGATCAATCCTCTATCTTTGGTTGTTCCTTAGGCATGGTTCTGTCAGTTCTCCTGGTTCTTGCTTCTCTTTCATTTATTATCCAGATTTATATGACTTTTAATCTAAAAGTTCCCACTATTTACCATTTGTCTCAAGGTACTAGGTTGGTAGGGAGTATCTCAACCTTCCTAAACCCATCAGAGGTTCATATCTGTCTACTTAACCTGTAAATCTACTCCACCGTCTGCCTGACTTCTCAGCTCTGCTGCGTGGCCCCTGTTCCTTGGAAGTCCTGTGCCATTTTGACACTGTCTGCTCAATCATTTTCTCTGGCGGTCTTCCTTCTGTATTCGTGAGAGCCAGGCTTTCTCTGATACTACATTCCTCCTCAAGCCCATCTCCAACAGGGCATGTTTCCCCAATCCCTTATGAATACAGACCTAACCCTGTAAAAATGATCTGTCTATGTTGTCAGCCCAATTGAGTCAGGAGCCTTAACTTTTTCACGTAGCGTTCTACTTTAGAATTTAAGGAAAGTGGGCAATTTACCAGCATCATGGATGAAACCAGCCTTAAATATCTTCAATTTCTTAAAGCCAGGATTCTGTTATGCTCTTAGGACTAGAAGTGGTCAGCAATAAAGGAGTGAGAGGAAAAAACTACTCTCAGTACTATGGGCTAAATTTAAAGCAATGGCTAAAATTCTTCTTCTGTCAGCCTTTAATAAGTAGCATCCTATAGTCAACAGTGAGTTCAGCACAGTGATGCTTGGATTTCGTTGATAAACCTGTTATAGGTGTTCCTCAGTTTGTGTTGGGGCTGGAATACTGTCAGCTGGAATGCTTCACTGAGGCAGTCGGTGTAGGATGGGAACATATGTGCTTTTGATGAAAGCTGCTTTGCAGTGAAAATCACAGGGATTCCTGTGAAGCTCTATCTTGTGAACATTGTTATATAAGCACCGCCTTTAAACTCTCTGGCTTAAGTCTCAAGTAAATAGGTTTATAGAGTACGGGCCTACCTGGCTCAGTAGGAGTGAAAATAAAATGTCTCACTATTGTGGTATTTGGGACTCTTCTATTGTCAGATGGAACTTTGCCTACATCATTTTAAAGCAGGGGAAGGGCAACTAATAAAAATCTCATGATTAGTGGTAAAAAGCAGGCTTAAAAGTATCATGATCAAGGGCTGTGTCCTTATTATAAATTGAGTAACCAGAGAGTCTGGGATAGAGTGAAGTAGGGAGAAAATGGTGTGGGATGAGGTCAGAAAGGACTGGGGACCAGATCATGCAGGGCCCTGAAAACCCTGTTAGTCTGTGGATGGGAACTTCTAGATGATTCTGAACAGGAAATGACACGATCTGGCATTTTAACAGGGTCGCTCTGGCCAATATGCTGAAAGTAAACTTTAGGGTGACAAGGGAGGGAAGAGACAACTCAGGGAGGCTATGGCAATAATCTTATTGGGAGGGGTGCCTGGGTGGCTCAGTCATTAAGTGTCTGTCTTCGGCTCAGGTCATGATCCCAGGGTCCTGGGATCGAGCCCCGCATTGGGCTCTCTGCTTGGTGGGAAGCCTGCTTCTCCCTCTCCCACTCCCCCTGCTTGTGTTCCCTCTCTCGCTGTGTCTCTCTCTGTCAAATAAATAAAATCTTTTAAAAAAAAATCTTACTGGGAGATGATGGTGGCTTGACAAACGTAGTAGCAGTGGAGGGGGTGTGCCGTGGTTAGATTCTAGTTATATTTTGAAGCTAGAACCAATAGGGTTTGCTGACAGATCGGATATGGGATATTAAAGGAAGAGAGAAATTGAGGATGACTCAAAGTTGTTTTGTTTTGGTCTACTCTTCTCTAGGGATGGAAATGATTATGGAGAAAGCAGAGAGATTTTTTTGGGGAAGGATATCATCGAATTAGGAGTTAAATTCTGATGAGTCGTGTTAAGGTTGAGATACTTGTTGGACAACAAGTGCAGATATCTAATGGGCAGTTGGGGAGAGAAGTCTGGATTTCAGGGGAGAGATTCTGGCTAGAAACATGCATTTGGGAGTGTTGGTATAGAGCCGATATTTAAAATATGGCTGAGGCTGGTTGAGCCCTCCATGGGATTAAATGTAGATGGAGAGGAGATCTAAGAATTAAGCCCTGGGCATTCGAATGGTCAGTAAGACAAGGCATAACCAGCAAAGAGACTGAGAAAGAGCACTTAGTGAGGTAAGAAGAAACTTAAGAGTGAAGTGTCCTGTAGGCCAGGTGAGGAAAATGTATCAAGGAGAAGTGAGTAAGCAGCCATGGGAAGTGTCACCTGTAGATCAAGCAGAATGAGACCTGGGAATTGATCGCTGGATTTTTTCAGTCAAGGTGTTGCTGGGGATCTTGAGCAGATTTGATGGAATCTTGGGGGCAGAAGCTCTTACTCTAACCTCTTTAAGCCTCAGTTTTCCCATCTGTAAAATGGGGTAATATTACCCATTTCACAGAGTTGGTGTGAGAACTAAACAAATTGATTCATATAAAGTACTCAGAGCAATACCTGGTACATTGTAAATGCTAAATAACCATTTTGTTTTGTTCTTACTAGAAACCTCCATTCAGGTGGACATTGTCAGTCACGATCCTGTGGTGAAGTCATGCAACTAATTGAGAATCTGCCTAATTGAATGAGCATTCAATCCATATAACTCCCTTCCAGGCTATCATTGAAAACCTTGTTTACCATCTCACCAAGGTGTAGGTGAATCTGCACAGTGCAGTGACTATCAAGCAAGAAATGAGGTTAGCACAACTTCTGCAGGACCACTGATGAGTCTTAGAGATCATTCCTCTCATTTCTGGGTGCTAATCCATTTTAAACCTTGTCAAAGGACAATGCCTAGTTTGCCCTTGGAATCCATGATATTTTGTTATGCTTATTTAAAATCACAATCAGGTTTGCCTTATTCCTAGTGTTTTGCTGATTCTAAATTCCTCAAACATAGGAAGCAGGGACACAGCGATCTCTTTGGCAGATTCTCCACTGTGTCTTGGGATGAAATCTGATGGGCCCAGAACGCATGAATGCTTTTAGAGCTATTAATGCTTTGTTTTCTTTTTTAAATCAATTTGTCTCCTGTCAGGTTTATGTCCTTTCACACAAGTGCTCATTATAATCTATCCTCTGGCCTGAGTAGTGTTCGCTTGAAGTAGAGAACGGGCAGAGCAGGAGTCAAAGACTTGTGTTTCCTTTGGGTCATCAATAAACATTGACCCATAGCCCAAGAAGCAGGTGCTGTGGACCCACTGAATTGTGTTTCTTCCAGATACTTAAGTTCCAGCCCCATCTCCCCATCCCAGCCCTCCCCCGCCACGTGACTGTATCAGAGATAGGGCCTTTAAGGAGATGATTAAGGTTAAGTGAAGTCATAAGAGTGAACCCTGATCTGATAGAGCTGAAGTTCTTATAACAAGAGAAGGTGATAACAGGGCTCTCTCTCCACCATGTGAGGACATGGCAAGAAGGCAGCCTTCCGTAAGCCAGGAAGAAAGCTCTCACCAGAACCCGACCATGCTGGAACCCCAGCTTGCAGACTCCGAACTGTGAAGCATATCGACTTTTATGGCTTAAAGCACCTCGTCTGTGGCATTTTGTTAAGGCAGCCTCGATGGACTAAAACAGTGGGGGCTCTTCTTTCTTTCTACTATTTGTTGTTCTAGCATTTTTTCAAACATTGGTTCTTTGGGGATTTTAGATTTCCTAACAATCTAGTTAGTCATCTGTGTTTTAAAAAATCCCTATTTAGGCTTTGAAATACTGGCAACTTCTTTAACTGCATCCAACATAGTGCTTTGAGCTGTAGACCATCTAAAATTTTCATGAATTTATCACAGCAACTATAAAGATGCACTTCTAGTTTATCAGGCTCCTTAGCATTGAATCACTTTGATTTCCTGAAATTAAAGAGTAAGATAGTTGGTGCAAGCCTACCCTCCTTGCCTTCCTTGCAGCCTTTTCTTTCCTCTCTCCCTTGTATTCTCCTTCCGTATTAACCACTTGCAATATTTCCTGCCTGAAACATTTTGAAATGTTTACTGTATGGTATTTCAGGATATATGAGCATTCACCCGGCATTGATTAGTATGTAGCTTTCGTCATTTTTAAAGTTTGTGCAAGCCTATACCGGCAAGAAGAAAAACTTACCTATTTCTCTGGTTTGTGCATTAACAGCAACAAAAGTGCCAGTACCTACAAGGTCTTTTCTCTGTTCCAGATCTTATTTTCCCTAATGTGGGCATTTCTTTCTTCTTTAATATTGTGTCAGAAAACACCGCAACATTGCCCTACTATTTTTAGTCTCTGGAAATCCATAATTGGAAAACTAACTTCAGATTCCAGAATTGTGTCCACATGGGTTGATTAGAAGCTGCCTTGTGGCCAGACTGTGGACCATCCTGTCATTTAGGCACAAAAGAGAATGGCTACTCCCTGGGAATTTAAGGCTTTAAAGATACCAGGTATGTGTGCCAGGGGCAGTGGGAGAGGGTTAGTTAATACGCTAACTTCCCTATCTTCTAGCTGGGAAATGCAGAATGAATATGTGTCTGTATTACCTATATCTATATACCATTATATATCCTATTATATATAAATATGTATTTTAGGCTGACACAAATCTGATGTTGAAGAATATTCATTGTGGTACACAAGGCGAAAAATATAACAGTGTACTTTTGGAGAATTTTCAAGGAGGAGGAGGAAACATTTAGAAGAACAGTTAAGTATGCAAGCTGCAGTTGCACAAAAGAAAGCCCATATGGTTTAATGCCATACATTAGTTTGTTTTAAACCTTTTGTGGTTTATTTTCAATTTAAAATGAATATGTGCTTTAATTAGTTTTGGAGTGAGATAGGGAGGCATATGTCTTTTGGTTAAACACAGAGTAATTTACATGGTATCTCTCCCTTATACTTTGGGATAGGTCTGAATTCGTTAGCCAACAGATCGTCGTCCATAGGGACTCAGCCAATCCTTAATGTGTTGGGAATCCGGTTTGGTTTTTTTTTTTTCTTATTATACTTTGCTTAACTGAAAAGAAAGAATTTCTAAGTCTTCATTCATCTTTTAATCGATCAAACACTTAGTTGACATATTTTATAATTTTTTATATCCGCTATATAATACAAATTCATGTGTATACACATACTTGTGTCCTCGGTGCTTTTATGTCTCTCTCTGTCTTTCTCTGTCTTTTGAGAGGTAGAGAGAGAGAGATGGGTATAGATATAAATATAGATATTAAGGCCCAAGGTTAGAAATTCAAGTAAAATCTTTTTTTCTACTCTCAAAACTTCAGGGATACCAAAGGAAAACTACCTTATATAGTTGAACCTGGAAGTACGATTTAGATACCCAAATGCACTATATAAAGTGAAACCCAGAATGTATATCCTCTGCATCACTATGTCCTAGAAGAAGCCAGTACAAGAACATTGGTCATAGATACCATCATGCGGTCCTATGTATGTCAGAGCTGCTACAGGGTCAGATAAAAGAAAACATGGGAGCATGTTTTAAGCTTTTAAGCACAAAACGTATTGTCGGTATTCTCAGGATATTAAAAATTCAGCCACCAATGTGTCTGTCCCTTTCAAAAGGAGCAAAATAAGATGTATTGTATTCATTATATCTTGGCCCAGAAGGCTGGCCGGTGAAAGGACCTGTCCTCATGGTCCATTCTGGAATCAGGTCACAACCAGTGTGGTGGGCCCTGAGAGACAGGTCAGTCTTCATGCAGCCAAGGCCCTGAATACAGTTGGGGAATGGGTGGAGAGCCGGGCCAGGGTTGTTCTCTGGCGTTATGCTTTCCCTGGAATGGTTGTCTGCTCTTCCCGTGTCCGGAGGGGTGCAGCTCCTGCGAGTCATTTATGGCCATGAGAAATTGTAGGCTTAGTTGAGATTTCCCAGAATGTTGATGACTCAAAACTGGATCATACCAGGCTGCAGTTGTCTCCAAACCTTTTCTCCATCATGCTCAATTTCTAGGCATTTTCTTCTCACCACAAATGGTCTGTTAGACACTTCATATTCAATTAGGGTTTTGAGATTCTACCCACAAAGTCATGAAAACACAGATACACTTTCCTGTATTTTAAAGGACAAGCGTAATTTAGCTTCCATTTATTTAGAGAAGTGATAGGTTTTTAAGCTCCTATTTCTACTCTGCAGTAGGTTTTTGGTAGCAGGAGAATGAAAACGGAGTCCCATGTCCCTGCAACTGTGTTTAATTGTGGGACATGCTGAGCCACATTTGGCCACTTTTTGTTTCTGAACTAATAATGTCAGCTTCTCCACGTTTTGCAGCTCTACAACAAAGGATAAAAACAAAATAAATGTGTGGGAAAGTGCTTTGAGATAGCTAAAGATAGAGAGCCACACAAAAGCACACGGGCTTTGGTAGGAATGACAAATTAATTGTGCTGTTTTTAAGTGATAACACAGAACAATTAGTGCACTTAATTGCTTTATTGAAACAAAAAGCTCTTTTGCAGTTTGCATAATTTCTTTGTGGAATAAGGATGTTTCAAAATTTATAAATGAATGTATGACCTCTGATTTAGGGAGCTTTAGTAATATATCTCTTTCTGTACTTTTTACTTGATTTTTATTTTCAGACAGTATTTTTCTTTCCTTTTGTGTAAATTCAAAACTGAGTTCATAATGAGATTAAATTATTAGTAGTAGTTAGGGAAGGGAAAGAAAATGAAATCATTTTAGAATATCTAACAGCTTTGAATAATTTATTGGTATTCCAATTTATTTATTTATTTATTTATTTATTTATTATTTTTTTATTTGAATATAGTTGTCACACAATGTTACGTTAGTTTCAGGTGTACCACTTAGTGATTTGACAAGTTTTTACATTATGCTCTGTTCACCACAAGTGTAGCTGACATTTTTCCTGTTACATTGCTATTACACTATCATTGACTGTGTTCCTTATGCTCTGCTTTTTACTCCCTTGACTTACTCATTCCATTTAATGAATCTTGTTTTCAAGACTGTGTTTTTTTGCTTGATGGGAACACACCCTAAGTAAATTTATTTTGAGGATTTTTTTTTTTTTTTAAACACAGAACAACACTGAGTTCAGTGGTTCTTAAGTTGCCCTGAAGAGTTGAAGATTTCTGAAGGGTCACCTTGGAACTGGCAAGGCAGGTGAGCAGGCAGGACACCACACGATGAGCTACATGAGGGTTTTTGTACCTAATTGTATATCTAGCACTTAACACACTCAGTACTTTAGAATACATGAATGAACAAGCTGACCCCATCCCTCCATCCCTGCTTTAACTTGAGAGGTTCTGTTTTTCCCATTTTCTTTACTGCACTCAGAATGAGTTTTCGGTATCCTGGCTCCTCTCCCTGTTATCTGCCTTGTCTTCCCCATTTCTCTCCACTGTTTTTCCTACGCCTTCAGCTCCCCTGTATTATTTGCCCCAGTGGGAGTTGGTGTCCTAAAGTGATGGTCAAACACCAGTTTCTGTTCCCACATTGAATTGGCATGGTGATCAGAAACACTGCCAACCCATTATGGAGATGGGCAAGTTCCCTGAAAACTGTCATGCACTGTATAAATGTAAGGTATTAGTAATAGTTTTATATAGGAGTTTATTGATTTGTCAAAGTAATTGATATCACCTTGCTAAGATTGGACAACCTCAGATATCCTGGGACTTTGGCTATCTGGCATGCCTTCCTAAACCTTTATTGGCCTTTCTTTCCACCCTTGGTTTGGAAATGCTATATTTAAATTTATTAATGTTCAATAGACTGTTTGATCTTCCTTATTCTGAGATAGAGAAAATGATTCATCTTCTCAATGTCCTTAGGTGACGCACAATGAGCAGATAGATTATAACAATAGTAAATATTTATTGTACTTCCATGATGGGTGATGATGATTCTACACATTATCTCATTTTACAATGAACAGCTGACATTTTTTTCTAGGATGTTGGGTATGAATCTAAGTGCTTTACATAAATTGATGCATTTCATCCTCATAATAACTTTATGAGTTAAGTGATATTATTACTCATATTTTACAGCAGAGAGAAAATTGAACATAGAGAGATTCAGTAACTTAAGCCCAGCCAGTAAGACATGAAACTTGGTTAGGCAGTCTTACTCTAGGCCAGAATGTGTGATGCTCACTGTTTAATCATCTTGGCAATGCTGTAACTTCCTTTTATGTTTTTCCTTTTTTTCCCTGTGGATCCCAGCTTTTTGAACTTCATAAAACATACAGAAAAAACCTAGGGCACTTATATCATTATTAAAATATCATCTCTAGGGAAGTAGCTATAATATTTGTTTTCTAATATGAAAATAGCTTTATTTTTTATCTGACTATAAAAATAATTCATACTCGTGAAGAAAAATGAAACAATACAGAAAATACAAATGAGAAATCATGATCACCTGTAGTCCTACTACCTACAGATACTTGGGTGGATATGCCTTCTGACAGTTCTCTGTGCACATGCATGTATGTACAGATAGCATTTTGATAAACGAGACTATACTATACCTGTTGCTTTGTAACCTATTCTTATGCTCACATGTATTACGGGTGTCTTTTCTGTGGCAGTGACTATAAGTATGTGCCATGCTTTTGAATATGGTGCTACTTTGTCTGGCTATGCCAGACTTCATTTAAGCAATTCCATATTGATGAACATTTAAACCACTTCCAATATTTACATGATGAACAATGTTATGGTAAACATGATTTCCACAAATACTTTGGTGCGTGGACATTTTACTACTTGCGAGCAAATTCCTGGAAGTGGGATTGTTGGCACAAAGGACATTCATATTTTTTATTTGGGTACATAGTGCCAAATAAGAAAGGCTGTAACAACTTCACCCTCTACCAGTATATTTTGAGTGTGCCCAACTCTTTTACTTCTTGCCATTGTTGATTCTGTCAATTTAAAAATATCTTGGGGCACCTGGGTGGCTCAGTTTGTTGGGCATCTGCCTTCGGCTCGGGTCATGATCCTGGAGTCCTGGGATCGAGCCCTGTGATGTTGGGCTCCCTGCTCAGCGGAAAGCCTGCTTCTCTCTCTCCCTCTGCTGCTCCCCCTGCTTGTGCTTTCTCTCTCTCTGTCGGATAAATAAATAAAATCTTAAAAAAAATAAAAAAAAATCTTTGCCTGTCTGATAGTTGAAAAACATTTTAATTTTAATTTCTAATACTCAGTGTTTAGTGGGGTTGAATATATTCATTATGTTCAGTGACCATTTGTATATGTTTTGCACATTACATTGTAATGTCTTCTCTCCATTATTTTTGTTAGTGTGCAGTTTCTTTTTTGCTGATTTTTTATTACTTTTTTTTTTGCACATTAAGGATATGAGTCTTCTGTTTATTCTATATGTTGCAAATATTTTCCCCAGATGATGGTTAGTTCTTCAGTCTTGTTTTAGTAGCTTATTTACTTATTAATCTATTATTTGGCATTCAGGAATTTTAAATTTTTATGTGGTCAAACAGAACTCTTCTTTCATGGATTCTTTTGGCTTTTGAGCCATTTTTAATAAAACTGTCTTTACCTAACCCAACATTGTAGAAATAGCTTCATTTTAATAGGACACAGAACCAGGCCAGGCCATGTAACTGTCACTTATGTGTCAATTACTTTAAAGTTTACTGAGTTTTCACAAACACATTCTCATTTAATTCAGTTCACAATATAACATTATTAATATTTCTCAGATGAAAATGAGACAAAGGGAATAAAGGATCTACTAAGGGTTAGAATATAGATTAGCCTGATGCCAAAGCAGTATTTTAGCCTTGGAGAACACTGTGATCCCTTAGGTAGATGGAAATGGAGAGGAATAGTAAGGTTAAATGGCCTATCTCATGCTGAAAAATATTCCCCTTTTTGATAGAAAGATTAGGAACTGAATCCTTGGATATTAATAGGATGCTTCTTGTAGTAATCGAGTTCTAGTTCAGTCCTTTGAAAGGAATTTCAGTGGAAAAACAACCAGGTATTAAAAGAAATGAGGCATAGGAATGTTAAGGCATTACATAATATGGGGTGTGCTTTGGATTTTAAGAATTAAGAGGATGATGTCCAAGTAGTTAAATGAATTTGTGAAAATGGGTCAACGCGAGAGCACCATATCAGAATGCTCGGTCCATTTTCAGGCAGGCATATTGAGCAAATTCTTCCCTCATCTCATTTCCAGTAAATAGTGAGACCAAGTATTAAGCAGGATTTTACATGTACAATTAGAAAGGATTTTATGCCTGGTATTATGCTGGATTTTGATGCAGATAAATTTCTCATCCGCAGAACACTTTCAGTCTTCAGGGCAGAATTTACCATTAGAATAAAGAGGCGTGTAGATTTCAGTTGATATCACATCATTAATTATCAGCACTTGTGTGAATGTACTGATATTTTTGGCAAGCACTGTATTTGAGACAATGCAAAAAATAAAGGTTTTTTTTTTTTCTTTCCTCTTTTTGCCCTCTTTCCCCCTTGTGAGGATAAATTTGAGTAGGGAGCAGTAAGCACTTGATTCCTGGTCTTGCAGTGAGATGCACAGAGCTCAGTCTCATCAAACATAACTAGGAACTATATAACAAGGTAAAACTATGTAACAGGAGTAACACAGGTCTTGTGTTGACTAGGGCAAAACAAGGGTCTTCGTTTTCTCATCTATCCTCTTTGCTAGAAGTTAAACATATTTTAAACTATAGTGTAAGCTTCAATTTTTATGTTAGTTTGTATTCCTATTTCATTGGTGTGGATCCTCAAACCCTAATTTCTTGCATTTCTAGAAAGCAAACCACCATACCTCTCAGGTGAATTTCTTCTGGATCTTTCAGGGCTCTTCTCAGTGATCAAGTTGATAGAAAATTGCCTAGATGTACCGGGTGGGCTCTGCTATTTTACCTTCGTCTGGACCTGTCCCCTTAGCTGAATTAAATCAATCATTTGTTGGGATTGAGAGCCATAAAGAATAAGACTGTTTTCTGAGTCTCAGCCTTAATTTGCACCTGTGCTGCACTGAGAACGTACTGAAAACGACCCCAGCAGAGGGTCGTGCTTCTCTCTCTAAGCAAAGCTTTCATTTCCAGAGCTTCTCTGTGTTCTCAAATCCTGTTAGTGTTTTCTAGCCTGGAGGTTTTCAGAACAGAATCCGAGGTTTACATGGCAGTGGGGAAAGACTGTTTTCTCATCAGAAAATCAGAAAAGGCACCTCAGTGATACAACAAACTGAATTGTTTTAGTGTTTCTGACAGTTAAGTCTTTCCCCTGAAGTTAATTACTTCTCACATCAGGATTATTCTAATAAAATGAAGCAATGACCCTAAGAAGAGGCCGATTTTTTCCTATGTTATAAGGAATAACATTAAGGAATTTGGATGTTAAGAAATTAATTGACCTCTTTTAACAGTAGTAGTGTTCCTTTCAGTGTGTTCCCCAATAACCAATTATTCAGGGTATGGTTGTTAAGAATATGAGCATTGGCTTCACTTGTATTCAGATCCTGGCTGGGCCATGGACTGTGTGGGTGTCTTTGGGCAGGTTGCTTGTTTTTAAACCACAGTTTCCTCAAATGTCAAATGGGAGTTTTAATGCCTTTCTCTTACTAAAGTTGCATTGAAGATTAAATGAGGTAATGTACATAAAAATGCTTTCATAGTGTATTAAATTTATTTAATAAAAAGAATTCAGTACTTTTATTTGATACTGATTGTTATCAAATTATTGGTACTTCCATGAACAGCTGACCATTATAAATGTTTTTTTGGAATAACATTTTTTCACTCCTTATACTTTTGCTTCATCATAAATTGAGGGCCAATGTGTTCAACATTGGGATACGAAGAAAAATAAATACATGGCTTTTATTCCAAAGTAGTTCAGGGGATAAACAATTCCACTTTCACTTTTACTGTCTTCACTCGTTTAAATATCATTTGTGCATCTTCATGGCATTTGTAACCCTAGAAAAGTCTACAGTGAAAGAAAATAAGCATACTACCCATGAGTATTCCATTTCTTGCTCTGGTGTTTATTCATCAGATTTCTTCTACAAGTGACAGCAGTTTGGGAAACTCACAAGCCTGACATATTTTTTTTAAAAAGATTTATTTATTTATTATTTTAGAGAGAGAGAGAGAGAGGGAGTGGGGGAAAGGGCAGAAGGAGAAGGAGAGAGAGCATCTCAAGCAGACTCCCCACTGAGCATGGAGCCTGACTCAAGGCTCGATCTCACAACCCTGAGATCATGACCTGAGCCACAATCAAGAGTTGGACACTTAACTGCATGAGCCACCCAGGCACCCCAAGCCTTAAATATTTTTTTCAGTGTGGTGCATGCCAAAACATATAGCCTTCAATTAACAGTGAAGGAAGGACTTAGAAGAATATGCAAATTTATACAGTGAGTTGATAGCATTAATTCAATGCAGAAAAGATAAAAACACAATTAGTTCTATCCAAATAATTGGTAGGAACCTCACAAGAGTTTTGGCCAGTTATAAAGTCACACAGCCAATTAAAGAAAAAGATTGTTACTTTTCGTATATTGTTTAATTGGAGCAGGGGTGATCTCTGGTTGAGACCTGTGGTGTCCTGATCTGATTCCATAAACATTTATTGAATGTCCGTTCCGTGCCAGGCACAGGCTCAGCTTTGAAATTACAAAGGTGAGTAAGACAAAGACCCTGTTCTCAAAGAATGTAAAATCCAAAATTTAACGGGAATTTACATCATAATTTATGCTTGAGAATTCACTTTCTGTCTATTCTCACTGCTCAGATGGCAAAGTGTGCACACTTGAAATGTGAATATTCTCATGAGTATTTCATCACATATGCTCCCTCTTTGTAATACCTCATATGGCAGTATTGCATAGAATTAATTGCCAGATTGTGAGGGGGAACGTGTGTATTTCTACATATAAACACTTCTGCATTTTTTAGTTATGTAGTGGCTGGGTATTAAATATAATTTAAAGTTGTTCCTAATTCCTTAAGTAGTAAGAGAAGGGAACATAAAGGAAATATCAAAACACCCAGCTTTATGATAATTTCTAATAAATACTTTTTTCAGTGCAATAATACTTCATACTCAGGCTGAAAAAGTGAAACAAAGGAAGATGGGGTAAATTCATGGCATTGATTTCTAGAGTGTCAAGTAAAAGTGTTATTTTATTAATTTCAAGTCTGTTTCTAGACTAGTACCCACAGACTGGAATAAGAATATAAGATAATCATTCTTCTAAAGAAAGATTAAGGAAACTGGGAATGTGTAGGCTCTTATGACAGGTGGGTTCTTCAACTTGACTTTCTTAAGGATGGTGGTGCCAGAAAATGGACTATTAATTTGCACTACCATTTTCCCCTTTACAGCTTACTTTCTGAGAATTGGAACTGCTGGCGATGAATGATGGTTATGACCTGTTCCTCCTTCCCTTGTCTCTTATGTTTATGGAACATCCAAGTTCCTTAATGTTACTCTTTGTAACATGTCAAAAAATTGGCTTCCTCTTAGGGTCACTGCTCCATTTTATTAGAATACTCCTGTGTTTGCTGAACATAAGACACTGTGCTTATGGTGGGGAAAATGAGGCATGCATAGCACTAATGTCACTTTTGAGGTCAAAGTAGTAGATACAATAATGCGGATGCCCTCGAACAGTGTAGTACTTCTGCTCCCGCACTTGCTGATCATGTCACCTTGGACCATTTACTGACCTTTCTAAGGTTTTGTTTCTTATCTTAAATGAATGGTATCTGATGGGTTGTATGAGGCTTAGAGACACTGTGTTCATTCACCAAATATTTGTTGAGCCCCTACTGTGTGTCAGATACTGTTCTGTGGCTCTTAGAATATAGCAGTGAACTAAAAAAAGATTCCTGCTGTCATGGTACTTACATTCTAAAAGGGGAGGGATGGGCAATTAATAATAGACATAGTAAATAAGAGAATGAATAGTCTATTATGAGGACAATAATTAGTGGATGGAAAAAGGATAGGCAGAGCAGGATCTGGGCATTTGGGAGTGTGGGAGGCAGGGTGGAAGTCAGGTATGTTTATTGAGAAGGTGGTAATTAGGAAGGACAAGGCAGTGAGACTTACCCTGTGCATATCTGGTGGAAATGCCTTCCAGACAGTGAGAACAGTTAGGGGACAGACCTTTGATGCAATTGTGCTAACATCCGAGGAGTAATGAGAAGGAAGCCGCCGTGGCTACGGCAGCGTAAGGAGAGGTGAGGGAAAATTATACATATTGACATACCTACAGGTGTCTGACCAATAACAGCCACAATTGAATGATATGATTACAGCAGGAGAAGCTGAATGGGCTGAGATAGGCATCAGACTGTTTTTGTGGAACCCATGGTATTTGAGATGTACTTTAAGGGACAGGTAAGAAATAGTGCCTGCTAATTAGCCTCAGTTTTGTTATTTTGTCCTTGTACTATGGAGAGCCTAGAACTCCAATTGTTCTGTCATCGTAGTGACATGATCTAATAAGCCTCTTGTTTTATTGGGTGATATAAGATCCCTCTCCCACTGATATTCTGCATGTTCCTTACATATCTTCAAAGAAAGATACACATGTAGCATGTGTAAATGTACATGCAATATGTTTTATGTACAGGTACGATACATGTAAATGTGAGAAGAGAGAAATGAAGAGATGTCCTTTTCTTCCAATGGAAAATTCCTAGGAAATGAACAGTTCCAGTCACTTGTGAAGCCACATTGTAACAGCCTCCTTTTATGAAATTTTATATAAAATCATGATTTTAACTATCTGTTTTCTTTTTTTTTTTTAAGATTTATTTACTTATCAGAGAGAGAGGGAGAGAGAGAGCACAAGCAGGGGGAATGGCAGGCAGAGCAGGCAGAGGGAGAAGCCCGATGCAGGACTCAACCCCAGGACCCTGGGATCATGACCTGAGCCGAAGGCAGATGCTTAACCGACTGAGTCACCCAGGCACCGCTTAATTATCTGTTTTCAACTGTCTCTCTGTTAGAGGCCAGTTCCACTTAATTTATTCAGTGATTGGAGTTCCCAGGTGGTGCAGAATCCCTGTGGCATTTTCTACCTCTATTTCCCTATTGTCTCTCTTTTTGTTGTATCTTTCAGTTTAAAGGGGGTGGTTTGGAGGCCTCCTGAAAATATAAACACGAGTGAGACTTTCCCAGATCACATTAGGCCAGCATAAATGATGACTCATCATGAGTAATCCAATTGAGATGGTGATTAACAATTTCTATTTTTGTGGAAGGAATATGGTTAACATCTGAGAGTTCTTTATATATCATCAGCAAATCTAATTTTTTGTAATAACCCTTGATATATTTTCCTATTTTAACAAAACACATTAGAGTGGTGTTTACTCCTAAAAACCCAGCCTTTTTCACTCAGTTCCGTTACTGGAATATCTCTGAATGTGTTTTTTTATTGATATTTTGTCAGACTTGAAGATGAAGTGACAAATAATCCTTGACTTTCATACACAGGGTGAGAGATTTTAGTTGGGGAGGTTTGAGACTAAAATTGTTGCTCCTTTCTCCAAGACTCCAAGAGCATATTACGGGAAGGAAGCCAAGAGAAATTTTTTCTTTTAAACCTCAGGGATGTATTACTGCTTTACAGTTACTTGAAAGATGAATAAAATTCTTTGACAAACTATGTTATTTTAGGTGATGATTATTAATCATTAGGAAACCAAAGCTTCTTCCAGTATGCATTAAAAACCATTTGCCTTGGATTTTATAGTGTTATTACTCTTTCAACTTCTCCTGAGCACTATAATTATTCTAGGTGGTTATATAAATTGAATTTAGAGAGTCCCTATTAATTAGACAAACCATTGCTAGCTTACTTGCAATTCTGAATCAGTTGCCCACCACTACTCTTCAAATAAAGAAGTTTCAAATTTATTTTAACGTGTGGTCGTTTCTGGATTTATTTCACTATTGATTATTCATGGTTCATTTTATATACTAGGCCTAGAAAATGTATTAGATTTATCCTGTGGCTTCATTTGTCTTGACAAGTCACTGCCCCAACCTTTCCTCCATACATTTTTATTCCTTTGGAATAAAATTTAAAGTAAGTACTGATTTAGAAACCATTTTCAGGTAGATGTTATTGGAAAAAAATATATATATATGTATATTTGTTAGGTAATTCTTCACAATTTAAGTAAAAAAAGCCACTTTTTGCTTTATGTCACAATTTATATTCCCAGCAGGTGTTTAGTCTTAAGTAGACAGATACGCCAATCCATGCACCTTTAAGGGGAACATACCTGGCTGTGTATATTACTTCAGTGTGAAAAAATGTAGTTGAAGCTTTCTGTTCCTTTTCATTTTTCATGCTCAAAATGGCTTATAAAAGCAATTGTAAATTTAATTATGTTGTATTTGTACATGGCAGATTGCTTTTAAATTTAATCTAATTTTATTGTTATGTTAGTCACCATACAGTACATTAGTTTTTTGAGGCAATTATTAAAATAAATTAAGATATAAGAGAAACTAACAGCTAATAGAGCAAGGTAAGGGAATGTAAGACTAGAATCTGTTTTGAATGAGCACACATTTAAGGACTAAAAAATAAGATTAAGATTTGATTGTTGTCATCAATTAATTTTCCATTTATTATAAAATTGTCAAATAATTCTTCATACTAAATTGACTGAGTGTTAGGGACATTTAAAAAGATTTTATTGTTCTTTAACATATATCAGCTCATTTAATCCTCACAAGCTTAAGAGGTAGGCAGGCTTAGGTAAAAGTAATCTTTAGTCATATATATATTTTCTTCAGTATCTTTCCCCACCCAGCTTTATAGAGATATAATTGACATATAATATTGTGTAAGTTTCAGGTATATAATGTGATGAATTAAAAAATATGTATCTTGTGAAACAGAGGAGTATGTAAAACACTTTATATTTCTTGAGTTTTCAAAGCCTTTATCCACCAACTTGAAATGCTGATTTTTCTCATATACAAAATTTTCACATGCCATGGGCCCAGTTCTTCTTTTATTCTATTTTATTGATCAGAATGTCTAATTGTGAACCAATGTCATGTTTTATTAATTTGTACATCTTTGTAATATATTTTGATACCTGGTAGGACACAATTCCTGAGTATTGACTCTTCTGTATGAATTTCCAAAATTATCTTGTCAAGTTCCATGAAAACATTCTACTGGACTCTTGATTAAGATTGCATTGGATTTAGGGGTGCCTGGGTGGCTCAGTCAGTTGAGCGTCTGAGCATCTTCCTTCCATGCTTCTCCCTTTTCTTCTCCCTTTGTGTGTGCACACTTGCTCTCTCTCTCTCAAAAAAAAAAATTTTTTTTTTAAAAAAAGGTCACATTGGATTCATAGGTTAAGTCTAGATCATTAGCTTACTTTTGCATCAACCTTTCCCTCCATGCATGTAAATATCTCAATTTATTCAGGTATTCTCGTATGTCCTTCACTTAGCAAGTATTTTTTCAACACATACTATTTTTAGGGCACTGTTATAGGTGTTGGAGATATAACATCGATTAAAATGTTCCTACTTTTAAGCAGCTTATATTTTAGTGGAGGAAAAGAGAAAACAAATAAGATTCAAATATATAATATGTTGCAGAGTGGTAAGTGCCCAGAAGGAAAATAAAGTAGGGTATCGGGAGAAAGAACAATAAAGGCGCATGTGTGCGCATGCGTGCACGTGTGCACTCTGGTTAGCGAAATCTTCACTGATAAAGTAACATTGGAACAGAGTTGCATCAGGAGAGGAATTGAGCCACATGTATGTCTTGAGAAAGAGCTACTTTTCAAGTGGAACCACGGATGCAAATCTTTGAGGTGGGAGATTGATAGCCTGAGGTGTTTGCTCAACAACAGAGCCCGGAGGGCGTGGTTTGAGGGAGAGGGAAGAAGGGAGGGGGGAGAGAGACGGGAGACGGGGGAGGGACATTTTGCAGTTGTCTCCATAAAGATCTTGAGTATTTCTTGTTAGGTTTATTCCTGGGAGCATTTCACAGTCTTTTCTCTGAATACCTTTTTTTAAATGTTCTTTCTAAAATTACCCGTCTAATTGGTCATTGGTGGTGTATAGGAGAATTACTGATTCTTACATGTTGATTTTATATCTTGTTACGCTGTGAACTTAGTTCTAGTATTTCAACAATTGATTCCATTTGGTTTTCTATTAAGTAACAGTCCTGCCTAATGACTATCTCCTCCATCCTGGCCTACGTGTTTTATTTCTTTTTTCTTTGTTTTACTACATTCCTAGGACACTCAGTAAAATATGTAATAGCTATGAAAGTGAGCATCTTTTTTCCTTTCTCTAATTTTAATGAAATGCTTCTCATTTCATAATAAAGCATGATGTTTGCTGTTTCTTTCTTTAATGGAGCAGGGAATTTTTCTCCTACCTATAATTTGCTAAGAGACTTTTTAAAGTAAAAAATTTTCAGCATCTGTTAAGAAGTTCGTATGTATATGTAACACATATTAATGTAGTGAATTGCATTGATCTCTCTCCCTATGTAGAACTATTTTTCTTTTTTCTGTTTTTTTTAATTTAAATTCAATTAGCCAACATATAGTACATTGTTAGTTTCAGATGTAGTATTCAGTAATTCATCAGTTGCATATAACACCCAGTGCTCATCACATCACATGCCCTCCTTAACTGTTTTTCAATTCTCAGATACACATTGATTAGAAAACTATCAAGTGTCTACATGTACAGGCAGTGTTCTAGACTCCTGAGTTACATCAATGAACACTCCGAAGTTCCTTAGTTCATGAAGCTTGCATTCTAATAATGGAAAGCATAAAATAAACAATAAATATGATAAATGAAAAAATTGTAATTTTAGTAGGAAGAGATAAGTGCATTGTGAAACAGAGATAGCAGCACAGGTAAGGGGACTCAAGTGTGAGGAGAGGGCTTGTAGATGGGCTGACATTGCTGATTCTGGGCAGATGAGTGTCATGACCTGCCTTGTGGCTGTGCAGGCTCGCTCTGGACTAACAGACATATGGGAGAGATGAGCAAGGGAAGAAGAGGGAGATGTGGAAAAGCTCATCCCAGTGAAACAGGAGGGAGATGATAGAGACAGAACAGACTTGGTGAATGGTAGTGGAGGCGATGAAAATCTACTTCTATTTTGAAGGAAAGCTAACAAGAGTTTTAAGGATTTTCAATTGCATTTAGGATATAAGAGGAAGAGAGAGGTTAAGTTTTTTGGCCTGAGCAACCTCATCATGATGTTTCTTTCTTTTAGTAAACAGCTAGATTTGATTTGCTAATAACTTGTTTAGGACTTTTGCAATGATACTCTAAAATTGTGCTAGGTTTGTCTGTTATTCCATAAGCCATGTTTGGTTCTTTTAGCCTTTTAAAATACATAGGGTAACTTTTTAGATGTTTGAGATATAAACAGCTTGTATAAAATGAATTTTGTTTTACTTAAAGGTTTGGTTAAGCTTGCTCAAAAAGTCATTTGGACCTTTGCCTTTTTTTAGATAGTGAAGGGATGTGTCAGGATTCTCTAAGACCACCCCCAAGTCTGGTGATTTGCTAGAAGGACTCACAAGATTCAGTATTTAGTTTTATTCACGGCTAAGCTTTATTACAACAAAAGGGTGCAAGGCAAAATCAACAAAGGGCAAAAGTGAATGGGGACAAAGTCTGGAGGAAACCAGGTGCTAGCTTCCGTGGTCTTCTCCCAGTGGGGTCACATGGGGTAAGCTTAATTTCCCCAGCAACAAGATGAACATATATGAACTGTGCCAAAGAAGAACATTGGAGACTCAGCACCCAGGGTTTTTTTTTTTTTTTTTTTTTAATTGGGAGCTGGTTACATAAGCACCCTTTGTATAATGTGCACCAAAATTCCAGACTCCCAGAAAGAATGCCGGGTTTTAGCATAAACCATATTCTTTGTACAAACAGTTTAGGCACGGCGAGCCACTCATTTAGAGGAAGTTTTATATCAATGTAGGGAAGTGTTTACTGGTTGAGATCCCAGAAACCAGCCAAGAGCCAGCCTTGCAAACTGACCTTCCTAATGATGGCAGTCTCAGATCTGTCATAATAACTTTTCTGCATGGAGGAATTGGGTGTCATAGAGAGAGGAGGTAGATCATATTGATTACTGTTTCAGTTTCTTCTGTATTTATTGATCGATTCAGATTTTTAACTTCTTTGTGAGATGATTTAGGTAATTTTTTCCTAGAAAACTTGTCATTTTAACTAGGTTTCAAATTCATTGACAGTTGTTCATAATATTCCCTTATGATATTATTTTTAAGTTTTTTTTCTTTTTAATGTTTACTTGTGCCTTGTCTCAGATTAGACTTGACAAAAGTTCATCTCTGTTAATTTTTGTAATCGAGATAATTGTAGATTAACATGAAGTTGTAAGAAATAATACAGAGAGATCCCATACCCTCTTTACTTGGCTTCCCTGATGGTGGTACTGCTTTGCAAAGCTACAGTGTAGTATCACAACTACTATTCAGACATTGATGCAGTTCACTGATCTTACTCAACTTTGCTCAATTTTGCTTCTACTTCTTTGTGTCTGTGTTTGTATTCTGTACAAGTTTTATCATATGGCTAGATCTGTGTTTACAGTGCTGTGGTCAAGATACTAAAGAGTTCCATCACCATGGTCATCTCTCCTGTTACCCTTTTATAAGTACACATACCTCCATCCTCCTCCCCGCTATATACACAGTTTCCCCATCTTTACCTACTGGCAATCACCAATCTGCTTTCCTTTTTTTTTTTTTCCTTTTTCTTATTATCATGTTCAATTAGCCAGCATATAGTGTATCATTATTTGTAAGGATTTTTCATTTCAAAAATGTTCTATAAGTGGAAACACACTATATAACCTTTTGGCTTTGACATTTCATTCAGCATAATTTTCTGGAGATTCACCCAAATTGTTGTGTGTATCAATAATTCTTTCCTTTTAGTTGCTGAGCAGTATTAAATGGTATGTATATAAATAGACATCTGGGATGTTTTCAGTTTTTGGGAATTGTGAATAAAGCTGCTATAAACACTTGTTGACAACTTTTTGTGTGAACATACGTTTTTATATCTTTAGGATAAGTGCCCAAGAGTGCAATTGCTGGGTCTTATGGTAACTGTGTGTTTAGTTTTATAAGAAACCACCAAACTGTTTTCTGGAGAGGTTGTACAATTTTAAATTCCCACCAATGTATTCCCATGCAATGTGTGAGTGATACAGTTCCTCCTCACCAGCTTTTACTGTTGTCACTAGTTTTTATTTTATCTACTGTGATAGGGGTGTAGTGACAGTGTGATTTTAATTTTTGTTTTTCTGGTGGCTAATGATGTTGAACATCTTTTCATGTGCTTATATGCTACCTCTCTTTGGTTATTTATTTTTTTTAAAGATTTTATTCATTTATTAGAGAGAGAGAGAGAGAGAGAGAGAGATGGAGCAGGGGGGAGGGGCCGAGGGAGAGGGAGAAGTAGACTCCCTGCTGAGCAGGGAGTCTGACATGGGGCTCGATCCTAGGACCCTGAGATCATGAAGGCAGATGCTGAGCCAGAGGCAGACACTTAACCGACTGAACCAGCCAGGCGCCCCTCTCTTTGGTTATTTTTTTTTTTTTTAAAGATTTTATTTATTTATTTGAGAGAGAGAGAATGGGAGAGAGAGAGAGAGCACAACAGGGGGGAGGGTCAGAGGGAGAAGCAGACTCCCTGCTGAGCAGGGAGCCCGATGTGGGACTTGATCCCGGGACTCCAGGATCATGACCTGAGCTGAAGGCAGTCACTTAACCTACTGAGCCACCCAGGCGCACTCTCTTTGGTTATTTTAAAAGAACTTGTTTCAGGGGTGCCTGGGTAGCTCAGTCAGTTGACTATCCGACTCTTGATCTCAGGGTCCTGAGTTCAAGTCCTACGTTGGGTGCCACACTGGGTGTGGAGCCTACTTAAAAAACAAAACCAGGGGCGCCTGGGTGGCTCAGTCGTTAAGCGTCTGCCTTCGGCTCAGGTCATGATCCCAGGGTCCTGGGATCGAGCCCCACATTGGGGTCCCTGATTGGTGGGAGGCCTGCTTCTCCTTCTCCCACTCCCCCTGCTTGTGTTCCTGCTCTTGCTATCTCTCTCTGTCAAATAAATAAATAAAAATCTTTTAAAAAAATAAATAAAAAAACAAAACAAAAAAAACCCCATTTCATTTCATTGGTACTTTATTTTTGCCTTACAAAAGTTGTCTGTGACATCCATTCTGATGTTAAACTTTTAATTTAGTTTAAGTTATTAATGTAACTTAGCTTATTAATTTAAACTTTCACCGTTGTATTTTCTTTGAGTTTATTTTGTTTTTATCTTTAATGGAAGATTGAGATAGGAGGTAGATTGTATTGATTACTGTTTCAATTTAATAACATCAATTCTTTAGGTTAATATTTTTATTTTCTATTAAATATACCTGTTGCTGAAAATTCCCTCTGAGAATCTCTTTGGGCATACCCCACAGGTTTTGATATGCTATATTTTCATTATTGTTATATTTTGTGTTTCTACTTTGTCTTTAAATTTATTCCTTAATACATGAGTTATTTAAAATTGTCTTATTTGTGAGTTTAAATTTTTGCTTTGCCTTTTGAGTTTAGTATAGTTATGCTTAATTTGAATTTTGCTTCATAGGAATTAATTTGTGTTTACTATGCTTTCTTCTCTTTCCCCCACCCCCTTTTTTGCTTTTTGTGGAATTGACTGTCTTGTTGTGTTTGGTGTTGTCATAGGTGTTTATTTACTTCCCCTTTAATGATTTGGAAGCTAAATAATTCTCTTGGCATTCTAAATTTTTAATGCACACACTTAACCCCCTTTAAAAATAGTTGTATTCAACATTGACATACAATAAATTGCATATATTTAAAATACAAAATTTTGTATTTTGAAAGACTACATATATATGTATGTCCGATTTATATATATTTTAACATATATGTATATATTTTTAACATGGCTCAGAATTACAATGTTGTTCTATCTTGTCCAAGAAAAGAACTACAGAATTCTTTCAATTTTTTTTTCCTTCCCAAAATCCCGACTATCATGCTGACATCATCTAGAATTTGTTTCATGCTGTTGTTATTCTTTTGTTGTTGTCATCATTAGCAATCATTTTGTATTTATAGCTGTTGAGTTCCAGTCCATTTGTCTGGATGTTGGAGCTTTGTTTTCCTTCTTTGTTTAGATACTGTCTCCCATCTTGCAGGGATTCCCAATAATTTCCTTGAATCTAGGATTGCTAAGGGATCCTCATCTAAGTTTCAATAAGCTGTTTTGTAATTTCTAGGAATTTGGGGTGGGAAGGAGAGACTATAGCATGTTCTAAGACCACCATCTTGACTAGGAACTCAGGAGGCACTTTTTATATGAACAAGAGGCAGGCAGATATTTGGAAGTGAGACTTGTCTGTTAAATCTCTGCTCCCCTGACTATTAACCAAGTAGTCTACCTCATTGAAACTTTTAGTTTCCTAACCTGTGAAATGGACATCATAGCAGTCTTGTGAAGATGGAATGAGGTTGAAGAATGAACACACAGCCTTCTATTACTACATATTTGATGCTTAATAAATATTGGTTTCTTTTCTCTTTTTCAGGTCAGATAAAATGAGATATGGTACTTTAATACAAGCTAAGTTGTGAACATATGGAATATGTTACCCCCAAGAGTTTGTGTAGTTTGTATACTTAACCGTGTTTGAAAATTGTTTATATAAGGTCTTAGGTGATAGATTCATATGGAGTATCAAGGATACCCTTGGGATATCTAAGAACATATTCCCCAATACTTTGAAGATAGCATTGTGGTAGGTGACTTCCATCTTGCACAATGCACTCATGGAAATCTAACAGCAAGAGAGCATTGATTATTAGTTGATTACTGAGTTGTATATGATGTTGTTATGTAGGACATGGGCCAGAGCAAGTTTCAGATGCTGCTGTACTTTGTGCCTATCATTTGACACTCAGCCAGGAAACCCAGACTTGAAAACTGCTTCCTGCTTTACAGAAAATAAACAAATGAGCAGGAAATGATAAAAAGATGTCAGTTAGTATTGAGGTCTTATTTGCTTTTAATTTCTGATACTTGTTACTCAAACTCTTTGCTTCAGTGCGGTTCCCAGTTTTTCTACCCTGTAGGCATTCCTGGATTGCAGCTTCTTGGTTTCTTGTCCTGAATACTGATCTCTTTGGATTCCCGGCCCCTTGTTATATAACCTTGGGAGTTGCCCTTTCTTTAAGAATAGCATGAAACCATCAACGAGACTATCATGTGGGAGTGAATAAAAAGCATGATAAACTAGGAAACAGCGTGGTACTGTGAAGACAAATCATTGCAGACTTATTTCATTTTCTGCTCTGATAGAATGACAGGCCTCATAAACAAGGGGGAGTAATGGACAAGATCTATGTTGCTTCCCTGTAATCACTCCTAAAACACTCCAGGTATGACTGGGCCATATTTTATGTTTCTATATAGATGAGAAACACAGGATCTTTGTCACTGAGCCTGATTAATTTTTCCAGTTTTCCTGAGACTGTGCATCCAAGCCAACATGCCGGATGTTATGCTAACGAAAATCAAGGCAGCAGAATTAAATAATTAAAGAGAGACCTCTGTTTATCTAGGTTTTGTACATGTGGGAAATTGTCAGAATTACAAGAAGGGATTCAGACTGTAAGATTAAGAAAAAACAATGGGGCTTAACAAAAAATTCAGGAAAAAATGAGATGGTGTTGTAAGTGTCCAATGAAGGACACAGTTTTGTTTTGAAATACCTTAGGTAAGGTGTTAGAAAGTATTTTGAACTGAGTTGGATTCTGATTCCTGTTCAATCCAGTAAACAGTCTTTACAAACATGTACCTTTCATGTACCTTCATGGGGAAAGTGAAATGAGAAGGAATATTGATGTTACCAAAAATAAGAGTTCCCAAGAGGGGCACCTCGGTGGCTGAGTTGGTTAAGCATCCAACTGTTGAATTCAGCTCAGGTCATGATCTCAGGGTTGTGAGATTGAGCCTCCAGTCAGGCTCTGTGCTGGGCATGCTTAAGATTCTCTCTCACTTCCTCTCCCTCTGCCCCTGCCCCTTTCTTGCACACCCTCTCTTTCACTATCTCAAAAAAAAAAAAAAAAAGAAAGAAAGAAAAGAAAAGAAAAAGCCCAAACTCTCTAATTTGTATCCTACTTATGGTGGGTGAACAACATGACTTTTATATGTGAAGGGTGGTCTGTTCTTTTAATATTTATGAGTTTAACAATTTCAGTTGGAAAGCAAAGGGGAAAAGCCTAGCTGTGTTCTGTTTATTGTTCAACAGAGAACTAGGCAGGTCTTACATTTTCAGTATCCAACCTTTTCTTTAAAAGAGGAGATGGATTTTTCTCATTCTTAATGGAAATTATGGGCAGTGTTGACTCAAGTGAAATATAGATTTGTGTCAAAGAGAGGAAAGTGGCTTTGTTACGGAATGAGCTTCTATGTTTCCTCTACATCTCAACTTGATCACTATTTCATTGGAAGTCTTCTCTGACCTTCCAACTCAGGTCATCTCAGCCTTTAATAAACTCCCAGCACCAAGTATATATATGTCTGTGATGACACACATCCACATACAAAGGTCACGTGTGTGACTTTTAATTTCATCCTCCCCACTGGATAGATTGTAAGCTCCCCTGAACACAGGGAATGTGTAGGTTTGCTCATCATTTCCTAACAAGGACCGAGCATGGTGTCTGACAGTCGTTAGACTCTCAGTGAATGAATGACAATGAATGAATGAATGAATGAATGCACTCAAGATATTAAAATACTGGAGAAAAATTGAAAAAACAAACTATGAGGTTGAATAAAACTGTAGTCCTTGTCCGTGAAGGGAGCTCACGTAGTTTTACAGTAGGTGTGTTACCTTTTTGAGTAAGGAAGGCAGCTTTCCAACCATGTGGAAGAAGCAGAGCAATAGGCAGGAGGCAACGCTGTCATGTTCTGCGTGGGTGGCGGATGGATGAGAAGTGGGCCTGGTTCCCGCCTCAGTTTCCGCCCATCTCAGTAACTGTTACTGAACATGTTTCTCTTTTATCGTGCCATGGAGAGCCTATTTAAAAGCACAAAAAAAAAAAAGAAAGAAAGAAAGAAAGAAAAGCACTCTGTGGGTCCTTGCGATGTAGCAAGTGAGTGTGACTGAGGGCCTGGGAGAATTAGACATGGTTGGCTCAGCCTGGAAGCTGGCTGCACCACACTTCTCTCCCCTCTGCTGACATTGCTTCCCAGAGTGGGAAGTTGGCCTCATTTACTGGAGAGTGGGAAAGCTAACAGGAATTTTGACAGCAAATGAACACATGCCACCGAATAATTTTCTGTCCTTTAGCAACTTCATGATTTCATGACTTCCTTTTTGTTGGGAGAATCCAGGACTCTTACCTAACATCTGTCATCTTGTGTTTTTCCCCCAAAGTGAAGGAGAAGAGAGGAAAAGTAATCTTAGCAAGGACAGGAAAAATAAGGTAGAAAGAATCCAAACTTTCATCGTGGGGTCATTGTGAGATTAAGGCCAGGATGGGAGTGACTTTCATGGCAGACATGCATAATGCTCACTTTCTATGGCCTTATTCTCTGTGCCTCATTATTTTCTATCTTCATTAATAATTTTCAGTATCAGGGTTATTATGCAAATGTTACCAAAGCTGAAACAAAACAAAAGAGGCTTCATTGTATATTCCAAAAAGATCTGAGGAACTGGTGAGGTTTTGAAATTTGGGGAGAGGAAAGGAAGGGAAGTTGTGGCTACTTATTGGGACTTCATCAGGAGGGGGGTAGTTTTTTTTTCTTAACCTAGTTTGGGTACAG
Source organism: Phoca vitulina (assembly GCF_004348235.1). Classification (NCBI taxonomy): domain Eukaryota; kingdom Metazoa; phylum Chordata; class Mammalia; order Carnivora; family Phocidae; genus Phoca; species Phoca vitulina. Next base: position 35,084,446 of record NW_022589710.1, on the reverse strand, counting down.
TTCCATCTGAACCCCAGTGATTGGCTTGATGACTTCTCAGTGACCCCTCCAGAGCTCTGATTCTGTAAACAAAAAAAATATACTCAGAAACACATCTAGATCAATGGTGGGGTAAAATTTAAACTTTATAAATGAATATTCTTTACATCATAATCTAAGTTAGTTCCATTCTCTTTTAAACTTTTTTTCCCTGAAAAGCAAAGCTCTTACATGTAAGCTAATGGTTACTATTGGTGGTAAGCTTTGTGGAAGTCAGACATAATCAAATTTCAGATGTAAGACCTCCATTTGGCTTGTGGTAGGGGAAAATGAATTGTGAGATGTACATCCAAGGTGGGAACTCAGCACTTTTTATTTTATCAAAGGCTAGTGGTTATCTTTAGCAGCCACTTAAACTTCAGTATATCATCTGTGAAAACTATGAGAAATGATAAACCTGACTAAAAGAAAGATGATTTTGCACCTTTGATGAGGGCTTAGTTTCTGTGAAGTGTGTGTGTGTATGTGTGTATGCATGTGTGAGGTGACCCAAGGCAGCTTCTCCAGATCAGAGATGGTGTGGCTTATAAGGAAACCACAGAGGACGGGGGGGGGGGGGGGGGGCGGGGGGAGGGCTGGGGCTCTATGTGTAGGTGCAATTTTGCTGAAGACGAGAGGATCTCTCTGGTTGGATGGCAAGAATCAAACATAATACCCCCTCCAGTCAAATTAATTAGGCTACTTCTAACTAGGTTTCATCTGCTTTTGAGTCTATAATAATAGCATAAAAGTGGCATCATATGACTGAATTCAGTGTGGAGACCCTTCACTTGTGTAAAACAGCAGAGCCGTGCTGATGAAGGAAAAACACATACAGTGATTAAGAGAAAATATTCTGGTAATTTCATTCTTGATGTATAAAGAGTTAACTTAGACTAAAATTATTTATATGCCCATGTGGAAACAGCTATTTTTTGATTTACTTGCATTCTTGATGAAGATGATGTACATTTCTGAGGAAGTTGCATTTGTAATGACTTCATCAAGGAGTAGTCTTGGGGTAATCTTATAGGGATGCCATCATTTCTGACATGTTCAAAAGCCATGCTCTCTTAATTTCACATAAATGTTTTATAGCTCCTTAATAAATTGATATAAGAATGACTTTTTTCATTTAAGGAAAAAACCTATGATCTCACAATCAATATTTTCTGAAAAATAAATAAATATTATTTATAATATAATGAAATTATTTAGATATGACATAAGATCAACTTTTAGTATTAAACTATTTATAATAGCTTTAGTAATCATACATTCTGTATAACTTTGATAGCCCTAGCAATGAAGCCAACCATCCATCAATCTAGTCATTATTTTTCTAGCTGCTTCTTCGGGCCATATGAATGATGCAGTCCAGTTTCGTCTTTGTCATTGTGGAATAATCTTCTTCTTTATTTATCACTGATCCCCTGGCACATTCCCTGCCACTTCTAAATTATTTTTTTTCTGAGCTTGCAGTGAGTCAGCATCCTACATGGGCTGATAGAGTGCTAGTACTGAAGAGGACCATACATGTTGGCTGACCAAGCTTTTCAATTAAACTGGGGTCCAGAGATGCAAAGTACAAGATTGATGGTACCCAGCATTCACTTTCACTGTCTGCCTTTCAGCCCATCTTTCCCTCAATCTCAGAAGAGTGGTCCCTTCTTATTTCTAAAGGGGCAGACTCTGAGTTGGGTCCCATTCCTTCCCCCTCTGGGAGAAACCCAATTTTCAAAATAAACACTTGCCACATTCTCATCCTGAGAAGATTTTTAGCAAAATGGAAACCAGGAGGGGAGTAAGATTTAGTAGTAGAGGAGTGTGTGGGTGTGGGTATGGGTGTATGTGGTAGAGGTAGTGGTTTGAGGACTCCATCTTTTGACAGGAACACAAGGGTGTTGTGACGAGGAAGAAGGGAGGTCACTTCTTTCATTTGGAATATAATCAGAGGACTACAGTATTCTGCTCTTATCCACAACTACTTATTATGCCCTAGTTATGGGTCTGACACTGTTTCTAATTTTCATAATTTATGGAAAACCACATAATTTTCATAAATGTATTTATAACAGTCTTATGAAATAGATATTATTATCCACATTTTTTTCAGATGAGAAAATTGGAACAAGGAAAAATTAAGTGATTTGTCTGAAGTCCTACAGCTAACTGGTGGCAGAGTCAGATTTCTCTGACTACAGAATTGGCTTCTTAAAAAATATACCATACTCCCTCTATCAGACTCAGCCTACTTCAGTGTTAGAGAGGTCATTAAGTCACAGTTTCCAAGAGGGGAGAAATAAATGTGCAAGTAAAAAAAAGTTTCATGAAACTTTATAAGGGTTTGTTAGCAAGATTCAGTTCTGCAAGATGGAAACATTGTGTAGCAGTTGTAGAAGCGTCTAGAAATGCCATTTCAAAATCTGTTCCGAGGCTAGGTCCCATGTTCAGTGTTCTTAGCACAACAAAATAAAATAAGCTGCATATGGATTATAAAATAAACATCTGTTTACATATATATATATATTTTTAAGATTTTATTTATTTATTCAAGAGAGAGGGGGAGGAGCAGAGGGAGAGGGACAAGCAGACTCCACACTGGGCATGGGGCCCCACAGGGGACTCCAACTCAGAACCCTGAGATCAGGACCTGACAAGAGTCTGACACTTAACCAACTGAGCCACTGAGGTGCCCCTACATGTATTTTTTAAAGTATTATGCATTTTGCTGAGGGTAGAAATTACAAGTATTCTTTGTTAAAATTGTTTTTGTCATGTGATACATCATGTACTTAAAGAGTGTCTATCAAATATATGTACAGTATCAAAGCAGCAAAATGCACCTACCACCCAGCTTAAAGAAAAAAAGTTAGGTTCCCTGATTACTAATCAGAATTTTAAATTTTTTTTTTTTTAAAGATGAGAATCATTTCATATGTCTCTTATTCTATAATAGACTTTTTCAAATCTTCTGTTCATTTTCATTTGGTTGTTTGTCTTTTTAATTGATTCCTAGTTATTTTTTCTATATTCTGGATATATCTTTAGTTGCAAATATCTTCTCCCAGTGTGTCGCATATTTTCATTTTCATTGTGGTGTCTTATGGGCCAGCAAACTTCCCCTGCACCACTCTGCTACCTTCATTATGGTATCTTAGGAACAGATCTTCATTTAATGTAGTCAAACCAATCTTTCATGGTTTGTGCTTTTGCTGTCTTGTTTGAGATCTTAGGAATACTCTCCTATATTTCCTTCTGAATGTTAAAATATTTTTCCACTTCGATTTAAACCCTAGTCAGATCTAAAATGCATTTTTTATTAAGATGTGAGGTAGGGAGGGGTGCCTGGGTGGCTCAGTCGTTAAGCATCTGCCTTCGGCTCAGGTCATGATCCCAGGGTCCTGGGATTGAGCCCTGCATCGGGCTCCCTCCTCAGCGGGAAGTCTGCTTCTCCCTCTCCCACTCCCCCTGCTTGTGTCCCCTCTCTCGCTGTGTCTCTCTCTCTCTCAAATAAATAAATAAAATCTTTAAAAAAAAAAAAAAGATGTGAGGTAGGGATTATTTTCATTTTCCCAGATCTGGACATTTTAGTACCATTTATCGAATTGTTCATTTCCCCCAACTCATCTGCAGTGTCACCTGTTTTATACATCAAGCTTTCATAAACGCACGCAGTTGATGGAGTTATCTGTCTTTCCATATATCTACCACACTGTCTGTTTATCAAATACATGTATAGTACTTACTATGTGCCGGTTGCTGTTCTAAGAGTTTTATAAAGATTAACTCACTTAATTTTTATAAGGAAGTTACTCTTATTACCCTAATTTTATAGATGTGGGCAACTTAGGCACAAAAGCTTAACTTTTCCAGAGTCACACATCTGGAAAGTGGCAGACCCAAAGTTTGAGCTCAGGCAGTCTGGCTCTGGATACTACGCTGCCTCTCCAATATTTACTTGTTGCTTTTTGTTAGTAGAAGTTTATAATTAATATTATTATAAAGTAAGGCAAATCTTTCAGTCTGGTGCTGCTCATTTTGGAATGTATGACCCTTCTTCGCATTTTTCTCTTCCAGTTTTAGAATCACCAAGCAAATTTATGTACACACACCTAGGAATACCTACAACCTGTTGATATTTTGATTTTACCTTGAAACTGTAGATCAGTTGTTAGAGAAATGGTATTTCATGATATTGAGCATGGTATTTCTTCTTTCTTTTTTTTTTTGAAGTGAACATAACCTCAAAATTTTATTGTCTTCATAATATTAACAAAATATGAAGCTTAGAACTGGATCACTTGGCTCTCTCTCTTCTTATCTCCTCCCAGTTCAAAATGCTTGCATCTCTTAATAGCCAGCATTCTCTTAGATCTGCAATTGGGCTCAACACATTCAAGCCTCAGCACAATCTTTGTAGTTTTAGCCTTTTTCCGGAAAATTGGCTTAGTCTTCCCACCATAGCCACTCTGCTTCCTGTCATAACGCTGCTTTCCCTGGGCATAAAGAGAATCTCTGCCCTTCTTGTACTGTGTCACTTTGTGGGGCTGGTGCTTGCCACACTTCTTGCAGAAAGTCCGGCGGGTTTTAGGAACATTCAACATGTTTGTGAGAGCGCTATTGGCATGGAAAGAAAGGAGCATGGTATTTATTTCTATGTGTTTATAATTTTCTCCATAAAGGTCTTATATATTTATTGTTAAGTTTATAAAAAACATATACATTAAATATATAATATATGATAATATAATATATATGGTGTATATTCTATATTATATATAATGTTATATATATACATACATATATATCTATAGTGAACTTAACATGGGCAGAAATTTTTGTGCTTTATTTATTTATGTATGTGTGTTTTTAACTTATATTGTCCCAGCCCATAGACTAGTTCATGACACATAATGGCCACTTAATACATGTTTGTTGAATTAGTGAATTATAATAGTATACTTTAAAATTATGTTTTCTAACCATTCATAGATATTGAATAGGAAAGCCATTAATGTTTCTTTATTAAATTTATAGGTTAATCATAGTGATAAACTTTTATCATTTCTAAAAAATTATCTATAGATTCTTTTGTGTTTTGTATGTGGTAAAATACATAATATTTCTTCTTTCAACCCTAACACTTTTAACTCTTTTTTTTTTTTTTTGGTCTTATTGGAACCATCTAGAATTCCTCATTTGGTGACAAAAGTGATGAAAATGAATATTCTTACCTTGTTTCTGCTTTCAAAAGAAATACTTTTCTGTTTTACCATCAAGTATTATGTTTGTTACAGTTTTAAAAAATACCCCCTATCATGTTAAATAAAGAAGGGTCTTTTTATTCTAGTTTGCTGATAATTTTTGTAACAAATTTATTGAGAAGATCATGTTTTCTCTTTTAATCTGTTAACATAGTAAACTAGAATAATACATTTTATAACACTAAATCTTACATCTTTGGAATGAACTTGTTTGGTCCTTATGAATCATTTTCATGTAGATGTGTAACTTTTTTCATAAATTGGTGAGTTATTTTTGCTAATGTTTTACTGAGAATTTTGCATCTATATTCGTGAGATTAGCAATGGGTATCCAGGTGAACTAGCCCCATAAAGAGTGGGACTTTTCCCAATTTTTCTGGATTCTGAAGGAGTTTTATGTAAGACTGAATTCATATTTCTTGAATGCTTCATAGAATGTCCCTGAAAAAACCATCTATACTTAGTGATATTGTGCTAAGATTTTAATTCTGATTCAATTTTTTCAACATTTATAGTGTCAAAAGATAAGTTTCCTTTTTCTTTTTGAGCCAGTTTTGCTATGTTGATAAGTTTTGTTAAATTACATTTAGTAGAAATGTGTTCATTTCACATGAATTTTCAAATTTATTAGCATACGTTTTCATCTCATCACAGTTGTTAATTTCTGCTGTGCCTTCATTTATGTTTATTCTTTATTTTATTATTATTTGTTTCTACTTTTCTCTCTCTTCCTTGATCAATGTTGCTAGGCACTTTTATTCTTTTTTTTTTTTAAAGAACCAATTTTTGGTTTTGTTGACCCTCTACATCATATTTTTTTCTTTCTTTCTTTTTTTTTTTTTAAAGATTTTATTTATTTATTTGACAGAGAGAGACACAGTGAGAGAGGGAACACAAGCAGGGGGAGTGGGAGAGGGAGAAGCAGGCCACCCAGGTGTTATTTTTAAGAAATATAGTTTTAGGGGCACCTGGGTGGCTCAGTCGTTAAGCGTCTGCCCTCGGCTCAGGTCATGATCCCAGGGTCCTGGGATCGAGCCCCGCATCGGGCTCCCTGCTCCGCGGGAGGCCTGCTTCTCCCTCTCCCACTCCCCCTGCTTGTGTTCCCTCTCTCGCTGTGTCTCTCTCTGTCAAATAAATAAATAAAACAAAATCAACCGTGTACAGCAAACGTATGCAAAATTCACCCTTCTCAAACATCATAGAGACACATACACGTGGACTTCGCATCTTCCAAAGTGTCTAGCCCTGGTCCCCAACAGCAATAATGTAAGTAGCTGGATGGATGAACAGAGTGATGGATGGAAAAATATGTTCTCACCTGCCACATCCCTACTATCCTCATGTAACTTTATGTTATTATCGTGCTAAGTCTCAGGACATTCAACCACTTTTTTTTTTAAGATTTTATTTATTTATTTAACAGAGAGAGAGACACAGCGAGAGAGGGAACACAAGCAGTGGGGGTGGGAGAGGGAGAAGCAGGCTTCCTCCTGAGCAGGGAGCCCGATGCGGGACTAGATCTTAGGACCCTGGGATCATGACCTGAGCCGAGGGCAGACGCTTAACGACTGAGCCACCCAGGTGCCCCTTTTGTTTTCTTTTTTACTAGTTTTTGCTCTTCTCTTAGCTATTTCCTTCATTTAATTTTTTTTTCATTTATTTTCTTAAACTTCTTTATTTGGATGCTGAGCTCATTTGTTTTCAGACTTTCATCTCTTTATTGTAAGTGTTCAGTACTTTCTCTCAGCTTTATCACACAATTGCCACATATGGTACCACAGTTCGTCATTTATTCTAAGGATTATTTTGTATAACACTTACAAAAAATAAATTATAGCATAATGGTTTCTTACCATTCCTAATTTTTATTTTACACTTATTGGATGATTCTATACACTTTTAAAAACATGTAGTTATCTCTTTGACATCGGCCACAGCAACTTCTTTCAAGATACATCTCCAAAAGCTAGTGAAACAAAAGCAAAAATGAACTTTTGGGACTTTATCAAGATAAAAAGCTTCTGCACAGCAAAGGAAACAGTCAACAAAACAAAGAGGCAACCCACTGAATGGGAGAAGATATTTGCAATTAACACTACAGATAAAGGGCTGGTATCTAAGATCTATAAAGAATTTCTCAAACCCAACACCCAAAAAACAAATAATCAAGTCAAAAAGTGGGCAGAAGAGATGAACAGACACTTCTCTGAAGAAGACATACAAATGGCTAACAGACACATGAAAAAATGTTCATCATCATTAGCCATCAGGGAAATCCAAATCAAAACCACACTGAGATACCACCTCACACCAGTTAGAATGGAAAAAATGGACAGGGAAAGAAACAGCAAATGTTGGAGAGGTTGTGGAGAAAGGGGAACCCTCCTACACTGTTGGTGGGAATGCAAGTTGGTACAGCCACTTTGGAAAACAGTGTGTAGGTGCCTCAAAAATTTAAAAATAGAGCTACCCTATGATCCAGCAATTGCACTACTGGGTATTTACCCCAAAGACACAGATGTAGTGAAAAGAAGGGCCATATGCACCCCAATGTTCATAGCAGCAATATCCACAATAGCCAAACTGTGGAAAGAGCCAAGATGCCCTTCAACAGATGAATGGATAAAGAAGATGTGGTCCATATATACAATGGAATATTGCTCAGCCATCAGAAAGGATGAATACCCAACATTTACATCAACATGGATGGGACTGGAGGAGATTATGCTAAGTGAAATAAGTCAAGCAGAGAAAGTCAATTATCATATGGTTTCACTTATTTGTGGAACATGAGGAATAACATGGAGGACATTAAGAGAAGGAAGGGAAAAATGGGGAGGGGGAATTGGAGGGAGAGATGAACCATGAGAGACTCTGGACTCTGAGAAACAAACAGGGTTTTAGAGGGGAGGGGGGAGGGGGGGATTGGTTAGCCCGGTGATGGGTATTAAGGAGGACACGTACTGCATGGAGCACTGGGTGTTATACAAAAACAATGGATCGTGGATCACTACATCAAAAACTAATGATGTATGGTGACTAACATAATAAAATAAAAAAAAATTAAAAAAAACGTGTAGTTATGCCACGTATTGCTCTTGTTCATATATGTGAAAGAAATATTTATAACCAAATTGGTTAAGATATTGATTAAGCTTCTTCACATTCAGAATCCATCTCTTCTGAATCATTCATTGATTCAGTCATAGACTTTTATTTTTGTCCATATTAAGTCATCCTCTGTGCCATCAAAGGCATTCCTTAAAGAGTGCGTTACTGGGGCGCCTGGGGGGCTCAGTCGTTAAGTGTCTGCCTTCGGCTCAGGTCATGATCCTAGGGTCCTGGGATCGAGCCCCGCATCAAGCTCCCTGCCCCGCATCGAGCTCCCTGCCCCCCATCGAGCTCCCTGCTCCATGGAGAGCCTGCTTCTCCCTCTCCCACTGCCCCTCCTGTGTTCCCTCTCTCGCTGTCTCTCTTTGTCAAATAAATAAATAAAATCTTAAAAAAAAAAAAGAGTGCTTTACTATTTTTCCTGGGATTTGCTTCCAAAATGCTGACAGCTATTCTGTGAGTTTTGACCCAGGTGCTCTCTTGATCTTACCAGAAATATGCCACTGGATCATTTTTGGTGAACAAACAGAATTTGTATTTTTTCCTTAAATGATCCTAAATGTTTTGCACACGGGAATATGAAGGATGCAATTTTCTTGTTAAGTCACCAGGAATAACAATCCGTTATGTGAAGGTAATGCCAATTATGTCATTTGGCCAACTATAGTTGAAAGTTATCATTGATTTTAAGATATATTCTGATTTCAGAGATATTAAAATGTGAAAAACTGCATGCCTTAGATTAGATACAAGATAGTATTCAGTTCTAAGTATTTTCCAATTTCTATTTTGATATCTTCTTTCTTCTTTAACCTGTAGGTTATTTAAAAGCTTATTTTAACATTTCTAAATGCATGAGTGGTTTTTTTTTTATTTTTGCTATCGACTGCTAAATTTTTTCCATTTTTATTTATTTATTTCAGAATTTTTAAAATTTGAGTATAGTTGACACACGATGTTACATTAGTTTCAGGTGTACAACATAGTGATTCAACTTCTCTTAACATTATGCTGTGCTCACCCACAAATGTAGCTATCCTCCATCACCATGCAATGCTATTACAATATCATTGACTATATTCCCTGTGCTGTGCCTTTTATTCTCATGACTTACTCATTCCGTAACTGGAAGCCTGTATCTCCCACTCTCCTTCACCCATTTTACTCCTCCCCCCTTCTCCTTCCCTTCTGGCAACCTTCAGTTTGTTCTCTGTATTTATAGGTATTGACTGCTAACTTATAATCTAATATAAATATTTAAAAATATTAAAAATAAACATTTATATTAGGTACATTAATAAATATATTTGTATTTGTACACATATTCTAATATATATAAATATATTCTACATTGTGCCAGTGTTTTTGAAATTTGTCAAGACTTGTTTTACTGCCTTGGTATGGTTCATTTTTAACATTCCTTTGAGAAGAATTAAATTCTCCAGCTTTTGTGGTTTATGTACTGTGTTGCTCAATATCTTTAAAGATTTTTTCATCTGCTTGATGAATCTGTTTTTAAGAGAGATGTGTTTAAAATCTCCTTTCATTTTTGTGAATTTTTCAAACTCCTGTCTATTGGCAATTTCTGCTTTATATATTTTGAAGCTATGTTACAAGGTACATACAAGTTTAAAATGTCATCTCAGGATAATTAACATTTTGACCCATATGTAGTTACTCTATGTATCACATTTTGCATCTAATGTCTATTATATAACTATTATTTTTTGTATGTTTCTTTCTTAAATTTAATTTAATTTTAAGTTCCAGTATAGTTAACATTATTATATAACTCTTATATCTCTAACAATAATTCATAATATCTCTAGTAATAATTTTTATATTATTTGATCTCTAGCAGTATTTGCATATATTTCTAATAATGATTTTTGAATGGGGATCTATTGTCTATTATTAATACCAGATTTATTTTGATTAATATTTGTCTGACATAATTTTTAACCTTCAAGTTTCAACCTAAAAGGTTGAACATTAAAAGTGTTTTATTTCTCTTTTGAATCTCACATAAATCGTTCATTGTTATATTTTTGAAAAATTCACTTTGGCAATCTTGATTTTAACTAAAGATTTTAGTCTGTTTACATATGTTTTAATTACCAGTACTTTAAAATTCTATCTATAATCTTACTTTGTAAGCTTTCAATTTCTAATTTTTCTGTTTTTCTTTTTCTTTCTTTCTTTTTTCTTTCTTTCTTTCTTTCTTTTCTTTCTTTCTTTCTTTTTCTTTCTTTCTTTCTTTCTTTCTTTCTTTCTTTCTTTCTTTCTTTCTTTCTTTCTTTCTTTTCTTTTCTTTCCTTCCTTCGTTCCTTTGTTCCTTCGTTCCTTCCTTCCTTTTGGATTGACTTTTTCCCCCTTGACTATTTTGGGAGTTATAATCTCTATGTCTATTCTTTTAGTGATTTCTCTAGAAATCTTAATATGTATGTTTAACAAAGTCTACTGTTAATGAGTAGCTTTCCCTTCTTTTAGTGCAACATAAGGGATTTTAAATCAAATCCACTCATTCCCCTCTGTACTTTTTACCATTGTTCTGGTCTTTTAGTTCTATTTTTAATACCAGAAATTAGATATCATAGTGAGTAAAACACACATTATACTATTTTTTCTCTTACTTTCTAAAATGTAATCTTAGAAAGTAACTCTTTATTATATTATATGATAAAATATCTTACATAATATTCTCTAGTCTGTGCCCCTAACATATTCTATGCTCTTTAGGACTAAACATCTGGTTTTATTTATTTATTTATTTTTATTAATCCACAGTGCCTGGGACAATGCTGTGTACTTAGCAGGTGCTTAATAAATACTTGCTGGCTCATTGACTCAGCATCCAATTATTCTCATGAGTTTTCATTAAATGAGAAAATTTAACATCCAAGTTAAAATGTTTAGAGATTTTTTTTTCTGCTGTGGTTGGTATTGGTTTTCCATGCTCCATTTCCGTGGGACTGATTCAACTGGAAGTTTCAATTACCAGGCCAAGTTGGTGTGGGAAGTGGTGGTGGGAAGAGACATAAAGAGAAAAATAGGGAATGCAAAAAATATTATTGCATTTTGTGATTATGTGAAAAGCAATAAAGCTAGCATGGTTTCATATTTCATTTGCTGCTCTTCTGTCTAACTATATTCTTTCTTTTTTAACTTACTGACATTTATGAGTACTCATAATAGTCCCATGCTGTAGATGAGGCAGTGATAGATTTTATTCCTTGGCCTCATTCTGAGTCAGATAAGGCCATGTTAGATTCAAGGCAAAATTTACATCTCTTTTCTTTTCATCCATGCCATTTTTTCCAATATTCCAGTGTCTTTCAGATCAAAAAACCTCTTTCTTCAGGGCGCCTGGGTGGCTCAGTCGTTAAGCGTCTGCCTTCGGCTCAGGTCATGATCCCAGGGTCCTGGGATCGAGTCCCACATCGGGCTCCCTGCTCGGCAGGAAGCCTGCTTCTCCCTCTCCCACTCCCCTGCTTGTGTTCCTGCTCTCGCTATCTCTCTCTCTGTCAAATAAATAAATAAAATCTTAAAAAAAAAACAAAAACAAAAAAAACCTCTTTCTTCAGTATGTGATGAACACCCATGTTAATTTTTCAGTCTTATCTTTTTCACTTGGTTCATCTAGAAAAGCATTTCTTTCCCACTAATAAAAACACTTTTCTTGCCTTATAGTATCTGATTCAAGAGAGCTTAAAAATAAACCTGAATTTCACTTAAGATAATGCAATAAAAGGACTCTGGATCAGACATCTGTTACTCATTATTTATAACCTCTGGCTAAAAGTCATGCTAATCTAGAGTTATTGCTATTTATTTCTCATACTGCTTGCTCAAAAGATTCATGCATTGTCTTTAGTTATTTTCACTTTGCTTGTGATGTCAGTAAAGCCTAAGTAAAATCTGAAACACTAGGTGTTGGTGTGGGACAAAGGACCACCACCATAAAGCAAGTTAGTGGTCAAAATTTTTCAGTTCTAACCACTGCATCACAGTGACCTTTTGTCACCATACTTAGTTGCTGAAGAATAATTTGGAATTTTTAGCTTTCAATAATTGTTTTCTGCTGTACAATATAGTAATTTAACACTTCAGGTTGTACAGCTGAAACTAATATAACACTGTATGTTAACTAACTGGAATGAAAATAAAAACTTATGTTACCAGCAAAAGAATAATAATAATAATAATAATAATAATAATAATAATAATAATTGTTTTCTTCTAAAGAAAGGCAGGGTGTTTTTATGTATATCCTTCATATGTGGCCATATGAGATTATTTATATGATCTTTAATAATTTTTAATCTTTCATTGAGATTATTTACTGGGTTGTTACATATAATTGCTGGGATCCAAAAGGATCAAGAGAGGGATTCCTATGACCTCATGAAAATCTTTGTTTCTGAAAATCTTTGAATTCTGATCAGAATGCCTGTAAAGAAACAAGAATTCACTTCATAGTCTATAATGAGTTAAGTAGCAGCTTATTATGTACATCTGTTGATGCCTGGACAAGATATGCTATATTGATCATAAAATTGAACTCTGAATCTACCTCAGAAAGACTTTTGAAACATATGGATCAATATACTTTCTGCTCTCCCTTTAAGGATACTCCCCATGATAAGAGGAAGGTGGATGGGGGATTTCCTCTCAATTCTCAATATTCATTGGCAATGTAAAATGAAGAATTGAAGCAGCTATCCAATAGTAGGTCTCCATCTTGCATTCCCCCCCAACCCCTAAAACATTTTTATCTAAGTTGCCTGCTATTTGCTGACAAAGGTGAATCAAACTTTTTCACTGTATTACTAGGTAATTCTGATTGATTCATAGCATATAGCTTCAGTGACCTATTGACAATTCAAATGGAAAGACAGATTTGCTTAGGACTTGTGCCCTTCCCCTCCTCATCTAAAAGAATTGCCATTAGGGAAAGTGATATTCTTGGGGCTGTTGCTGTAGATTCCGTTTCTGGACATACCTATGGATTATTGGGTTGAAGACATAGCGTAGATTTCCATCATTTCTGCCCACTGGGAAAGCTTATGGTATGAAAGCAATTTCTTCCTTCTATGCCCACACCTTGGTCATTATTTTCCCTATACTTAAGAGTAAATTAACTCTTTATGTATATGGAGTTAGGGTTATACCTCTTAAAGGAATTCATAGAAAGGAGGGTTTAATGTTGGGTATCCATGCATGCCAAAAAGAGGTGTTTCTCAGTAATGCTGAGGCAGCTTTACAAGATTATCTCTTCGGAGTAAGTTTTATGAGAAAAAGACATAAACCTTCTTGTCTTAAATTTCAGTGTCCTATCTCTGAACCAAAAAGACTGCAAAGGTAGATGCTGCATTTGGAGCATCTTAATTTGTCTTTGCCCCCATCCTGACTCAGAAAGTGATTTGCTTTATTCAAATCATGATGCAAAATGAATTATTGTTGACTAATGAGTTCCTTAATCTATACTGATAGCATAAAGGTTAAATCTGGGGGCACTAGGTTATCAGAATCTTTCTATAATTTCCTAGGAGCCTGAAGAAAACAGAACAGCAAAGTATATTTACAGTTAATATTACTACTTTAAAATATCTCAAAATAGATGTAGGAAAAACCTTCCCATTTCACATTTCCAAAGTGTAAAGGCTTATTTAAGAGTTAATTGAGCCATGAGAATTGTATATTATTTGTAATATATTAACAGAGTCTAAAACTAAAGAAAAGCTGAAATGTCAAGTTTCCTTCCATTACTAAGTTCACTATTATGAATTTAAGGCTTTTGCTCCATTTCTGAGTTATCATTAGAGTAGATTATAAGCTTGGTTATCTATAGATTCCCAGCTGTAGAAAAGAGGGGAATGTATTCACTCAAGTTTTAGAAATTAAATTAAGAGGAGTTATCTTTCAAAATATCTGAAAAATTTATTGAGCCTTAGTGAGTTTAATTTCAGTGTGTTTAATGAAAATCAAAGGTGGATTCATTTAGTTCAGGCTATCAGATGAAGGAAGGTGTTCTTCCATGCAGAGACTTCAAGGAAGAGTGGAGGATGATTTACACTTCACCTCTGGCTTCTGATTTAGCGAATGGTCAGACAAAAGCTATCTAGAATTGGTTGGATGTTAACCAATGTTAGGTAGCTTTTGTTCTGGTATAGTGGAAATCATTAGTAACCTTGACTTCCAGGTATTCTAAGGGATGCAGCTTGAAGGTAGTGATAAAAGTGAAGACAAAATAACTTGTTGGAGGAAACAAACTGAGGGTTGCTGGAGTAGTGGGGGGTGGGAGGGATGGGGTGGCTGGGTGGGTATGTGCTATGGTGAGTGCTGTGAATTGTGTAAGACTGTTGAATCACAGACCTGTACCCCTGAAACAAACAATACATTATATATTAAAACAAAAAAAAAGAGAAGATATTAGGAAGGGAAAAATGAAGGGGGGGGAACCAGAGGGGGAAACGAACCATGAGAGACTATGGACTCTGAGAAACAAACTGAGGGTTCTAGAGGGGAGCGGGGTAGTGCCTGGTGATGGATATTAAAGAGGGCACGTATTGAATGGAGCACTGGGTGTTATACGCAAACAATGAATCATGGAACACTACATCAAAAACTAATGATGTAATGAATGGTGATTAACATAACATAATAAAATAAAATTTAAAAAAATAACTTGCTGGAATAAGAAACTTGGATTAGTTCAGTGTCATTGCCGCTTGAGTTGGAGGAAATCTGTATGAGGTGGTTGAACACATGCAATTACTAAATACACGAGGGCAATAAAGGGAAGCACTCGTATTTCTTAGTTGATGACAATTTTATTACTTACAAGTCTGAACTCTTCCTGTCCCACTCCCACACCACCAGGATAGAGACCCCTTCTCTTAATACATAGATTCTGTGTGCACGTGTATGTTGTGGTGTGTGTATGTGTATATGTGTTCTCAGTATAGGGTTATAGGAGTAGGGGCTTAATGTTCATGTTTAGTTTCAAGTCTTGATGACTCGTATTGATTTGATGACTAGTTGATCAATGACACTTTTATGACCTTCAACTTTTAATTTTTGTACATAACCTAATGCCTTTCTGAGCAACTGTCTTCCATACTCATGGATTACTCACTTATCTCCTAGGTAGTTACATATTCAATTGAAATACACAGTATTTAGGATAATTTATTATCACACAGAATTGTTATTATGTGCAGAATTTGGTACTTAATGAGCCAGTTTTGTCTCATATCCAAAACATTGCAGGTACTAAAATAGTCTGGGTGTCAGAATCTGCCCTGGCTTCTCACCTTGTAGAGATTTGGTTCTTAAGAATCAGAATGGCAGAGCAATAGGAACTAGGCCAGCCGTAAAAACCTAGCCTCGTAGTGTGTGATCACTGGCTAAAAGTTAATGTGATCCCTGGCTGTTCTCTGGACTACCATATCATCATTTTCCTTGATTCTGCGCATCTGACTCTTAGTTCTAGACTTTCCCCTTGTTTCCTGTCACTGGGCTGTGCAATTCTTGATATTCTTCTCACTTGCAGTTGAGCTTCTTCAGTACAGTCTCTACCTTTCCAGGGTGGGTTTCCATGTGATGTTCTACTAGAATGTAAGCTCTGCAAGGGGAGGAAATCTATTTTGTTCATTGCTATGCCTTCAGTGACTAGAATAATGCTTGGCAGGTGTCAAGTTATCAATTAATAAATATATATTGAATAACATTTATTGACTTCTATTTCTATCATTTTGTTTTCCTCTAATTCTCTTACCTTGCACTTCCATGAGTAGCCTTTGTTGTCAGGTATCTAACCTGTGTTACCTACAGGGTGATCCTGGAACTCCAGAGAAAATCTCCTCTTTCTCAGTGCTCATGCCATCTAGCCACTTCTAGCCCATGGCAATCCACTGCATGATATGCTCGAGGATGTTAATATTATAAGGTGTTATCACCTATATTAAAGTACATTTCAGCTGGCACTAAGGATGAATTAGAGTCTCTATGTGACTTTGCCTCTCCCAAAATAGATATTTTTATGACTAAGAAGTTCTTAGGTTTTATCAGAGAGCAATTTCAGGAAATTCTTAGATAAGCAGACTTATTTTTCTATATTATCCAACTGTTGGGGGTCAATGATCTTTTCTGCAGCATAAAAAATATGCTTTGGTATGAAGGACACAGATCCAAATGGATTATGCAGATGGGTGACAGGCATTCTGCAATCTCAGGAAATCTACAAGTAATAATGATACTATTGTGGAGGCGCCTGGGTGGCTCAGTCAGTTAAGCATCTGACTTTGGCTCAGGTCATGATCTCAGGGTCCTGGGATCAAGCCCTGTGTCGGGCTCTGCGCTCAGCGGGGAGTCTGCTTGTCCCTCTCCTTCTCCTTCTGCCTTTCCCCCTGCTCAT
Source organism: Phoca vitulina (assembly GCF_004348235.1). Lineage (NCBI taxonomy): Eukaryota > Metazoa > Chordata > Mammalia > Carnivora > Phocidae > Phoca > Phoca vitulina. The sequence goes on along the minus strand of NW_022589710.1, from coordinate 35,067,631 downwards.
GCTCTCTCTGTCTCTCTCTCAAATAAATAAATAATATATTTAAAAAAATAATGATACTATTGTGTAGGTGAAGATGTACACAGATACTTGCTTCTAATATCTAGTGACACTATCTGCTATTGAGAATTAATCTAATACAGTTCTCTGAGGGAAGCCTTAAACTTCTATTAGACCAGGTTTATAGGAATGTATATCAAATTAGTTTTCAACTTAACAACACAGAAATAGAGATCATAGAGCTTAAAGTCACCTTAAGAGATCATCTATTTCAGATACCTGCCTATGGGCAGATTAGGTATAATTCAAATTTCATAGAAAGCATTCATCCTCATGAGATCCAAAGAGGTTGAATGACTTTCCTGCCAAGGGTGGCATAGCAAAGCTTTGAAAGAAAATAAATTTCATCTACTGAGATATAGTCCAAAAGGGAATATATGTTTTCATAATTTTTGTTTAAATTTTCCCTTAATAGAAAACTTCTAAAACAATCAGCAGTGTCCTAAGCACATCTTCTTATAATATGTGCAGGACTTTCGGTCTGTAGTTTCAGCCGAATGGGATTAGAGGATAAAATCAAAGGCTTTCCCTTTCTGTAAGGCAGAAAGGGTTTATGCTCTTGTAAGACAAATCATAGTGCATCTAACAAAGTATAGCAGGCCAGACAAGTCATCTGCAGAGCCTCAGACTCTTGACTGAGAATCAGCATGTCCTCAGTTTTCACCATTCTTAGGTAAAAGAAATGTAAAATGCTCTTAGAAATACATACACTAGTATTAACTGAAGGATTCATAAAATTTTAGAGATAGCTGAGACTAAAAATCATCTTGACTACCCTTTTTATTTTAAGTAAGAAGAACTGGGTCCTAAAAATTGATGAGGCTATATATTTGACCACAGTTAAAGAAAAAGTCGTGGGGCTCCAAAAGTTTCATTCTAGACCACTCAAAGGTGGCAAAGCCGTCACCAGAACACTTGTTCTGACCCCAGAGGCCAAGGCTTTTTCCATTTTAATGAAGTGAGTCTCCTTCTTTGAGCCTCAAATCTTATATCATGCTCAGCATTATTTTATCTGATGTGTTCAGCCCTATGGTTCAAGTTGAAGGTTTATTCCCACACTTTTTTTTTAATATACTCAAATGATTTTTGAAGCATTGGTAAGAGATAGATGTTGTCTTGCTCTTTTCTTATACCTCTGTGTTTTGTCTTCCTGCTTCTGGAAATATTCACCATACAGTCTCCAAATACTGACATTGAGTTGCATGAGGCACACAACTTTTGGAAGCGTAGTCTTGGGTATTTTGCCCCATCCTCAACCAAGAACTTGCATTTGACTTGTATTGCTTTCCTCCTATTGCCAAGGAGGTCATACAAGCTGAGTGGTATAGTTTTGAAGTCTGTCTGATGATTAGATCTGTATTTTGTCAAATGTATGCAGTGATAAATAGTAAAATGAACATCTCATTAGAAATAAGATAGCATAATAATTTATATAAGGGAAATTAGGAGCAAGAGGGCTAATTATGTATTTTCCCTTAAAATGCCCTTTCTCCCATTGTCAGAAATATGGGATTAGGTAAACCAAATGTGGCATTTTGTTTGGTATTTTCTTACGTCTAGAAATGTTATTTTAACACTCCTGAAAAGTACAACTTTCAATATCATCATACTGCCAACTCTACTCAGAGCTAACATTCTTTTATTCAACTGTCTCTACTAACAGTCTTAACTGGTATTATTCCTTACTTAACCATTTTTATTGTTTATACAGAGATGTAGTAATTTCCCCATTTTGTGCCTGTTTCAAAATGCTCCTTAAGTGCAAAGCTATTCTGTACCATGACCTAGTGTGTGGAAGGAAATAAGCATCCAACCATGCGTGTACATTAGCACAATGCTCATGTGGACAGGAGCCATATTTTTCCTGAAAAGCATGATTGATGAAGCCAGTTTTGCAGACGAAGAGCTTATGACCAATTTCTTTCAAGGTTCAGTTCAAGTTTGACTTCATGAAGAATTTCATGTAGCAAATGGGAAAATACTCTTTTTAAATTTTCAGGTAGTTTCACTATCATTATGGGCTTCTAAACCTACCCATGGCCCAGCCCTGGTTAAAGCCGGGGTGGCTCTGCTCAGCCCCAGGTTTGGTGTAGCACAGCTGTTAAAGAGAGCATGTGGCCGGTTGTGTTCCTGAAAATCTGTAGCCCGCAGGATTCCGCTTTCTGTTAGTATTAAGTGCAGACCATATGGCATAATGCAAAAATGGAAGCACAAATTTTTACATACTACAAGTATTGCAGTTTCTGACCAAGCAGCCAGACTGCTCGGCTGTTATCTCTTGCACTGACGGGCTCCAGAGAAAGTCAGCTGTGCAATTAGAGATGTTTTGTCTCGTCTGCACCAGAGTTGAAACCTGAAGATGCCCGGAAGAGTGATATTCTCATGTGTGTGTGTGTTTTCTCTGCAGGTGCTAAGTTTTCAAGGAGAGAAATGTTCAGCTTGAGCAAACATGACTAATAATTGTGAGATGTTTATTTGCAAACAGACAAGTGTTGGCAGCACAGAATCCAAAGCAGAAAGTATTACCTTCGAGAAGTGCTATGGGATTTGGGGCTTCATGTTTTCCTTACAGGCTTAGCCCTTTCTTCTGAGAGTCCTTCTTTGGAATTTCAACATTTTATTTATTTGTAAAAAAAAAACAAAACAAAAAAACAAAACCCACTATGTAACATACTGTCTCTGTCTAGCTTTGCATTTAATTGTACTTCTTCCATCTACTTTGTGCTGATAAATAATAATTCTGAAACACAAAAGGATGTTTAGGTAATGGTCTTCGCCATTCTTTCAACAAATATCTCTCCTTATACCCATGATATTTTAAAATAGTTACTTGTTTAACTGCCTGCTACTTCTACTGGAATCTAACTCCCCTGAAGGCACAGGCCATGTCATTTTGTCATTGTCCTCCCCACTGTCTGACACAGTGCCAGGCACATAATAGGTATTTGGAAAATGTCTAATTCAATGAATTGTTCTATCATTTTTTAGTACTTGTTCAATATATTTTTGTGCTTTAAATATTTTAAAGTTTTGTCTTCAAGTGTGTTATGTAGGATAATGCTCCATTAGCCAGTCCTCACCTTATGCAATCAGGCAGAAAACATGTTTTCCTATAAGAATGTTTTTCACTATAATTTTTTAAATGATTATTTACAAGACTGGTCAATATTGAAGATTGATGATCTTAGTTATAAGCCTTTATCTTTTCATCATAGTTCTGGGAAATACTTTTTTTCTTCTTATGTTCTTCTATAACATTTTATACTTACCATATTCTTAGAATATGGGATATAATAATTATAATTAATATAATTGTCTTAGAGATGAAAAGGACGTTAGATATCATGTAATTCAAAGGAAGTAGAATTAAATTAAGGTCCAGAGAGATGACATGGCTTGTCTAGTACCATATTGGTAGGTTTTAGTACCAGTTGTGGGTTGTTATGTATCATATATATATGCTCTTGTAAGACCATATTGGTAGGTTTTAGTACCAGTTGTGGGTTGTTATGTATCATATATATATGCTCTTGTAAGACAAATCATAGTGCATCTAACAAAGTATAGCAGACCAGACAAGTCATCTGCAGAGCCTCAGACTCTTGACTGAGAATCAGCATGTCCTCAGTTTTCACCATTCTTAGGTAAAAGAAATGTATATATATATATATTGATGGTGCTATAATATAATATATATATATATATTTGGTGCTATTTCAAGAATCTTTTCCCGAGCACTAAGATCAAGCATGAAATTATAATTACTATCATTATCCAATTCATTCTTCAAGAACGGGTCTTTATTTTCACTCATTAAAGTAGAATCATTGTTTTTTAGGATTTGAGATCATCTTTGTCTTTTTGTATACTGGCATCCTATAAAGTTATATAAATAATTCATTGATTATGTGCTTTTGTTTTCAAAGCATTTTTAAAAAGCATCTAGTTTGTGTCTGAATTCATTTATTTCATACTGGAAGTGGTATAATTTTGTTACAGAATTCAGGTGAAAATTTTCTGATGTTGTACTTGCACTAATTCAGGTTTAGATTTATAATGTTTTCATCATCAGTATTTTATACTTACTTCACCCAGCCTTCTATTCCTTTGTTTTTGTTATTTGTCTTTTTAAAAAGCTGGCATATTCATGGCATGTTTATATCCCCTACACATACATGCCTCAAAGCTATATAAATGACAAGCCAAGAGTAGTAATTTTTCATTTTTAAGTCTGTTGCTTGGAATGCAAATCACAGACCTAGGGAAATCAGATTATAAGTTTGGCTATATACATACCGAAAGCTATTAGCATCACATCATAGGTGCATTACAGATTAAATGGAGGTTTGTATTATTGTCCAGTTTTATTATAATTTTAATTAGAAAAATTTTTAGTTCTAATATAGATCTTGAAGAAAATTTGCTCTTTCTGCAGTACTGGGGGTTCTCTAAGTTGCAAAAAGGGCTTTGGCTATCAAATTAGATACTTCTGGATTTAGAATCTTGTTAAATTTCCATGTCTTAATAAGAGAAAACAACTGGCTATGTTTCCATAGCCAGAAATTCCAAACTGAGAGCAAAGGACATTTGCCTCCACACTCCTCCAACTTTACTCTTTCCACTTATTATGAACCACTAATCACTATTATTATTATATCATTGTTATTATCATTGCTGTAATACATATCCATGGTGGGAAAAAAGAACAGCAGGATTAATGTGAAAAATTTATCTTCCTTCACCCTAACTATCTCATCATTACACCAGAAGTGTTTAGTATTATGAATAGCATCTTGTGTATTATAACAGAAATTTTATGTATCTACAGGTATATATTTTATTCAGACTCTTTCAATCTTCGGTTTTCTCTTGGATAATCCTCATTTCACATTGGATCGCCAGCATCCCAGATTTAATGTGTCCTAGAATTTTAATTTACATTAAATTTAATTTACAGTGCATGAGTATCAGCAAGGTTTCGCTGTCCTGAACTTGAAAGCAGTTCCTAGTTAGTCATAATTACTCCTGAGAAAAAAACTTCTATGTTTTTCAGGTGAAATCACTGCATTTCCTGGAGTACCTAAGGGACTAATTCATTTACTAGCTTTCAAAACAGGGCAGCTAAATTTTCTTAGACACAGCATAGGTAATTGAATTCTACTGAACTTGCAAATACATCCAATTCTTACTCAAAAAGTTGTCCCAATTGGATCAAATAGTTAAATGGACAGTAAGGATTGGGAGAAGAACCATACTTTAGAGAGCAGAAAGCAAGCATCTGCTGTTTATCTCCCAGATTAATGAGCGCAGTTCTGTTGGAAGAGTGAGTACTAATTAACTCATTAAACAGTTCTCACTGTGATTCCTCAATATAATTTCAGGCTAAACTCATATTTAGAGACTTAAAACCTAACCACAAATGTTTATCATTGTAAGCTATTGATATAATTTTCAAGGATATTAGAAAATTTCTTAGGCCACATAGTAGAAAGGAAGTAATATAAAGCTAAAGGCTCTTTTTGTGTAGAAAATACTTGAAAACTTTTTTAGCTTAGTTTCCCAAATGTTAATGAAGTTAGTTGATCCCTATGTGCTAAAGTTGAATGTTTTATTAATAAGAACTTTGATTGAGGGGCACCTATGTGGCTCAGTCCGTTAAGCATCTGCCTTTGGCTCAGGTCGTAATCCCAGGGTCTTGGGATCGAGCCCCGCATCGGGCTCCCTGCTCAGTGGGGAGTCTGCTTCTCCCTCTCCCTCTGTAGCTCCCCCTGCTTGTGCTTTCTTGCTCTCTGTCTCAGTCAAATAAATAAATACAATCTTTAAAAAAAAAAAAGAACTTTGATTGGTTGTGAATTTGCATTCGTGTCTGATTCTGAAGAGTCATGCTCCTCAATTAAAACCCACCCAAGAAGCATGTTCAGCATGGGTTATAATGGTAAAACAAATTTAGTAAACTGCATTAAAACAGAAAAGAGAAAATGAACAATTTCCAACTTTGTTTTGAAGTGACTTTTGTGTGAATCAGAATGGTGGTGGCTCTATTACTCCAGGACACATGTTATATCTAGTTTAGAACCACGAAGGCATGTGGCCCTACTCTACATCAGCACTGTGGTGGTTAAGTGTCAGTATTGTTAATCGTGAGTCCCATTACTGAGTGTGTAGCACATTGCTTGTGAGACTTGGCTGAAGTCCTATGGTTGTGCATGTCAAGGAGCATAGAAATTACAGCATGCTAGGTGCACCTGGGTGGCTCAGTTGGTTAAGCCCCAGAGTCTTGGTTTCAGCTCACGTCACGATCTCAGGGTTGTGAGATCGGGCCCTGCCTTGGGCTCTGCGATCCACGCAGAGTCTGCTTAGCACTCTCTTCCTCTCCTTCTGCCCCTCCCCCTCACACACACACAGTCTCTCTCTCTCTCTCTCTCTAAAACAAATAAACCTTAAAAAAAAAGAAATTACAGCATGCAGCTCAGGACCTATCTGTAATTCACATGCTCTCTTCTTAGAGGGAATTATTATTTTCCTGAGAAAGATTTTTAACCTGTAGTCCTCCTCAGATGACCAGGAGGAGAATAACGTTGAAGAGTTTCAGTGGATTCCAGAAACTCCCTAAAAGATTAAGTGTTTTAAATAAAAGTTTTCCAAGAATGATAGAAATAGAGTAGATTATTGAAGTTATTTTAGGAGACCGTTTATATATCTGATCGGGTGATCGGGAGGCAGGACTTTGAAAGTAGATAGCCTGAAATTCACTCACCAGCAACTAGTAACTTTGGGACATGATTTAACCTACTGAATCTTCTTTTTCTTCATCTGGATCTGTAAAAAATGGATACTTACATCAACCTCAGAAAGTATTGTGATAGAAAGTGGTCATTAAATGGCACCTATTACTAGAAATATACATGGTGATAATTAACTTTTAAAGATTTTATTTATTTATTTGAAAGAGAGAGAGCATGAGAGGGGGGAGGGTCAGAGGGAGAAGCAGACTTGCTGCCGAGCAGGGAGCCTGATGTGGGACTTGATCCCAGGACTCCAGGATCATGACCTGAGCCGAAGGCAGTCGCTTAACCAACTAAGCCACCCAGGCGCCCATATTTTCCATTTATTTATAGCATGAGGGATTTCAGGGATCTCAGAAGAGAGACATTCTTGTCTTAGGGATTTATAAATGATGGACCTGATAGAATCTTCCATGGAAATCTTTAAACAAGTGACATGCACTTAGTTTCTTTTTGTTCTTATGTACCTTGAAGTTGCTTATTTTAGAATCTAAGCTCTTGGAAGGTAAGCACCGTGTCAGGGTACCATTGACTACCTGTAATGCCAAATAGGTGTAGAAAAATGTGATCTATTATGTGGGCTAAATATTCCCTAATGCACATGCATTTTATTGAAGGCTTAAAAGTGTTTCTATACGATGTCAGTACAACTGATTGAAAAGTGAAACATTTAGATAAATTCAGCTCTCACAAAATGGCTGCAGCTTTGCTGCATTTTTTTTTTTTCTTCTCTGTGTCAGTGAGAGTAAGGACTGAGCCATATATCAGTGGCTGGTTCTCACTGGATGTGGAACCTTTGTTAGCTCCAGATTCAGCTTGGCAACAAACACATATGAGACTTACTTGTCATCTTCTAAAAATAGTCCCTGTTTCTGAGATGTTTTCAAATGAATAAATACTGTACTACATTTATACTGGCTGTTCATTATTTTAAAAAGAGAAAAAAAAAAGTAAGAATTGGGCACAGTGATGAAGTTGCCGCTAATGATGATAAAATTCTTCACAGTCCTCTCTCCTCTGCTTGCCTACCATCTACTTCTTTTATCTCTTACTCTTGTCCCCAAGAACATCTATACATCATCATTTTAATATGATTCTAAAAATTTATGATTTTATGTAGTTTCTTCAACATAGTTGGTAGGCAATAATGTTTTGTGTGTGAGGTTCTCCTCTTGGCTCTCAAATGCACTATATCCTAACTGGTGTGCCTGATGAGATCCAACAGTTCTCATTCCACCAGCGTTGACCATCAGATCCCACTTTCTACTTTTTTCCATTGTGAAAGGATTTTTGAAACTCAGTGTTGGGTCTTCTTTTTGGAAAAATTTTCTCGTAGTTTGAGATTTTTTTCCTTTAATTTTGAGAGTTTTGAGTGGTATGTGTAAATGCATGAGTGTGCATGTTTGTGCATTTTTAAAAAGGGTGGAATTTATAGCTCTGATATATGATTGTACCATTGATGAACTATTTTTCAAGTGCCACAATCTACTCCACAGAAAATATAATTACATGCGGAATGATCTAATAAACTGTTGCAATGTTTTGATTGTGAAAGCACGAGTAGAAATTGAGATAATACCTTTAGTTCAGTGTGTCTCACATAGAATTGCCACTCAAAATTTCACTGAATGTAAGTGTATATCAGTACATTTCTCGTAGAAAAACATAAAATCCAGCTTGTTGTGAAGCAGCTATGTTGTAAGCAGCTAATAAACACATTGCTTAGCATTCTTAATGAAATATTCTCTAATAAAAATGTTCTCATGTAGCAGAAAGTGGACACAAAGTTCTGTCCTGGCTCTGTGAATTTAAAAATTATTATATGGGCTGTATTACATGGAAGGCATTTGATTTTGAATAGCACTAAAAGCAAAACTATAAAAACAAGATTTTTCCAAAATATACAAAGAAGAAACAAATTTAGTGGAAAAAGATCAACACCTCTGATAATTAATGAAATACAGACTAAAAAAGTAAATTCCAAATTAAATTGGCAAAAGTGCAGTAAATTTTAATGCCTGACACTGGGTAGAGAGCAGAATGAACACTGTAGCACCCTACAGATAGGAATATAAATCCCTACGAGTTTTCTGGAGAATATTTGGGAATGCGCTTCAGGAAGTTTAAAATGTGCCTAAATTACCAGACATGCGGTTGAAAGTTTACCTTTACATTGGAAATAAGCTAAGTGTTAAATAGGAATGGCCCAGTTAAAGAAATCCATTCATGAATTTAATATTTTGTCTGTGCTCATTACGTGCCACCCACGGTTTCAGTCTCAGGATGTAGTTGGGAACAGATGATATAGATATGATTTGACACTTATTAGAGATTACATCGTTAGAATATAATCATGGAGATTACATGGGGTTGTTGGTCATATGGTAAGTATATGTCACTTTGTAAAAGACTGACAAGCTGTTTTCCAAAGTGGTTGTACCGCTTTGTGTTCCCATTGGCTGTATGAGAGTTTGGGTTGTTCTGTATCCTTTCCAACGTCTTCTTTTAGTCTTTAAAACTTTAGCCATTCTGTTGGGTGTGTAGTAGTACCTCCCTGTGATTTTAATCTGCATTAACATGATTACTAATGGTTTTGAGAATTGTTTTTGTTCCTGACGATCATTTTTTTTCTTTCTTTCTTTTTTTTTTTTTTTCAGTTCACCTATTCCTCCTCCCATTGCCCCCTGCTGCCTCCTTGCCTCTGGAAACCCCCAATTTGTTTTCTATATCTGTGAGATTGTTGTTGTTGTTGTTGTTTTAAAATCCCACATATAAGAGAGATCATACAGTATTTCTCTTTCTCTCTCTAATTTATTTCACCTGGGATAATGCCCTCGAGGTCCCATGTAGTTGCAAATGGCAAGATTCCATACTTCTTTATGGCAGAATAATATTCTATCACATATATATCATAATTTCTTTATCCATTTATTCATGGATACTTAGGATGTTTCCATATCTTGGCTATTGTAAATAATGCTGCAATGAACATAGGGGTGCATATTATCTTTTTGAGTTAGTTTTTTCAATTTCTTCAGATAAAACCCAGAAGTGTAATTGATGGATCATTTGGTAGTTCTATTTTTAATTTTTTTGAGAAACCTCCATACTGTTTTCCATAGTGGCTGCACCAATTTACATTCCCACCAACAGTGCATGAGGGGTTCTTTTTCTCCACATTCTCATTCACTCATGTTATTTGTCTTTTTGAAAATAACCATTTTAAGGGATGTGAGGGGATATCTCATGGCTTTGATTAACATTTTCCTGATGATGAGTGATAACGATCATCTTTTCATGTACCTATTGGCCATTTATATGTCTTCTTTGGAAAAATGTTTATTCAGATCTGCTGCCCATTTTAAATTTGATTGTTTGTTCTTTGCTATTGAGTTGTATGAGTTCTTTATATATTTTGAATATTAGCCCCTTATCAGATACAAGATTTGCAAATATTTTCTCCCATTCTGTAGGTTGCTTTTTTATTTCGTTGATGGTTTCCTTTGCTGTGCAGAAGCTTTTTAGTTTGATGTAGTCTCACTTGTTGGCTTTTGTTTTTGTTGCTTTTGCTTTCAGTTTAAAATGAAAAAAAATCAAGACCTATGTCACAGAGCTTACCGTCTATATTTTCTTCTAGGAGTTTAATGGTTTCAGGTCTTACATTCAGGTCTTTAATCCATTTTGAGTTCATTTCTGTGTAGGGTGTGAAATAGTGGTTGGGTTTTATTCTTTTGCACATTGCTTTGCATTTTTCCCAGCATCATTTATCAAAGAAACTCTCCTTTGCCCATTATATGCTGTGGGCTCATTTGTAATAAATTAATTGAATAAAACATATATGCATGGGTTTGCTTCCCATTGACTTATGTTTCTGTTTTTATGCTAATACCATTCTATTTTAATTACTGTAGCTTTGTAATATAGTTTGAAATCAGGGAGGCTGATTATTAATCATTGTTATCTTTGGGTTTTTTTAGTAAAGGGGTTATGGGATGAATTGTGTCCCAAAATTAGTATGTTGAAATCCATAGTACCTCAGAATATGATTTTATTTGATTATAGAGTCTTTAAAGAGATAATTAAGTTAAAATGAGGTAATTATGGTAAGCTCTAATCCAATATGGCTGGTGTCTTTATAAGGATAGGAAATTTGGACACAGACAAGCACGGAGGGAAAACCATGTGAAGACATGGGGATAAAACAGCCATTTACACACCAAGAAGAGGGGCCCCAGGAAGCAGACCCTGCCATCACCTTCATCTCAGATGTGTAGCTTCCAGAATTGTGAGACAATAAATTTCTGTTATTTAAGCTACCCAGTTTGTGGCACTTCATTATGGAGCCCTTGCAAACTAATACAAAGGAACTTCAATTTTTTTTTTTTGCCCATTTTAAGTTACTAGTTAACACATATTTTTTATATATTTTGGATAAGTCATATAAATATATATATTTATATATATTTTCTTGCAACCCATGGTGTGAATTTTTATTTTCTAATGATAATACTTTCAAGTGCAGAAGGTTTTGATTTGTAAGATGTCCAGTGTTTCAATTTTCAAAAATATGTAGTGCTTTTGTGTTCTGTAAAGATATTTATTTGCCTTAAGGTTGATAAGATTTTCTCCTGTATTTTCTTTTAGAAATTTCCTAGCTCTAATTGTACTTTTAGGTGTATTTTGAATTAAAAAAAAAAAAACATGTGGTGTAAGAATCAAGATTCATTTTGTTTCATGTAGAGATACGTCGTTGTTCTGTCTCCATTTATTGTGGACTACTATCTTTTCTCCATTTAATCACCTGAGCAAATATCAGTTAATCAAACATGTGGTTCTATTTCTAGACTCTCTATTCTGTTTCATTGATCTTACCTATCTTACCCTTATGGTAAAGCCATTTTATCTTGATAAAAGAAGTCTATATAGTATGTAGTATATAGTATGTTTTGTGGATTTTATTGTTCAGGGTTTACACATATTTAAACTTATCTTTAAATGCTTTCATGCTACTTGCTTTTTAAAATGTCATTGTTTTTCTAATATACTTTTTCAATTATTTGTTGGTAGTGTATAGAAATAAAATTACACTTTTGTTTCTTCTCTGTGGGTCTTGTTTTTTTCTTCTTTTTTTATTACGTTGTGTTAATCACCATACATTACATTATTAGTTTTTGATGTAGTGTTCCATGATTCATTGTTTGCATATTAACACCCAGTGCTCCATTCAGTACGTGCCCTCTTTAATACCCATCACCAGGTTAACCCATCCCCCCACCCCCCCTCCCCTCTAGAACCCTCAGTTTGTTTCTCAGAGTCCATAGTCTCTCATGGTTTGTGTAACATGACTATATTCACTTTTTTATCCTAATAGTTTTGGTGATTTCTTAGGATTTTCTGTTAGTATCATGTCATTTGTGAACCCACCCTACTTCACTTTTCCAGTCAGTGTGTCTTTTATTTCTTTTCCCTGCATTTATTCCACTGGTTAAGACCCTACCTTAATATAGAATAGAAGTGCTGAGAGTGAGTAGGTTTTACTACCCATCTTAGGAGAAAATCTTAAGTCTTTCACTATTACTATGGTGTCACTTACAGGCTTTTTGTAGATTCCTTTTATCACTTTGAAGATATTTCCATCAAGTTCTACTACCAGAGAATTTTTAACATTAATGGGCATTAAATTTTGTAAAGCTCTTTCTTGGAATCTATTGAGATGATTGTATGATTTTTCTGTTTTAGGCTGTCATTTTAGTAAATTACATTGATTGATTTCCCAAATGTTAAGCCAATCATACATTCCTAAGATGTATTACACTTGGTCATGATACTTATCCTCTTTAAATATTGCTGAATTTGAATTGCTAATATTTTTCAAGCATTTTTGTATTAACATTTGTGAGATAAATAAATATTCTCATATTTGGTTTGTAATATTCTTGTATACGTTTGACTAGCTTTTGCATCAGAGTAATGTCGTCTTCTTCAAATGAGTTGAGAAGTTATTTCCTTTTTATCTATTTTCTGAAAAAACTTGCCTAAGATTGCTATATCTTTTTCCTTAAATATTTGAGCAATTCCCCATTAAAGCCATCTGAGTGTAGAGTTTTATTTGTGGGAAAGTTTTTAATTTCAAATTCCATGTGTTTAATAGATATTGTACTATTCACTTTTCTGTTTATTCTTGTGGCATTTTGGCAAATTCTGTCATTTTAGGATTTATCCATTTTACCTAAGCCATTGAAATTATTGACATATTTCTTTTTATTTATTATTAATGAAAGCATCCACTTTCATTCCTGATATTGATAATTTTTGTCTTTTTTTATTCTTGATCAATTTAGCTAGAGATTTGTTAGTTTTATTGCTTCTATTCAAATAACCATCTTTGGGTTTCATTTTTTTCTTTTTTTTTCATTTTTAAGTTTCATTGACTTCTGCTTTTAACTCTTTATTTCCTTCTACTTAATTGGGTTTTAATTTAGATGTTTTCTAAATTCTAAAGGTGCATCCTTTTGTAATATAAATATTTAACGTTATGATTCCCAATTAAATACTGCTTTCATTTCTTTCATTTCATATAAAAATTTTGATATTTTTCATTCTCATTCAGCTCTAGCTATTTTCTAGTTTTCTTTGTGATTGCTTCTGTAATCTATAGACATTTAAGAGCATGTTATTTAATTTCCAAATATTTGAAGTTTTTTCCAGATATTATTAATTTGCTGTTGATTTCTGGCTTAAATTTCTTTCTTTCTTTCTTTCTTTCTTTCTTTCTTTCTTTCTTTCTTTCTTTTTTTGTGGTCTGTAGAATTTCAATCCTTTTTTGAATTCAGTGACACTTGTTTCATTGTATGGCATATGGTCTACCCAGGTGAATATTCCATATATACCTGAAAATAATGTGTATTCTGCCATTGTTAGGAGTAATGTTCTATAGTCAGTTAGGTTAAATTGGTTGATAGTAGAGTTCAGATTTTACATTTTCTTATTGATTTTTCTGGTACTGTTCAGTGAATTCCTGAGAAAAGAGAATTAAAGTCTCTAACTCTATTTGTGAAATTGACTACCTCCACTTTCAGTTCTTTTAGTTTTTACTTTGTATTTTGAACCTTTTTTATTAGGTGGATAACATTTAGGATTCTTGTGTATTCTTGTTGAATTCACTAATTTATTATGAAGTTTGCCTCTTTATTTCTGTCAGTATTCCTTGTATTGAAGCACACTTGATAACTGTATCCCATTCAGCTTTCTCATGCTTACTGTATGTATGGCCATTTCAAAATTTCAAACTATCCATATCTTTATATTAAAAGTGAATTTCTTATAGTTAGGTCTTGTGTTTTTATCTAAACTGACATTCTCCACTTTTTAACTAGAATGTTTAGGCCATTTACTTTTAATGTATTGTCATTGGTTGGGTCTATGTCCACTATCTTCCTATTTGTTTTTATTGTTTTTCCTTTTCCCCCTTATTTCTGCTTTGATATTTAGTGAATACTTTTCACATTCAATTTCATTGCCTCTATTGATTTATTAGCTAAACTTCTTTGTTCTAATTTTTAATAGAGGTTTTAGGGTTTTAAATATGTACATTTACTTTATCATATTTTGCCTTCACATAATGTTATACCACTTCACATATAATGTAAAAATCTTATAACAGCATATGTTTATATCCTACCACTATTTGTGTGCTATGGCTAATCATATACTTTACTTTCACATATGTTATGAACTCTACAACATAAAATTGTTTTTACTTTAAGGGCAGTTTCCTTTCAAATAAATTTAAAAATGGGAAATTGTCTTTTATATTTACCTATGTATTTATTCTTTCCAGTGTTCTTCATTCTTATACAATCTAATCTGCTATAAATCCTATTCAGTAAATTTTTTATTCCAGATTTTGTATATTTCATCTCTACAAATTTCATCTAGTTATTTATGTACCTTCCCTTTCTCTCCACTGTATAATCATATTTTTATCTAAATCTTTAAACATATTTATAAAAGCTGTTTTAAGTCCCTGCAAACTAATTCTGTCATCTCTGTTAATTCTTGATCTGTTTATATTGTCTAATTCTTTTCATGTCTATGGGTCACATTTTTTTCCTTACATATCTAATAATTTTTGATCAGATGTTGGATATTGTCAATATTATATTATTGATGGATTTCATTGTCTTCCTTTAAAAAGTTTTGAGTATTCTTTTGATATATGGCTCAGTAATTTGCATTTAAATTTGATCCTCTTAAGGCTTGTTTTTTTTGTTGTTGTTGTTAATTCATACATTTATTCAACAAGCATTTATTATGATCTACTGGCTCATCACATGATAAGTCCTATGTTACTGGACAATGAAGGAGTTTAATGAAGCAAGGGAAACAGGCTGATAGCACCATGTACAGTAGAGGAAAATAGAACATACACAGAGGAGGCAATTTTCTGTGCCAGGGAGATTAGGAATAACCTCTTTTTCTGAGAAAAATATTTTTAATGGATACTTAGGATGCACAGAAGTTTCACATATGGATAGGGGGCAGTTTTGGAAGTTCCTCCAGTGACAAAACAAAGGCAAAAAGCAAAGATTTGCTAAATATCTAGTGGCTGAGTCAGAATTAGAAGTGTCTTTTGAATGACTGTCTGGTGATCTGTTAGCATCTTTGACTTTGTAATTTCTCTTTCCTTTCCTTTTTTTTTTTTTTTTTTTTAAATTTTTAATCACTTCGTTGTTCTCTCCCTTTCTCAAGTCCTTAAGTTAGAAATACTCATTATTCAGGTTATCTGTATTTGGGTTCATTTTTCAAAGTAATGTACATTCAGCTAATTCCAGACTTTTGTTGCTTCTTCTCCCATATGCATTTCAAATTCGGTATATCCAGGTCTTATTTCTTCCAGAAGAATGTGAACTGGGACTCAGTAGTGACAAATTTTCCTCATTCTAAGCCTATTTATAAATGTATCACTGACCATCAATTTTTTTTCGTTGTTTGAAATTTTTATTTAAATTCTAGTTAGTTAACATATTGTGTAGTATTGGTTTTAGGAGTAGAATTTAGTGATTCATCATTTACATATAACCTCCAGTGCTCAAAACAAGTGCCCCTTTAAGGCTTGTTTTTAAAGCTTTGTTAGCTGAGTCTAAAATAACCTTTATTTATTTTTTTTAATTAGTTAATTTATTTCTTTTGAGAGAGAGAGTACAAGCGGGGCCAGGGGGCAAAGGGAGAGAGAGACAATCTTAAGCAGACTCCACACCCAGCAGGGAGCCCAACATGGGGCTCGATCTCATGACCCTGAGATGACCTGAGCCGAAGTCAAGAGTCAGATGCTTAACCAACTGAGCCACCCAGGTGCCCTTTGCCTTTACTCTTTTACTAGTTTATCCCTATTCCTAAGATATGACTTTTCTGGGTTTTCTAGTGAATATCCTTCATATTCAATGAGGTCTCTTCACTCTGGCTGGTTGGAAGACAAATCTAGAACAGTCCTTTATGAGACCTTGGTTCAGCTTACAGATTCACCAGGTATTTCTATCTTGAACTCAAGGAGTATCACCCTATCCATACACTGTAGTGTGCAGGCAGACTCAAGGGGGACCTATGGAGATTTCTGAAGTTTCTTTCTTTGCTTGTCATATTCATTTCTGATACTCTGTCACAAAAATTTTAGCCTCCTTAGCCTTCCCAAATTCTCATCTCAGTCTCATCAGCTCAGCTCGATCATCTGGATCAACCTGAATTCCCTCCCCTTCTTGTTCTGTGGTCAATCACTGGGCTCATCTTGTCTATTTCCTGTCCCTCAGGGAAACAGTTATGTCCTGTTTGCTGCCCACCTTTTAAAAACTCTTGTTTGAAATATTTTATCCAGTTTTCTCATTATTTATAATGGAAGGATATGGCTGTTATCAGTTACTACATCTTGGTTGGAAACAGAAGTCCAGATTTCATTTTTAGGAAGGCAGTTAATGTTCCCTAAATATATGTACCATAATTTCAGGTTGTTCAAAGATGAACTTAATGAGAAACAAGAATTATAGAAAATAATCTTTCTAGTCTAAATTAGCTTTTTTGGCCTTTCATCTAGCAATAATTTTAAAAGCATATTTGATACTTTGTCATCTTATGGTTACTTGCTTTATTAAGTTTTTTTGTAGTCTATTTTTAAGAATAGTGCATAAGAAATCCAGAGTATATTTAAAATAGCAAGCAAATCTTACTAAAGTTTTAGAATTTGAGATTTGACTGATCACTTGCAGTCATGTTCTTATCATAAAAAATGCTTAGAAAGTATTTTTCTGACTTCCAAAATCTTTAGATAAGCCAATATAATATTGAAGTCAGATTTAAATTTTCCCCTATAACAATGTACAGAGAGCTGGCAAGATTTCAGTATTACTTACAGAACTGTAGCTTACTTTTATTTTTTTAAGTTGAAGCAGAGTTGATATACAATGTTATATTAGTTTCAGGTGTACCACACAGTGATTCAACAATTCTATACATTATGTTATGTTCAACATGGTAAGTATAGTTACCATCTACCACCATATGACATTATTACCATAATATTGACTATAGTCCCTATGCTGTACTTTTTGTTCCCATGACTTATTTATTTTATAACTAGAAGTTTGTATCTCTATATCCCCTTCACTTATTTTGCTTGTCCCCTCATCTTACCCCTCTCTGGCAACTATCAGTTTGTTCTCTGTATTTGCAGGTTTGTTTCTGTTTGTTTGTTCATTTGTTCTGCTTTTTAGATTCCACATATAAGTGAAATCATATGGTATTTGTATTTCTCTGTCTGACCTGTTTCACTTAGCGTAATACCCTGTAGGTGCATCCATGTTGTTGCAGATGGCAAGATGGCATTCTTTTTTTTATGGCTGAGTAATATGTACCATATCATCTTTATCCATTCATCTATTGAGGGACATTTAGGTTACTTCCGTATCTTGGCTATAACTTACTTTTGTTGAGTGCTTTTCATGTGGCAACCTCTGTGCAAACCATTTTATATGAATCATGTCATTCAATTATTCCAAAAACTATATAGGCACGGTTTATTATTATTATTACTGATTTTTTTTTTTGCTGAAGAGACAGAAACTCAGAAAGATTAAATAACTTTTCCAAGGTTACCGACTATTGTGTGGGTGCTTTTGGGATTTTGAATTCAGATTCTGAATGCAAAATCCCATGCTCTTAACCTTACCAGCCATTTAAAAGGAAAAAGCACACTTATACACAGGGTGCTCAGTTGCTTTAATTACGAGCTTCCTTGTGAAGTTAAATCTTCTGTGGTAGCAAATACACAAGCAAAATGTCCAGCAAAAACCTCACTTTTTCAGGAATAAAGTTCTAGGAGATAAACTTTATGCTCTGTTCTTTCTTCTATGGGAGGATTTTTAAGTTTGTTTTAAATAAGAATTATTGTTTGTGTATGACACTACATCAAAAACTAATGATGTAATGTATGGTGATTAACATAATATAATAAAAAAATAAATAGGAATTATTTTCAGGCCTCAGGACTCTCAAGCCTCTTGCATGCTTAAGAGTTAGTGGGTATTAAGCCCCCTAAAATACACTGTTATGTTAGAAGCCTGAGTTCCTAATTAAACATAGAAAGCTAGAACCAGATCAGCCCTTGGAACATGAACCACCAGTTGACATGTGCATACACAGAAATCACTTTGTGTCTGATGATAGTCACTCCATCTTTGCAGTGTCTAAGGTCTCCTCTCATTTCCAGTATCTTTTATACCCTACTACCTCATTCTTTCATTTGGAGAAAACATTGAGGAGGATTTGGGGCATTTATGATAAATGGATACAGAATTTTATTGTTTTCTTTTACTCCCAATCTTTTCAGAAAAGTAAAAATAAGTGATTGATTGATTACAATAACTAATGTAATTTAAAGCACTGAATCATTAGACAATCATTCTTCCCAAATGTAATGTCTGTGACTTAGTCAGTTGGACAACTCACTTTTACTGAGTGCCCGAGGATGTAGAACATATTGACATGTGCTTGAATCTGTGCTTTGTGTATAGTTCTCATTTTCAGATAAATCATGAGTTTTCCTAATAACTGAAACAATTGCACAAGGCATTTATTTCACTCATCAAGAGCCACATTATAGATCTATAAATTAGGCATACAAACAACATAATGAACTGTGATCCACATCCACCCTAGAGTTGTGAACAAGTAAAAATTGGTTATTGTTAAGCAACTGAGTTTTCAAGTTCTTTTGTCCTCCCAGAAAAGCCTAATATTATTCAGTTCTTATAGCTGGAACATGATCGTTGGCAAGGATGTCAGTGAGGAGGCTATGGCAGTCATTCAGCTGAGAGATGATGAGTGTCTGAATCAGGGCAGTGGCGATATGGACGGGGAGAAGAGACATATTTCTCACCCATAGGTGGAGAATAATGCCCAACCCCATGTTTGTTAGAAGGATGAAATGGGAATGTGAAAGCACCTGTAAATTGTGAATGCTGGGAGGTCTTAGGTGGCATATTCCTTCTTCTTCACATTGTTAATGACAGCTGTCAGCCGCAGTCACCCAGCCTCTTCATGTAAATGTTCAATTTTAACCTACTGTCAGGTTATGTACTACCTGACAGGAGCCCTGAAGATCTTTTTCATCACATGCTTATTATAGTTGACATTTCTGCCACAGTGATGTGCCCAGTAAGATGAACTTGGTATGGCTTTATTCCATACACGTCAGACCTTGGCAGTAATGATTTATTGAAAAGGTGAACATTTGGTACCAAGTGTTATTAGAAAAGAATGAAACCTAGTAATGTGGGAGATAGAGAAGACATTTAGTAATATATTATGTCGTGTTTCAGGAGATGCACAGTGCTTCATGGGATACACAGTCTTGCAAATTAAAAAGATGAGGATAATTTTATCAAATCAAAAATTAAAGCCTTTGAAACCTACTAAACCAATGCATTTCTGTTGACCCAATAGGTTAATATTGGCTCCATTCATTATAGGCAATTAACTAAGTTCTGCATTTCAGCCAGCAACTAATGAATAGGCTGAGGGTGGAAAATTTCCCTGGCCAGAATACTCAAAGTTTCTACAAATCATAGTTCCCAGGAATTGTAAGTGGAGTAATATATTCTATTTCATGATGGATTATTTTCATGTCTTCATATATCATCACATGGATTTGTTCCTTTCATTGGATGATGATATGATTGTCTTATACATGATAGTCTCTTGGTGATTAGTCTTTAAAAGATCCAATCCTGTTTAAACACAGGATGGGAATTTATCTTTAAAGTAAGTCAGTGGGGCGCTCTCTCATACATAAAATGCATGTTTATAATGCATGCTTAACATCAGTTAACCTTTTACATCTTTTAATTTATTGCTCCAAGCAATGTACAAGATTCTCCTCAGAAATGCACAATTCATGGAAAATATGTTTTCTTGTTTACAATAAAATTTACACTTTATATATATAGAAAAGCTAAATGTATACAACTGAAGTGATTTACAAAAAGATTCGGAAAGGTACAGATCAACATAAAGGAAGATAGTACACACCGAATATGCAGAGTGACAA
This sequence comes from Phoca vitulina, assembly GCF_004348235.1. NCBI lineage: Eukaryota > Metazoa > Chordata > Mammalia > Carnivora > Phocidae > Phoca > Phoca vitulina. Next base: position 35,047,192 of record NW_022589710.1, on the reverse strand, counting down.
GCTATGGCAGACCCTTCCCAGGCCCCCAAGACTGCAAGGGTATAACTGCATATGGGCCCACTGACTTAAGCTCCTGTCTTGCTGATTCCTCCTTGTGTTTTTGGCTGGTTGATTTCTCTCTTTATCTGCTAGCCCCTGCTCTGTTTCAGGTACTCTTGATTTCTTCTTCACAGAGATGGTTACCAACCTGCTGGCTTATTCACCTTATTCACCTGTGAACGTCTCTTTCACACTCCAGTGCAAGCTGTCTACACCCACAAGAGCAAGCTTTTTCAAATAGCATTTTACTCTTTATTCATCAAACTCTGACTTCAGACCCAATTAGAGAATGCCACTTTGAGACCCACAAAACGGTGGCAGGGGAACCCAGGGAGTCTGCCTACAAACCCAACAACTCTGGCTAAACCATCTGGGTTAGATGCTAGTTGATCCCATGAATGGCCAGTCTTCCTCAAGGCGTGACTTCTGATGCAAAAGACTATCAGAAGCCCACAGACCTTGTTTCTTATAATGAGGGGAGGAACCATAGGAAGAGGAATTGGAATAAGAATGGAGTGACAAGCCCTGCCAACTCACCTATACTCTCCCCTCACCTTGCTCTCTACCACTGCCTGGATTATTTTTTGTTCAAGTTCAAATTTGGCCTCACCACGTAGCTAGCACTCCTTCTCTTGCTTTTCCTTTAGATAGGCATTACCTTCTACATCAGTCTGTGACACTGGTCGATATAGCACCCCCAGTCTTTAGATTTGCTAAAATGGGTTCTTCACTGCTGGCCTGCATTAGCATCCTGGGACGGTGGCAAGTCTCTCACAGGCTCCAGTGCATGTATTGTGAAATGATTTTCCATGGAGATCTGCAAAATGTTCCTAAGGTTTTAATGAATAAAAAGGGTTCCAAGAACAAACAACTATGAAAAATGGTGTCTTTACTGCAAGGCTTCTCAGAGCTTTTGATATGTTAATAAGCCTTGTGATATGCTAATGTGAATTGGGACTCTCAGAGAGAGCGAGCTAATAGAAAACTTATTTGATCCAGAAACTATTTTTTTGAGAAAAACATCTGTTAAAGTCATAGAGAATTATAGTGTTCCAAGAGAATACGGTTTGCAAATTCCAGACTGCTCCATCAAATCAAATTCCTTCCACCTTGTTAAGTCATTTTCCCTTCTATAGACAGGATTTTCTCATCTCACTCATATCTTTTTCAAAATTTGCTGTTCATTTTAAACTCTCAGGGTCAGCTAAATTTGTATACAGTCCCAGCAAAAAAAGAACGTGGGGGTTTCAGCTTCTAGAGCCTTCTTTTTATACTTTATGTCTGTTCAGATGACGTAAAAAGAAATTTGGGGAATATTCTAGGCATGATTCCTTCTGGTCACCACACTAGGCAGTTTGAGAGATATATTTGTCCAAATAAAGTGATGTGTGTAGGTACTTGTAACATGAGATGGCAGGACATGAAAACCATCTGGGTTAGATGCTAGTTGATCCCATGAATGGCCAGTCTTCCTCAAGGAGTGAGTTCTGATGCAAAAGACTGTCAGAAGCCCATAGACCTTGTTTCTTACAATGAGGGGAGGAACCATAGGAAGAGGAATTGGAACAAGAATGGAGTGACCCATAGTGTCCCTGGTATACCTGGGAGAGATCGACTAACTCCTGTTGTCCCAATGTAACTATTGAGAATGCCCTCTTTTACTCTCAGAAGGTGTTGGTTTGGATGATTAATTGGACAGACAGCTTAGATAAGGGAGGAGACAAGAGCCAGGAGAGGAACAGTGTGTCCTAAAAGTGAAGGAGATATCACTATTTAAAAGGAAGAGAGTAATGAGAGTTGTCAAGGGCAGTGTTAAGTCAGTGATGACGAGGCTAACCTATGATTTTAATGTAGAATAGTCTCAGTAGGAAAGTAAGGTCAACCTGTTCCATTTTGACTTTATTGACTCTTCTAGAGCATTTTTCCATATGTATTATTATTTAATGATCAGGATTCTTATTGTGTTGATAGTTTGTCAGATTTCTGATACCTCACTGAAGAACATTTTTAAGGAATATGAGAACATTCATAATCATTCCTGAGCACAGAATTTTATAACCAAATTGCTTCCAGTGTTAATTTAAAAATTTAAAATATGTTTATAAAATTGCACATCTCTGTATCTCCCATAGTGCCTAGCATTGTGTTTACATACAGTAAGCACTTAATGCCTGTGTGCTTGGATATGTCCATGAATACCCATGGCCAATGCATGGGTGGGGGGGGCACTAATTATGTTTATAAAATGTCTAAAATACTATTCTTAAAAGTTTTGACAGTGTGCATAAAACGTAATGTCTTTATGCTCACAAAAACTCGTGGTATAATTTCACCAAACAAGGGACAGAGTCCCTATCACTGTTGTAACTCTTTCATCTTAGTCAACGACTTTTGTCGGTCACACACTTTGTTGAAGAATACCTAGTTATTCCTGAGGATTCTGAAGGAAATAGATGATACTGGCCCTGGCTTAAAAAGCTTATAGAATACATTCATTCAGGGATTATAATGCCTTTCCTTTGATGAAGTGTTTGCTATGCATTACATGAAATTCTCATAAGTAGTAAGATTGTTCATGCTTTGTATAGGCAGCCAGAGAGATATAGTCATGCTAATGTTCTGTTATACTCACATAGTCAGAGAAATCCTCACGTCCCTTTATTTATAGAAGGCTAAATTAACTTTCATTTATTCACTCACTAGGCAAAACTTTGACTTGGTTTGAAAAAAAGTCAAGGATATAGTTTCTAACTCTCAGTAGCTCAGAGTCTAGGTGGGGAAGTGATAAATAAAATAACTTGTGAGGGAAAAAAAAGTACTGAGTCTGACAGATAGATACTTTTTCCCATTGTAGAGATCATCCTACAGTTTCTCTCAGAGTGGCCTTTACCTTATAGACTATGTGCATATACTAAATATTTTTAAGGAGGAAAATAGAATCACAAATTTTAGTATTTTAGGAGATTGTGCCAGGCGTCCATATGCAGACTGTATTATAATGGAGAACAGAGATAAGGAGAGCAGTGAGGAGGTTGTTGTGGTTAAGCTAGCCATGGAATGACAAGACTGGATTCTGAGATGTTAACAGAAAGGAAGCTGTAAGAGTTCATCTGAAGGCAGCATGAAAAACTCTTAGTAACTGATTTCATAAAGGACTCTTACAGAGAGAGAGGAGCCAACAATTGACCAGAGAACAGCAGGGGTGCTCTTTTTTTTTTTTTTTTTTTTTAAGAGGGAGAGAGGCAGGGAAGGGGCAGAGGGAGAGGGAGAGAGAGAATTTTAAGCAGGCTCCCTGCCCAATGCAGAGCAAAGCGTGGGCTCGATCTCACAACCCTGAGATCATGTCCTGAGCCAAAATCAAGAGTCGGACTCTTAACCGACTGAGCAGCAGTGGTGCCCTTGATCAAAATGTCTGCCTCATAAAATTGTTCAGTTTTACCTTTGAAAGTTGTAACTTTGCATCTCCACCATGTAAAGGGTCTATAAATTATATATGTTGAGAAAATGGTAACAGAAAGAAATGTACAATATCTCATCTCCCTTCCTAGCTCCAAAATGAAAGGCTTCACTCCACCCTCCAAAGTGCTGTTTATCTGGCTTGGAAACTTGGTGTTTAGTGTAGTTTACAGATAGAAGGGAAGCAGGAGAATAGTGACAAGCAGATGTATCTCTAGACTGGACAAGTTACTCTGCCTACTTCTTTAAAGAAAGGGTTCAAAGATGGCTGATAAAAGGTATTTATTGCTGAGTTCAGTGGGCTGACCCTAATAATTGAGAAAAAAAAAAAATAGAAGGAGGAGTCCAGCTGAAGGTCATTACAATCATTGCAAAGTGATGACAGGGCATCTAAACTAGATTGTGATGGAGGATCAAAGGGTACATTTAAAGTACATTTAAGGTGGGGCCCCTGGATGGTTCAGTCGTTAAGCATCTACCTTTGACTCAGGTCATGATCCCAGGGCCCTAGGATCGAGTCCCGCATCGGGCTTGCTGCTCCGCAGGAAGCCTGCTTCTCCCTCTCCCACTCCCCTTGCTTGAGTTCCCTCTCGCTGTGTCTCTCTCTGTCAAATAAATAAATAAAATCTTTAAAAAAAAAAAGTACATTTAAGAATGTACAATGTGAGGATGGTGATGGGGAGACTGTAAGAGTTAGATTTGTATTGTTCATGTCCCCTGGGTATTTTGCCTTCTAAGATTCACAAATTAGAAATCCCATTCTGTCAGTTAAGTATATATCCAATTTTCTTGAATTTTTAATTCTGTCAAAATAAAGATAAATGCCTGATTAGTATTGATATGTATCATAATATATAATAGTATATCATAGTGAATAAGCATAAGCAACATAAACTAGAATTTTCCTTTTATGTTACAGAGATATTAATCAATAAATTTTGTTTTCTACTGCATTAAATGACCATTTGGGTATTGTGGCAACCATAGCAGATTTAAGGGTTTCTTGTCTGTATTCATGTAAGCATATCCTAGTTTAGTGATGGGTACATGTCACTTAAGGGGTGCGTCCTATTTCTACTTGACCTATAATGTAGACCTTGGGAGTATTTGATTCTTTGAGATCTACTATTCCTACTTAAGAACTTTTGGCCAGATCAATGATTAGTAAACAGCTAACATTGGCTATATGAGGTCTGCTATGGGATAAGGTGATTATTATTTGCAATATCAACATTAAAGCAGATAAGCGTGTTAGTTTGTGTAGTTACTGAGACTCTGACCTGACTTTGGGCAGATTAATTTCCTGAATTTGTTTTCTTATGTTTACAATGAGGATAAAATAGTAACTTAGGGTGATTGTGTGAATTTGATGAGATAACATATGTAAGGCTCATAATAAGCACTAAGTAAAGATTTGCTATCACCATTAGCATCTTGGGTTTTTAATGACTTTTCATGAATATGTCACCTGGGAACTGACTTAATTGTCCTTTAAAGAGATTTATAGCTCTGTCCTTTCTAAAAATGTAAATAACTTACCCTTTTTGTAAAAATGGTACATGCTTATTGTAAAAATTTAAATGTAGGTTAGTTTAAGGGACACAAAAATTGCCACAAATTCTATTGCCCAAATATAACAACTATTAACATTTTGTAAACATCCTTCTAGTCATGTTTCTATATATACCCATAAATCGAAAGCAAAGTTGCATAATATCATCTATGCCACCTTCTATTGGAAGTCATAAAGCCAGCCCAGAGTAAAGGAAATAGATTCCACCTATGGTAGAGAGGCAATAAAGTCTCAATGCAAAGACATGTGCATATCAAGATGGAAAAAAATTTTCATATTTTGCAATCCACCACAAAGGAGTTGTGTGAACAAAGATTTGGAAGTAAGAATGAAATGTATTGAGGGTCAGCAAGAAGACAGGTTGCAATAGTATATGAGAAGCTCTTGGCTGTTCCACAGGTACTGTTCCTAGGAGCCCTCAGGTTGTTGGCAGTGCCACTTCCCACTTTTGGATCTTGGACCAGTAATACTTGTGTTTTGGCAAAAAGGTATCTTAATATTATTCAAATACTGTATCTGGTGCTTCCATCCAATGTAAGCATAATAGTAACACCCACTTTATAGATACATAGAAAGAGTAAGTGATTTAATGTTATGCTCTACTTATTGTTTCTTTTTATATTCTGGTGCTAAAGATTGCAAAAATAACTTGCAGATATCATTACTGAAAAGTTAACACTACCGAAAAGCAACTAAAATGTGTATTTAGTACAAGATAAACAGAGAAGAGCCATAAGTAAAAGAAATTCCATTTTCACCTTAATTACACCATGATGAACTCACTTTATTTTCTCTCTCTTTTTTTTTTTCCCCTGTAGCTCATAAAGCTGGACTTGTAACTAGGTAAAGCAGGTTGATCTTGGCATTCCATAATTTGAGGGGCATAGGAAAATTCCTGTATCAAAATCATTGAACTGCTATAGTCTGAATCTTACCATTATGGTTTCCTTATTTTGTGTTTTAAAGTTTTTTTTTAAGATTTTTTATTTATTTATTTGAGAGAGAGAGAGAATAAGACAGAGAGAGAGAGAGAGAGAGCATGAGAGGGGGTAGGGTCAGAGGGAGAAGCAGACTCCTCGCTGAGCAGGGAGCCCGATGTGGGACTCGATCCCGGTACGCCAGGATCATGACCTGAGCTGAAGGCAGACGCTTAACCGACTGAGCCACCCAGGCGCCCCCTTAAAGTTTTTTTTAAAAAGAAAGATACAATATAAGAATTTATAAATATCCTGAAAAATACAACTTATATCATTATTATCTATTCATCAGATCAGATTATAATTAAACTCCGTGTGTGTGTGTGTGTGTGTGAATAGAGATGAAGAGAGGAGAAAATGTGCCTTCTCCTAACTTAACAGAGGAAAAAAAAAATGGAAACAAAATATAAGTACAAAAAGTACATGTTATTAGTTAAGTAACTCATAAAATGTAGTTTATACTTTCAGTTGTTCCTAGAAACCGAAACAGTAGCAATTTTTAGATATAGAAAATAAAAAGGTCCATCATGCTACCTTTTCCAAGTTGGTATTCTGCCTTTTGTGTTTGTGCTGAACTTTGCCCAGCTTGGCATCACCTGAAATGAACATACCTTATTTTCCTTTAGTCATTTGTACTCAGCTGAAGTTTTAGTCTTTCTTTGTAACTATGATTTTTGAAATATAATGTCAAAAAAAAAGTGTCTCCTTTCCCTTCAGGCATGTCTGAGTGACTGTGCATCACCAGCAATCTCTGTCTCTGTGCCTTTTTATTTCCAAACCTCCTCATATTTCTCCTTCCTCTGTCACTTTCTAAGATGGCTTTAGAATTTCTGAGAAACATAACAAGAGTGACCAGTGTCCCAAGGATGGCAGATCTAACAGTGCCCTTGCTTGAGATGGTGTTCAGTGCCTAAGACAGCTCCCTCTGAAGTTGTGTGTGTGTGTGTGTGTGTGTGTGTGTGTGTGTGACTAATCTTGCCTTTGCATCAGCTGGGCAATGCACCAACCAGGAAGATATGATGTCCTAAGCAATGAGGTAGACCCCTGTAAGAAGGGGGCTCAGGCTGGTGGTAGGTATATCAAAGAGAGGGAAGAGGTGGGCACTAAGAGGGAGCTGGGGGCCTCTAAAGATAACCCTAACGTTTGGTTGTCTCTGGTTGCCTGATATATTTTGATACTTTTTAGGAACTATTGTTTGACTCATAATAAATGAATTTGAAATGATGAGGTTAGTATTCATTGAACATCTATTATTATCTATTATTATCATTCCTCTTATTTCAGAGTCATTGTTCTATATTTTCCAGCTAGTCTTTATCAAAGTTACAAAAACTTCTATAGCTATATAATCAAGGTAAATGTACTAATTTTATTGGAGTACAAATGAATTTTGCTGGATTAGAAAGAAAAAGAAAATGGATTTGCTTAGCATAAAAAAATAGAATAACTATCACAGAAAGATAAAGTGAAGATCAAGCTATTTTGATCCTTTGATTCTTTGTTTTTACTCGAACTTTAATTTCTTGGAATTCTTCTGAATGAACAGTCCTCTTACATCTTTCCATTCATCTCCCTCCCTTTCTGTCCATCTTTGATGTTACATTACTAATTGATTAACAGAGGTTTCTGTTATTATTATACATATTAATTTCATAAAATTAAGCAACTCTTAGGATACAGGAAATAATATCAATAATCATTGCCATGTAATTATTGAGACTATTTTGATGTAGTCAGTTGTTATGGTACTCATGGGATCATCTATAAACTGGTGCAATCTGTCCAATATTATGCTATAATTTGCTAAGTTCTAAAAATTGTCCCTCTGTGTCCCAACTCATCTCACTAGTTAACATTTAATTCAAATAATGATTTAATCAACTCATTGTATTAACTGGAATTCCTCCCTTCAAAATTCCAATATCTCTTAGAGAGCTAGTATATTAAATAGTTTTCAATATTTAATGTAAAGTAATAAGATTCATTTCTAACTGGATAATTGGCACATTTCAGGTACTAGGTGGAATGGGGCATAGATTAAGTGAAGATTGGAAAAGAGAAAATATCTGCTCATAAGTGGATACCTAGAGGGTGCATACATATATGGGTCATTGCAAAAGAGCATCCAGGGAAACCAGGAGCCATTATGAGAGCTGGAAGGAGAGGAAGACTTTGAAACCACAGGTTCCTGAAGATCAGCTTCTTCACTTTGTCCTAAGACCAACAGGAGCCATTTCATATGTTTTAACAGGCTGGAAGCTACCCATACAATCACCAGATTGATGGAACATTTTCCTTCTACATCTTAAATATCATTATTACAGGTGGACTTTAGTGAATGTAAATAGAAAGGCAATGATGGTTAAACTAAAGGTTACCAGAAATACATTTTCATAGCAACATTTTAAATTGCTCATTCTAAGGCCAGTGTTTACTTGCCAAGATTTATAAGAAGGTAATTAGGAAAAGTAAATGTTGGATGTCATCATGAACAGTCAAAAAAAGTCTAAAAAGTACAAATCAGTCATTAATGAGATGAATGGATATAGCTTGACCTAAGGAGCAAACAAAATGAAGCAGCTGGAGAATGTAATTCCTTCAGAGACCCAGATATCATCATCTTAATCTGTTTTCTTGAGCAACTCCTAAGAGTGGAAGCTGAGTTAAAATTAATTCGCTGAACATAGATTTTTGTTTGACTTTGCAAATTATTTAACCATGAAAAATAAACTATATTTAGTTTATATACATGGACTGGCTATAAGTTTATTTGTGAATTTTTGTAACCTATGAAAAGGAAAAGATCATTAGCCTTCTTTCAAAGAATGTGATTTGGGAGAATTAAAGACTATACTTTTCTATAGAAAGTAGTGCTACTACTTGAGAGCAGGAATTACGTCTGTCTTTTTATCATCATTTCCTTACTGGCTAGTGTAGTGGCTGGTATAAAATAGATGTTCAATAAATATCTACTGAATTCAACAATGTTGAATGGATAATGAAATCTGTGATTAGTTATAATGACATTATTCAGTCTTTTAACCTATGCCTCCTTTTGAAAACATTAAACATTAATGACTTTAATGTTTATATTATAAAAAAGGTGTTTTAGAATTTGAAAATATAAAGTATATTAATTTTTTTAGATTTTTATTTATTTATTTGAGAAAGAGAGAGAGAGCATGAGCAGGGAGGGGGGAGCAAGGAGAGGGAGAAGCAGACTCCCCGACGAGCAGGGAGCCTGATGTGGGACTCGATCCCAGGGCCCCGGGATCATGACCTGAGCCGAAGGCAGAAGCTTAACCAACTGAGCCACCCAGGCGCCCCGAAGTATATTAAATATTTAAAAGTATCTCCTAAAATATACTATTGAGCTCTGATGTGCATTGTAAGGAGCTCACTCCCCCTCATCCCCCAGGTTCTCTATCCTGTTGAGAATCAATCTGTTTTATTAAGGTTTAAATTATTTTAGTTGTGTAACTAATCAAACTTAGCAGCTTAAAATAAGAACATCCATTTATTTTACTCTTGAATCTTAATTTATGCATGGATAGGAGGGCATGACTTATTTCTGGTCCATGTGGTATCAGTTGGGGTGGCTTGAATGGGTCTGGAAATCCACTTAGTTGGCTCAGCCACAGACATGGCTGGTTAGCTGATGTTGCCAAGCTGTGTGTTGCACACATAGTTGTAGATTTCTTTTTTAAAGATTTTATTTATTTATTTGACAGAGAGAGACACAGCGAGAGAGGGAACACAAACAGGGGGAATGGGAGAGGGAGAAGCAGGGCCCCCGCCGAGCAGGGAGCCCGATGCGGGGCTCGATCCCAGGACCCTAGGATCATGACCTGAGCTGAAGGCAGACGCTTAATGACTGAGCCACCCAGGCGCCCCACACATAGTTATAGATTGATGGAACATTTTCCTTCGTATTTTTTATAATTTTTAAAAAAGATTTTATTTATTTTGAGAGAGAGAGCATGTGTCTGCGCATGTGCAGGGGAAGGGGCAGAGGCAGAGGGAAAGAGAATCCCAAGCAGTCAGCATGAAGCCTGATGCGGGGCTCAATCTCATGACCCTGAGATCGTGACCTGAGCTGAAATCAAGAGTCAGACACTTAACCGACTAGCCACCCAGACTCTCCTCCTTCGTGTCTTAACAATCATTATTAAATAGAAATAGAAAGGAAAGATATTATTGAATCACCTATATAGCCTTAAGTGTTACCAGAAATGTCTTCTCATATCAATATTTTAAATTGTTCAGTTTAAGGCCACTGCTTAGCTGGGAGCTCAGCTATGGCTATTGGCTAGGTGTCTTGATTGCTCTTCGTGTAGGCCTCTCTAGAAGAATGCCTGGGATCCCTCACAACATGGAAACTACATTCCAAGAGCAAGTGTTCCAACAGCAAAGAATTGCAAGTTTCTGGTTTCTTAAGGCCGGGGCCCAGATCCTGACATACGAGCATAGTAACTGTATTCTATCGGTCAGTCATGGAGCATGCCTGGATTCAAGGGGAAGGGTGTAGACCCTGCTTGTCAATGGAAGAGGTGTCAGAGACTTGTGGCCATCTTCAGTCTACCATAATTATCTTCAAAATAATTTCTTTGTGTGAATAAGAAAATATAAGACTTTTTAGATAAGATTATTACCCAACTGTATGCCAGAATTACCAAGACTTTAACTGTGATAAGCTTGACTTGTCTAAAATTGTCTTGAGCCTAAAAGGCTATGGGAATGCATATAAAAAAGGCTTATCAAATTTTAATAAATTAGCTAAATTATTATTAGTAAAGTAGGTGAATTGACTATGTAGCACTGCATTCAAGGGGTAAAATTATGTAACAGGCCTCTATAAAACTGGCCAGGCCAAACACGGGCATTCATGTTTGATGAATGATAATGGGCCTTCCCAAATTATTTATTATCTTAATATAGCCAGGGCATGTGTCACCTTAGCTTCTAAATATTTTATTCTCCTACTCATGTTAATAATGTGTATTCCTTCTGTGTTTTTGTATCACCAGTAGTGAGACTTTGATTAGCAAAAAGGATGTTTCTGAAAAACTGTTTCTTAGGTTTTTGGTGTGTGAATATACTGGAAAAAAATATTTGAACACTTACTATGTTCCAGAACCTGGTCTGTATTCTAGAAATACAGTAGGGAGCATTGAAGACAAGGCCTGAAATATAGCAGAATGACAGGGAGGACCACTGTTCTCCAAGGGATTAGAGAAGTACTTAAATAAAGAAGAAAAGATTAGTTGATGATAGCCACATTGTTGTCAAATATAAGGTTTATAAAAATAGACATTTTGGGAGGTGCCTGGGTGGCTCAGTGGGGTAAGCATCCAACATTTGATCTCAACTCAGGTCTTGATCTCCGGGTTGTGAGTTCGGGCCCCACATTGGGCTCCACACTGTATGGAGCCTACTTAAAAAACTAGGCATTTTGGCAAATGCACATAACACAGAGATGTGCGCATTTATCCTGGGAACACAGACTGTGGCGGGACACAGTTTTCTTGCTTGCCATGGAACATTGTTGCTTGCTCTTACTATGGTTTTTGAAATGTATGCTAGTCCCAAGCATTGAGAATATTTTTAAGGAAGAAGTAGTTTCTTTTTAAAAAAATATAGATGTATTACACAGATCTGTATATGTGATAAGATTTTATAAAATTATATATCAAAAAATGAGTGTGTGTAAAACAATGGTGAGGCGCGCCTGGGTGGCTCAGATGGTTAAGCGTCTGCCTTCGGCTCGGGTCATGCTCCCAGCGTCCTGGGATCGAGTCCCACATCGGGCTCCTGACTCAGCGGGGAGTCTGCTTCTTCCTCTCCCTCTGCCTCTTCCCACTGCTCATGCTCTCTCTCTCTCTCTCTGTATCTCTGTGTCTCAAATGAATAAATAAAATCTTTAAAAAAAAAACCAAAAAAAACCTAAATTTTAAAAAACAATGGTGAAATATGAGTAAGATCTATAGTCTTGGTAATTGTATTGTGCCATTTTCAATTTCCTGGTTTTGATAAATGACTTTAGTTGTGTAAGATGTCATCACTGTGAGAAGCTGCATGTAGGTGCATGTGAACTTTCTGCACATTCTTTGCAACTTATTTCAAAGTAAAAAATTTTTTTTCTAATGTAAATACACAAAATTGAATGTCTTATCTTAAATTCTGACCTTGTTTAGTCCTACCCAGTGTAAGCTGCCACACTCCCATGAAAATGGAAAGCAGAAGTGGTTATCTTTGTAATATGCCAAACTTAATGGGATGTTGATTATATTCTTCATTTATTAATGCTGCACACTTTTAATACTTTGGCAGTTTTATTCATGTTTTAGTGCTGAAACTTTTTATATGAGCAGAATGTGTGCATATTTAATGTACCCAAAAAGATAAAATGTGTGGTAATTTATTAAACTAAAAGGCAGTAGTAAGACACTTTGGCAAGTACAGCATATTGCAAGCATTTTAGGGAGCCAAACAAGCTGAACATGTCAAAATAATAGGTGGCTCTGTGATATTTATTGACAACTTACAATAGCTGAACACTATTCAAAACAATGATTATAGCATTATTTCATTAACTTCTGAAATGTTCATTATTTTAAAGACATAAATTCTCTTTATTTCTCTTTTCTGAAAATGAAAACTTCCATATTTTGATATATGATTCGTCTACCCTTAATTTGTTTACATTTCTTTGTCTTTCCTGATACCAACAATGATGGAATAGAGATATTAAATCTGTGATTACCTACTTTTTTTGTTTTTGTTTTTAAATATAAATATTCAAAGATTTAAAGACCCATCTTGCCATTGGCAACAACATGGATGGACCTCGAGGGTATAATGCTAAGTAAAATAAGTCAGTCAGAGAAAGACAAATACTATATGATTTCACTCAGATGTGGAATTTAGGAAACAAAACAAATGAACAGAGAAAAAAAAGAGACAAACCAAAAAACAGACTTTTAACTGTAGAGAAGAAACAAACTGATGGTTACTAGAGGCAGTGGGGGGGGGGGGGGGAACAGGAGAAGGGGATTAAGAGCACACTTATCTTGATGAGCACCAAGTAATGTATAGAATTGTTGAATCACTATATTGTACACCTGAAACTAATATAACTGTATGTTAACTACACTGGAAATAAATGAATAATTAATTAATTAATTAATTCCCAGTTGAGAAATGTCAGCACTATACGGTTCCTAGTCAATTTTGTTTTTGTTTTTTTGTTTTTTAGCAAAGCAAGGTTTATTGAGCGATAGTAAAATAATAGTACAAAGCTCCCAAAGAGGAAGGGGACCCAAGGAGGTTGCCTTGTTCCTACTCAGTTTTAACAAAATATCATCGGTCTTAAAAATTGTTCTGAACTGGCATCAAAATGCCTAAATAACAGCAAAAACAAAAAACAAAACAAACAAACTGAGTAAATGTTATAAAATCACAGCTTTCTGTTGTGAATTTATAATTTGTTGTATTCAAAGAACAACTGTTCTTAAAAAAATGAATGATTTCTGAAAACAGATTAAGGTTAAGTTGCTTTCCTAGCTTGATTTTATACCACTGTCATCAAACGGGATTTGGCTGATGAAACTGCAAAATGAATCCATACTCAGTTTAGAGGAGTCATTTTTCAAATGCTTGGAGGATGTAGAAAGGAACTGACCACTGGTGATACTACACTTATTTGTGAAATGCTTATGGAATGTACATGGTTGCTAAATACTGTGTTTATGAATATTAAGGGGAATAAAGTATTGCCCCTTTTCAAAAGAGTTTACTGCCAAGCAAGGAATGGAACCAAAGGGACAGGATAGTGTGGGGTGGGTGGGATTGGAGGTATGTTGAGTCTGGGCTGAACTCAATTGTTTTTAAAAGTTTTTACAAGATGAGGTTAACATTGTAGCCCGACCACATCTGGAGAGAGAAGAGTTGGTGAATTATGGGTTGAGGGAGGGGCCTGCTGCATTCATAGGGCTCTGATGATAAATAACAGTGGTCTGCAAGCTGGCTTTACTTGTAATTAAAATGATGGAATCAAAAACCTTACGATGCTGGGATTAAACATGATATTATTATTATTTTAAAGATTTTATTTATTTATTTGAGACAGAGAGCATGAGTGGGTGGGGGGAAGGTACAGGTGCAGAGGCACAGGGAGAAGCAGACTCACTGCTGAGCAGAGAGCCTGATGCGGGGCTTGATCCCAGGAGCCCGGGATCATGACCTGAGCCGAAGGCAGATGCTTAACCGACTGAGCCACCCAGGCGTCCTTAAACATGATATTAAACATGAGTTTAATAACTGGAATTTTCAAGCACTTGCAAAGTTTTAATTTAGCTATTTATTCCAATCCTATTTCCTTATTTAAAAAATGGAACTCTTTAATTTGTCTTTACTCCCTATATTTCTGATGTTCTGTTAAAAATATTTATTAGCAGAGAAGTATTCCAAAAAGCTGAAAGAAACAAGCAATGAAAAAGAGCATACATTTCTAAACTGGATCATCAATCCCTGGAAAATTTAAATCGATTAGGCTTCATTCAGGAGGACAAGACAGCAGGATGTCTTTAGTCATAAGGCTAGAATTCCTTAGGCAAATTATAACTCTGCCTTATCTAATTCTTTAGGAAGTTGATTAGCCCGTCTCATGTTTTGCCACATTGACTAGGATGGCACATACTCATGAAGTCGTGTTTCTCAGACTGAAGGTAACAATTACTGAGTGAATACCAAATTCCAGGCACTCTTCTCAGGGGTTAACATGCCTTAATCTCTAAAAGTTTATAAAGACATCTCTGTCAGATGATTCATTGATTAATAAGTATTCATATTTATTTTTCACTTGGGATATTTGTTTTATTTTCATTATTTCTTCTCTTTCAGCTCTTCTTTATGCAACTATTTTTGGAAATGTTACTACAATTTTCCAGCAAATGTATGCCAACACCAACCGATACCATGAGATGCTGAATAATGTGCGGGACTTTCTGAAACTCTATCAGGTCCCCAAAGGCCTTAGTGAACGAGTCATGGATTATATTGTCTCAACATGGTCCATGTCAAAAGGCATTGACACAGAGAAGGTATGGGATATTATTGTTGTTGTTACTTATTTCCCATTTCAATAGGATCTTCAGATGACTGTAGCTCTCCCACTCATGTATTGCTTGTATAATTGCTTTGTGTTACTTTGTTTTTCCTAAGTGACGTATCAGTCAATCGTAGTATGTATCGAGTGCTTAGAAGGTGCTAAGCACTCAACCATTAATCATCAATTTAGAAATTGTTGTTTCTGAAAACAACTAATTACTCCATTTCCCTAAAACACTCATTACCACTCAGAGTAATTTGCTGCATTCCTCTAAAACTAACAGTGCTGCCATCTCTCTGGTCAGTTTTATTCTTGATTTCTTCTTTGACTTTTTGCCCATTTAAAATTTAGAAAGAAACTTTCTTGCTTATAAAGTAAAAAAGTGATATGTCTTCTATGCTGTCCTCCACTTAAATCTCTCCCCTCTCTCACACATGTTTATGAAGAACATACAATTCTTTATTTTCCTCTTTTCCTTACATAAATCTATAAAGTGGATACCAGGCTCCCCATTCATCTGACATCTCTAATGTCTTCCTTGTCTTCTCATGAAACCTCTTCTAATTTTTCCCATCTCTCTTATATTAGAAAAGAAGGACCCCCCCCAAAAAAAAACCCAAAAAAGACTTGGTCGTGGTGAATAATCCTTTTAATGTACTGTTGGATCCTATTGGCTAGTATTTTGGTGAGAATTTTTGCATCCATGTTCATCAGGGATATTGGTCTGTAATTCTCCTTTTTGATGGGGTCTTTGTCTGGTTTTGGGATCAAGGTAATGCTGGCCTCATAAAATGAGTTTGGAAGTTTTCCTTCCATTTCTATTTTTTGGAACAGTTTCAGAAGGATAGGTATTAATTCTTCTTGAAATGTTTGGTAGAATTCCCCTGGGAAGCCATCTGGCCCTGGGCTTTTGTGTTTTGGGAGATTTTTGATGACTGCTTCTATTTCCTTAGTGGTTATAGGTCTGTTCAGGTTTTCTATTTCTTCCTGGTTCAGTTTTGGTAGTTGATACATCTCTAGGAATGCATCCATTACTTCCAGGTTATCTAATTTGTTGGCATAGAGTTGCTCATAATATGTTCTTATAATTGTATGCAGCCATCAAAAGGAATGAGATCTTGCCATTTGCAACGACGTGGATGGAACTGGAGGGTATTATGCTGAGCGAAATAAATCAAACAGAGAAAGACATGTATCATATGACCTCACTGATATGAGGAATTCTTAATCTCAGGAAACAAACTGAGGGTTGCTGGAGTGGGGGGTGGGGTGGGAGGGATGGGGTGACTGGGTGATGGACACTGGGGAGGGTATGTGTTCTGGTAAGCGCTGTGAATTGTGCAGGACTGTTGAATCTCAGATCTGTACCTCTGAAACAAATAATGCAATATATGTTAAGAAAGAAAAAAAGAAGAAGAATGTAGCAGGAGGGGAAGAATGAAGGGGGGGAAATCGGAGGGGGAGAAGAACCATGAGAGACGATGGACTCTGAAAAACAAACTGAGGGTTCTAGAGGGGAGGGGGTTGGGGGGATGGGTTAGCCTGGTGATGGGTATTGAGGAGGGCACGTTCTGCATGGAGCACTGGGTGTTATGCACAAACAATGAATCATGGAACACTATATCTAAAACTAATGATGTAATGTATGGGGATTAACATAACAATAAAAAAAAAAAAAAAAAAAAAAACCCAAAAAAGAAAAGAAGGACCCAAAGTCCTCCTTAAAATAAACAAAACCAAATTAAAAATAAATAAATTCTCACTTCCTACACCCAGCTGATTTACATCCAGTATGGGGGATGACAAGTGGGGCCTGCACAGGAGTTTTAGAGAAAACCCATCTTGAGCTCTTTTTCTTTATAAGCATCACGGGAGACGATTATTTTTAGGTACTGAATTTTGACATGATAATCAGATAGTACATTACTTTCCTTGTCATTTCCCACAAATTCGATTTGTTCTTTTAATCATATGATGTTGACTTGGAGTTTTTCTGAAAGGTCTGCTCAATAAGCACCTTTTGTTGTCAAAGGGAAAGAGCAAATGAGCAAAGTAGATATTCAGTCGGAGGAATTTCATTGAGGTAATTTTAAGCCACAGCAGCTGTTGTTAGGAGCAGATGGTTGAGGGGATATTTAGGGGTCAGACATGGAAGAGTTGAGGGAGGGAAGCCTTCACAGGAAGTGCAGGTGAGATACTTGGTGGGGGGCGGGGAGGGGGTAGGAGCAATTATTCGAGGAATCATGAAAGAGGGTGAGATTTCTCCCTCTTTCAACATCTTACAAGCTGCAGTATTAATTTTCTAGTTAAATGGCCATTAAAATGGAATGTATGACTACAGATGGGAAAAGGACAAGCTACATTCTGTGGAATTTGATTTATATATGCCTGAGCCAAACAATATATGGTTATAGGGAGGGTATCCAGAGAAGGAAGAGAATCTTCCTCAGGGATACAGGTGAGACTCAGTGTTTAAGACATCAAATGCATGATGTTCTTTGAGGTCCACATTCAGTGAAACTGCTACGTGGCGTGTCCACTCCCAGACACACCACATGCCAGTGTATCAGGAAACAGTTTCTGGGTTCCTAGTATTTACCACGTTTTTTTTTTTTTTTGGTGTTTGTTTTGTTTTGTTTCGTTTTTTTGGTTTGCTTGTTCATTATTTGTAGTCACAGAAATGTACTTCTGATCAGTAGAGTATCCACAGAAAGTGGAGTAATAGGAAAAAAAGATTGGGAGGCTAATATTAAAGGTAAAATAAAATGTTAGTTCAAATGAAAAGTTTCTTAAAGAAATAATTTAAAATATTAAAGTGGATTAGCTTTTGGATAAGAAAAAAATCACAGATGTGCCTCCTAACTGAAAGGGGAATCCAGAAAGAGTAGTTTTTTACTAAAGGGGGAAGCAGAGTTAAATAACTGGCAAATATGAAAGGTTTGTTGTGCATGTATAAAACCTATTTAAAGTTTAATTTAATGTGGCAGCAAACTCTCCATGCCTGTATTGATTTCTCTCAGTCTGTTAAGAAAATCCCCACCCAAATGTGTGAGAACTAGCTGTAATAGAACTGTAAATAAAGGGATATACGCCAAAGTCTGGGCCTGGGACAGAGTTATAGGAGATTCTCTTGAATTGTATAGTCAATGAGGATGAATTTAAAAATGCATTCTTACAGAAACAGACTCTGAACTATAGAGAACAAACCGATGGTTACCAGAGGGGAGGGTGGTGGGGGATGGGTGAAACAGGTGGTGGGGATTAAAGAGTGCACTTGCTATGATGAGCACTGGGTGTTGTATGGAAGTGTTGAATCACTACATTGTACACCTGAAACTAATATTACACTGTATGTTAACTAACTGGAATTTAAATAAAAACGTTAAAAAATGTATTCTTAGCACGCCATATGCTCTACTGAACAAAGAGAAAACAAAAATTGTCATTCAACTTTTTGGTTTAGTAGAGAAACTCCAACCAGAGCAGAAGAGCCACATTTTTGTTAGGCATTCAGTAATTTGACTACATAGTGTACATATAACTTTAAAATATGGTAATAAAGTATCAAAGTATAGACACAAGAATTATTAGCCAGAGCAAAGAGTGGGAATAACTATCTCAGAACTAGATTTTACTATAGATAAGAACTGAATTTAAGTTAAAGGACATATCACAAAGAAGGAATTGATATATTATTTCATATAATTATAAAATGAGCTAAAAATTTCAGAAAATATTTAATGAGGGTTTCCCATGTGGCCTAACATAAATATCAGATGGACTGAGTTAAATGTAAAAAATAAGAAACCATAAACTAGTAAAAAGAAAATACATGACCATGTTTACTTTATCTTTGTACATATTAAAGCAATGGAATACATAACAAAGTGATAAATAGATTTGGCTAAAAAATGTAAAATCTTTCACACCAAAAACCATGAAAATGAAAATGAGATAGAGTATTTGCAACAGATATCACAAGTGAAAGGTTAATACCTTAATATGTAAAGTGATTTTGTAAATGAATAAGAATTAGAATACCTGAGGAGAAAAATGAGCTAAGTACATAGTTAATTTATATAAATATACAAAAATACAAATTAGCAATAAACATATATAAATATTATTTTAACTTGTAATAAATAAATATTGAAACAGCAAGAGACCATTTTTAATGTCAAATGGACAAAGATAATGCCCCCTCTTAGCAAAAGCTGTAGTGACTGACACTATCATAAAATTGTGGTTTGTGTGTAATTTGGTGTGGCATTTCTTGAAAGCAGTTTGACCAAGATAATATCTTAAACTGGGGTATATTCTAGAACTAAGTCCTTGTGCCTGTTCCCTTTTCTGTTCATATTCTCTCCTTCAGTGATATCATACAATCTTACGACTTTAAAAATGTATGCTAACACTGCCCAAATCTACACACTCATTTGGATCTGTTCTTGAACTACAGACTCCCCTATCCAACTGCCTACTCACATCCAGTGAAGCTGTCCAGAACTGGGTGGCTCAGATGGTTAAGCATCTGCCTTCAGCTCGGGTCATGATCCCAGGGTCCTGGGATCGAGTTCCGCATCAGGCTCCCTGCTCGGAAGGGAGCCTGCTTCTTCCTCTCCCTCTGCTGCTCCCCCTGCTTGTGCTCTTTCACTCTCTCTGTCAAATAAATAAATAAAATCTTTAAAAAAAAAAAAAAAAAAGGCTGTCCAGAACTGAACTTCTCATCATCTCCCATAAACCTGCTCCACGGACATTCTTCCCTAATGAAGTTAATGGAAACTCCACCCCTCAGTTGCTTAGATAAACCTCCCCACATTAAAACCTCCACCAAATCCTGCTGGCTCCATTTCCAGTTCTCACCACTCCATCGCCATCTCCTCGTCCAAGTCACTATCATGTTCTACCTGGGTTACTGTATAGCCAAATAACTGGTCTGTCCCTTTATAGTATATTCTCGGCACAGCAGCTTTTGAGTTTATATGGCTTTCATAATAAAGCTTTCTATCTATCCATCTATCATCTATCTATCTATCTATCTATCTATCTATCTATCTATCTATTTATCTATCTTCTATCACATATTTGTGTGTACTGCAGGCTTTTTTGAGAATAAGAATAAAATTGAGCTTGTTAAAATACAAGGGTGGAAAAAAGGAAATGAAAGATTGATGGTAGTAATCAAATAAATTCTGTAATTCACAATCTTAGCAATATGAATGTATTTGAAGATGTAGCTGTAGTAAACAGCATCTGAATTTTAACAATTATCCTGTATTTGATGTCAGAGACCTCTATTCTACTTCCTCAGTAAGCCAAATACTTTGTCTTACTATGTTTCTTATCTCACATTTTGTTGATAGTCTCTTTCAGATATTTTTTTATGTTGGTTGTTATCAGATTTAACTATGAGTATATACTGAAAAAGATTGAAATGTACAAAGTCAAATTTCTTTGTTCTAATGCTTCTCTTGTTAGTTCTGAAACAGTGAGATTTTTTTCAGTTGCTAGTACAATAGAACTTAATGATGCATTGCAGCTAATTAGAGAAGAACCTTCGCCCTAATTACTGACATTTCCTTTTATCATTTCCACATATTTAGTTTCATAGATTTTTTGAATTCAGCTTTACCCCACAAGCAAATTAATCACTGTGATGTAATTCAGTCTTACCTTGCCTTATGTGAATAATGCTTTCTTTAATACAAATTATGGCATTAAAGTCAGGACTGACGTGAAGATTGTAGCATTTCTATCAGGAAAGTTTGCCTTAGGCAAGATTTTCTATATGGAACAGTACCGAGATTAATTTTATTTAGTTGAAAGTATTTTATTGACTACTAATTGCTATAGTTGCTTTAGATTCTTTTCAAATTTAATGACCAAAATCTGTCCTCTGGGCTTTGCTGCTCATAACATCCTGTGCACTTAAAAGACTGAGAAATGGGTAGAATGATTGAGGATTTAAAAAGGAAAAAGGAGATTATGGGAAAAAAATAGAAAGGATGATGAAGCTTAAAACCTTGTCATTTTTTATTTTTCACTGTCTCACTTTTTTTTCTAACATGTAATTTGAAAAAATCAGTAGAAAAAAGCTCTTTGGTCTTCATTTCTTGTTTCGTGTGTTTTGTAATAAGCATAAAGTCTCAGTAGGAAGATGTCATTATATGAAAAGTTCTGGCAGAAATATGCAAAACATTCAGGCAGAAATACGCCTTTAGAATTTAAACAAATTGGGATTTGAATATTTTAAAATCTTAGATTATTTTTTTAACCAAATCTATCAAAGAAGTACTCTACTTCTTCCAAATATGGTAGGCAATATATTTTGTTTCTCCTATAAGTTAAAGTAACTTCCTTTTAGCCAGTTTACTTTTATCTTTTTTTTTTAATTGAGAAAAGCATGTCTAAATATTTTTCTTTGTATTCCTAAATGTGAAAAACAGGGATGACATTTTCATACCTGGCCTCATTTTCTTGGTTTAATATCTGAATAATTCAAGAGGTTCCTATGGCGATGTACAACAGAACCTAAGAGTGAAGGCACCAGCCTTCCAAGAAAAACTCTACAGACAAATGTGCTATGTTAAATAGCTCATGTAAAGACATACATGTGAATATAGTAAAATGAAACTGAATTGGTCTTAACATGCATTAAAAGCACTCTTGTCTTTGGATCAAGAGAGGTAAGAATCATTCCAGTCCATGTTAATCAGATCATACATAAAATATTGTGTTATAATTCTAGCTGGATATTTTTAAAGAAATACTATCAAATGACAGCACATTTACCAGAAAATATCCATGATGGCATGAAGTTCTGGGAATCTTGTTATATGGTGGATAATTAAAGGAAATATGAATATTTAGTTTGGCTAATTGAAGACCTGGGGAGAGGTATGACAGGTGACTTTAAGTATTTTAAAATGCAGTGATCTAACTGTTTCAGGAGAAAATTAACTCCCTGCGAGTAAAGGATACAGGCCGAATGTAGTACAAAATGAACTTGCACGTCCTGACACTAATTTAGTAGTATTAAAGATATTATATGATAATTGTGTCTGAATGATTTGGAGTACTAGTATGTATCATATCTTATTTCAAATTCAGACACACATTCAAGATATTCTATATAAAAATTATAGAGTAAGATTCTATGGTGAGTCAGTAATTATTTCTCAACAATTTTTTATTACTACATCTATGTACTGTAGTTTTACAAATGCAACTAATTTTTAAAAAATTCTGAGGAACACAGAATCTCTGATGGGGCTAAGCTAGGCCATGCCCAGGAGACAAATGGCATATTTTTTCTGTGGTTGTTAAGTAACCTGTTTGTGGAGCAAAAGAGACTGCTTAGTCTATCCTTGTAAGGGACTACTCTTCAGCCTGGAGAAGCATCATGCCCTGAATTCCTGAGAACTCTGAGCTTCCTACCTGTCTAGAAACGTGGTAAGGGAACTTAAATATTGTCATGGCCATGTGTGTGGCTCATTCGTTACCCACTGAAATAGTTTGAAGCATTCAGAGTCATTATGGACATTCCTCTGTCCTAGCTGACCTATAGGCTTTCTCTGAAAATGTAGACTTTATCTGAGACTTCAATTTTATTTTTCCTTCCATGTATCAGAAATTAAAATAATACTCAAGGGTTTATGAGAAACATTACAAGTAAAGGAAAACTTTAAATATTTTCTGAAATTTTTAATATTTTTCATATTAAAATTTAATATTTTCTCTGATATTTCAGAACATTCAAGTGTATACGTAGTTTGTCATGGCTTTTGGCATAGTTCAGGAATGCTCCAATGCAAGATTTATATTACTATTAGCTGATATAATTATTAGTAAACTTTCTGTGTGGTAGTAGGCAGTATTATTTTGCTCTAGTAATGATAGGGAGGCATTGTATGACTAAAATAAGCCCTGAGTGAACCAAACCTCTCTCCAGGAATGTTAAGTGTATTCTTTTATTTATAATTTCTTTTTAGAGAGGGAGAGGGAGAGAGAATCTTAAGCAGGCTCCATGCCCAGGGCAGAGCTGGACTTGGGGCTCGATCTCTACACCCGTGAGATCATGACCTGAGCCAAAATCGAGTCAAACGCTTAACCAACTGAGCCCCTCAGGTGCCCCGTAAGTGTAATCTTTTTATGTACCATGCTGAAATTACTTCAGTGCAGTAGTGTGGGCGGGCTTGTATTTCATTTTCTTACCAATCTGCCACTAGTCTCTGAGGAAGGGACTAAGAAATCATTTGATATCTATAGTCTAGGAATGAGAAGAAGGACTTGCTTATTTAGGGCAATGGATGACTTGCGCAGTAGCGTGGCTTTATATAGACCAGGAGACTGGGTTTCATTCTTCTGTGTTCACATTTGTGTTGGCGATACAAACACCCACCTTACTTATTTGACAGGAAGATGAAAAATACCCATGTAGTGCCTGCATAAGAGAAACAATAATAAGTGCTAACAAGTAATTTAGTCTGTGGTGGTTATAATTTATTTCTTCCTTTACCAGTTATAAATTATGAGAACTTGGTCATGCCTGGCACCATTTTTAATCTTAGTCTTCAATCTTAGTATTCAGTGCATCCTGTCATCTTTAAATATAGATGAAAATAGAACCTCAATTGTAGAGTAATTTGGATAAATAAAATATTTCTATATACGTACACACTGAACACAAATGCACAAACATATTTTAGACTTAGGGGAAAAATTAAATCGTGAATGAATCCACATGCTGCAGACAGTGTTATGGTAGGAGTAGGTGTGTGTATTTGTTCTGAGCTGCCTTGATTGATCTGTTTTCAGAATCACACTAGAGTAAATCTTCAGAAATGTCTACTGAAAAACCTATTTTTGAATGAGATTATAGTATTTCCTACAAATTTTGCAGTTTACTAGACAAAGGTAGAATTATGCAGATGGTTGGATTTTATAAACGGAACTTAAAAAAAAAGATGTCTCCATTCCTGTGATTTCTGTTGTTATTATTTGACTGTGTTTGTTATGTTAGATTTTCCTTCCAGGGCTCTGTGGCTTTCTATTCCTTAGCCACTTTCCCATCTCTTTTCTGGTTCTTATGATAATGCCTAAAAAATGCCTGTATTTTGGCTCACGCTGGTTGTTTTTTTAATTTTGGATTCATTTATAGTTTTGGAAGTACCGAAAAGCCACTTTTAGCTCCTTTACTAGTAGTGCCAAATAACCATAGGCATCTCTGTCTGGCACAGCAGAAGGCAGCAAGAGGGTGGAGAAAATAAATACATGAAAAGAAAAAGAAAAATTGTTATGTAAGAAAGAGATTCCTCTAGTTGTTCACTGCCAATTGCCTGAAATGCTACTTCATTCCCTCCTCCTGGGCATGGTCCTGGAGTCAAGGAGAGGAAAACACAGCTATGCAATCCGGTGCCTTTCTCTCAGGTTTTGCTTTTTATGAGTCTTGACCTGTCTTGAGACTGAGACCTTCAGGCATTCTCTTCTTTTGTCACATTAGCATTCTTCCTGATTTCTTTATATCTGGAATTTTCTTGAGGAAGTCTTCACTTCCCTCATTTCTCCTGGGGTATCTCTGAGATACAGAAGACATCCATTAAAAAAGGATCTATGTTATGGTAGAATTTACAAATAGGAAAATAGCCATCCTTTAAAATTTACATCCACATCAAACAGAACCATAGTTTTGTAGGATATTGTAGTAATTGCTATGGAGTGAAAAATAAAGATAAACACAGTCCATGCTCTTGTGATGTTCAGTGTCTGATGGGGGAGGAAAGACTTAAAAAACCACAGAGATAAACATAGGATTCCAAATCGTGATGATCCTTGAAATACAATATAGGGAGCTATGTAAAATTTTTAAAGGAGAGGGGGATGAATCTAATTTAGGTTGGAAGGATGTGGGTCAAAGAAGGTGATAGAGAAAGCAATAGAATTTGGACATAAAAGCTTGTTAGAAACTGAAATTCTTCACAGATTTTATAATAAAACACAAATTACCTATGTGCTAATCATCATTACTGATTTGAAGTTGGAGAAGAATAGAAAGAAGAAAAAGCAAAGATCCAGTTAGTCCATTAAGTCCTAATAAATTATTAATTAACCAACATTAATTAACTGTACATGGCTTGTACATTCCATGTGCCATAGAATAACTTCAACTGATCTTTCACATTGGTTAAAAATCTTACTCTAAAGCCGATAACAACACATAAATTATCAATTTAAGTACTGACCTCATTGGTACCCTGATCCTGTTTAAATTAACCAACACATATGTGTTTAGAACTGGGTCTGCTGCCTTTGTGGGCAAGTGTCAGAGAATAATACATTCATGATCCGAGTATAGCTTTATGCATTCTGTTACCACTTCTACCAAGGGTGAATAAATGTTAGAAGAATATTTTGTAACTATCTTGTCTATAAAAGGTTTATTTTACATAAACATTTTGTACATAGGTACATATAAATATTATGTAAATATAAAATGTTTATAATACATAACTGTTATGTAAAATTAGAAATAAGAGCTAGAAAAGAAGAAAATATAATAAATAATCCATAATCCCACTGCTCATAGAAATATGGCTTGCCACATTTATTCTGTGTGATTTTGTGAACATATATTTATATTATAAACATATGCTACAAAAACATTTGTATTCTATTTAAAGGTTATAGTATATATTTTTAACCTCCTGTTATTGGATATTTAAGATGTCTAATAATTATATTAAGATAAACACTGAGAATGGGGTTTGGCAGATCAAAGAGTATGTAAATTTTATTGTTTATATTACTTTTATAGTATTGTTGTCTGTTTCCTTTGCTGTGCAGAAGCTTTTTATCTTGATGAAGTCCCAAAAGTTCATTTTCGCTTTTGTTTCCCTTGCCTTTGGAGACATGTCTTGAAAGAAGTTGCTGTGGCCAATGTCAAAGAGGTTACTGCCAATTTCTCCTCTAGGATTTTGATGGATTCCTGTCTCACATTGAGGTCTTTCATCCATTTAGAGTTTATCTTTGTGTATGGTGTTAGAGAATGGTTGAGTTTCATTCTTCTGCATGTGGCCGTCCAATTTTCCCAGCACCATTTGTTGAAGAAACTGTCTTTTATCCATTGGCTTTCCTGCTTTGTCGAAGATTAGTTGACCATAGAGTTCAGGATCCATATCTGGGCACTCTGTTCTGTTCCATTGATCTATTTGTCTGTTTTTGTGCCAGTACCATGCTGTCCGGTGATCAGAGCTTTGTAATATAGCTTGAAATCAGGCAACGTGATGGCCCCAGCTTTGTTTTTCTTTCTTAACATTTCCTTGGCGATTCTGGGTCTTTTAGTTTATTTCTTCTAAAAGATCAAATGAGCTATAACCAACATAGGTTTATATGTGTCCCTTTTCAGAATAACATTGTTAATATTGGGCATTAATCTTTTAATTTTTGTGAGTTGAATAGGGCAACAATTTTAGTGTGTTTAATTTCTACTCTTTCCAACACATTAAGTACTATAATTATTTCCATTTGCTACATTTACTAATACAGAAATAGTCTATAAGAGATGAAATGACTTATTTTAGGTCACATATGATGAAATTAGGTTTGGGTTAGGTCTGTATCACAGAGGTAATGCTCTCAGGCATTCTGTTCCCTTGTTGCATATTATTATCAACTAATATGTTACGTATTAGTGACAAGTATCTCCTTATCACACCTGAATTTTTCCTGTTTTTTTTTTTTTGCAAGTGTTTATTTTTCAAATAAAGTTTCCCTGCTCTTCCAACTTCTCATTTTCCTATATCGCCAAAATGAATCCCATTAGCATTTGATTAGAATTGCATTATTATAATGTCAGAGTTAAACCATACCGCAGAGACCATCTGAAAACTTGGGCAGGTCGGTCAGGATGAGGTAGAGTGGGCTCAGGAGAAGTAATTATAGAGCTTGGACATAGCTCTTCTGGTGCAAAGTTGGAAGTTCCACTCCTAGAAGCCAACATGAAGATCAAAGGATTCCACAGTCTGGGTACAAACTGGAGGGGGCGGGGTACGATGGACAAAATGCTAGACTGGTCACATTCCAGCTGGATGATCAATCACTTAAACTCACTCAGATTCAGGATATATCTTCTTTCATGATATTTCCATTTCTAAGATTAAAATTTAAACATATATCTGAGAAGTGTTTGTGAGAAATATTAGTAGTTTCCTTCTCACACCCAGGAAAAATCAGAAGGCAGTCTAAATTAAATAGTATAATATTGTAACTCTGTATCAAACTTTGTCTTGGGACACTGAATGAGAAAGTAATGGGAAGCAGCCTTCTTAGGGGAAACCAGTCACCCTTAGCAGAGAAATAACCCATCCCAGCCACCAGGTCACACCCAGTGGTTTCAGTTTAGATTCCTCTTGCCTAGGGCACAATTTAAAATGCCAGTACATCCAAAGAGACTTGCCCCATTTAATCTGACAGTTAGTACTTGGCTTTAGAGTGTATAGTAAAGCAGTAAAATCAATGGTCACGTAATTTTACATGTGTTTAATGATTCATATACTTCAATAAATCACAGAGCACAATATGATTAGAAGCAATTCGTTTATTCAACCATTCTCAGGACAGCTGAGAACCATCCTTCCATATGGTAAGAAAACAAACAAAACCCAAACCCTAAATCCTCTTTATTGTTAATGGTGACACTTCATTATCATTTTAATTTTCTGTTAGAAGGACTTTGATTTAATCATGGTTTATTAGCTTTGTAATACAATTTTGTATGGTTAGAGGAGGTAAAATTCTCTGTGCTGAGAGCTGAAGCCTGACAAGAAGTTTCATCAAGAATTCATAAGTATTGGGACACCTGGGTGGCTCAGTCGATTAAGTGTCTGCCTTCAGCTCAGATCATGATCCCAGGGTCCTGGGTTCGAGTTCCTCATTGGGATCCTTGCTCAACAGGGAGCCTGCTTCTCCCTCTGCCCGCCGCTCCCCCTGCTTGTGCTCTCTCTCTGACAACTAAATAAAACCTTTAAGAGAAATTCATAAGTATTTAGGTAAATATTGATGTATAGGTTGATGTTTAATTTAAAGATCTGTTTCCTGTTCCAATTTTTTTTAAAGATTTATTTCTTTATTTGAGAGAGAGGGAGCAAGCAAGTGGGAGGTGGGGGTGGAGGGAGAGAGAATCTTAAGCAGACACCCTGCTGAGTGTGGAGCCTGCCATGGGGCTCAGTCTCATGACCCTGAGTTCGAGACCTGAGCCGAAACCAAGAATCAGAGGTTTAACCTACTGTGCCACCCAGGTACCCAATTTTCTGTTCCAGTCTTGAATAATAAATGTTGATTAAGCCTCTATTTAGATTCAAGACATTGTTCTAGCCTCTGCAATGCAATAGTGAGTGAGACAGTCCTGCCACATTGGACTTGCATTCTAGCAGGACTGATCAAATCAATTTCTGCTTTCTTTGACCTACTGATACTATTTTATGGTTACACCAAGAGGTACTTGACTTCAGGGCCTGGAACACCTGGAAGAATGCAAACCAAGAATCAGAGGTAATGGTGTACACATTTAGTGCATGTGATGGCAGAGAAAATGTTTGATTCTGATCCCTAGGGTTCTGACTCCAAAGTCAATGTTCTTTGCCCTACATCACTCACTTATTCCATACCTACTGTGTTCCACATGCTACGCCACACTCTGGAGATGAAGCTGTGAGCAAGATAGGCAGGGTCTTTGACTTATGAAACTTACAGTTTAGTGGGGGAGACAGAGAAGAATAATTAGGTGAACAATTAATATTTTCCAATTCCCTAATAAAGATTTAAATGAAGTGTTAGCATTAAGGTAAAAAACATATATATATATATTTGTGTATATATATATATTTGTATATATATATATATATTTGTGTGTGTGTGTATATATATATATATATATATTTTATTTTATTTTTTTTTGTAACTTTGGTTTTCTTCCTTAACATAGAAAAGTATGGTTCTCCCCTGCACTGAGAATGGTGGAGTAAATGCACTATTCCTAAATATGCTGTACTCTGTGATGCATTGAAATCTGAGTTTTTATAAGCATATTACAATTATGGGATCTTTGATTGTTACTTTGTAATAATAATAGCCAGATAATAACATGATTGTGACAATTCTTGCTTCTGTTTTTATTAATCAGTAAGAGGTATATAATTTCACTAAACTGAATTGGTGTAATTGCAATCAGGAGCAATGAAACTTGGAATTTTAATGAGCTTATGCTACCTAGCTTGGTATGAATATTGGATTAATGTTAGGGTTTTCCAATACTGAAAAAAAATGTTCTTGTGCTCTTACTGGTTTTGGGATTGGGAAAAGCTGCTTTCATTTGTACAGGCGTTTAGTATACAACATTTCAAAAATATATACAATTTTACTTTCTTAAATTCTCTCTAAGAACCTAAGTTTCCTTAAGAACTTAATATTTTAGGAGCACCTGAGTGGCTCAGTCGGTTAAGCGTCTGACTCTTGATTTTGGCTCAGGTCATGATCTCAGGGTCATGATCTCAGGGTTGTGAGATCGAGCCCCACATCGGGCTCTGTGCTCAGTGGGCAGTCTGCTTGAGAGTCTCTCCCCCTCTCTCTCTGCACTCGCCCTCCCCATGTTCTTTCTCTCTCTCAAATAAATAAATACATCTTAAAAAAATCCTAATATTTTAACGAACAGATTTCAGAAGGCCATCAAACTTACTACTTACTTAAGACACATATACAACAAAAACACCTGTTTCTATAGTCTAAGTTTGGTGGATACCAGTGCTAATATTTATCTTTAATTGGTTTTAAGAAAGTTCTTCAACTGAAATCTTTCTACACACCCACAGAAAGAGAATTTCATTTATTTAGCTTTTTGAGGGCTATTGTAAAAGTTTGAAAAATAAGACAAAATAAAACAAAACAAAATAAACAAGCAAACAGACAAAACCCCCCAACAGCCTGATTTTCTTTCTTCACACTTCATTTTCAAAGTATTTTATAGGATATTCAAGAAGAGTTGAGAGATAAACCCAAATATTAATGTTATGACTTTTCCTTTCTAATTAATGAAACATGTGACATGAGATTATCACTTAATCTTAATATTCCTCCTGTCTCTATTGGCAATGGTGCATAAGAATGTTAGTGGCGGGCGCCTGGGTGGCTCAGTCGTTAAGCGTCTGCCTTCGGCTCAGGTCATGATCCCAGGGTCCTGGGATCGAGCCCCACATCGGCTCCTTGCTCCGCGGGAAGCCTGCTTCTCCCTCTCCCACTCCCCCTGCCTGTGTTCCCTCTCTCACTGTGTCTCTCTCTGTCAAATAAATAAATAAAAATCTTAAAAAAAAAAAAAAAAAAGAATGTTAGCGGCAAAGCATGAGCTGGTTCACAGAAGTAAATTTTCCAGTTGACTGAGACTTGTTCTTTCCTGCAGTTATTTAAGGATCTTGAAAAAAAAAAAAAAGCCTTTCAAATGTTAGTACTGTCCTAAATGTTTATATAAAAATATTACATATTATATAAATTAGGACAATATTTTGGTCACAAAGGAACACTACACCTCCTCATGGATTTAGCCGTGTGTTCGTTTCGTCCCGTAATTCCAATTCCCGTAACAGAGAAAGACAGTTTGGTCATTACGATTTTATGGATAACCTCTTAAAATAGTTATACCAAACACAACTTATCCTTATGTTTGTTCATAGTTGTATTGACTTTCACACAAAATTATAGACTTCACATAAATTAAAATCGGTATAAAACAAGACAGCACATTGACCTACATAAACACACACACATGGAGGTAAAGGATTAAGCACAATAGAGGTGGCTGGCCACCTGGCCTGTCATTGTTACTGACGCTGGTCATATTGAGCTTTTGGTTTTCCTGGCAGCTGAATTGAAAGAGAAATGTTTTTGTCTAATAAAGGAAGCAAGTACATTTGTCTAAGGAGTTACATGTTTTCTTCCGGCATTGAATCCAAAAAGAACTTTGCCATGTGAAACTTTTGGTTTGCAAGCAATAAAGCATATTGATCAAGATCAGGGATCCACCAACTTTTTGTATAAAGAACCAGATAGGACATAGTTTAGACTTTGTGGGCCATATGGTCTTTGTCTCAGCTACGTCACTTTGCCATTGTAGTGTGAAAAGAGCGATAGACAATAAGAAGTAAATAAATGAATATTTCTGTGTCCCAGTAAAACCTTGTTTGTGGACACATTAATTTGAATTTCACATATTTTCAAATGTGATGAAATATATTTTTCTTTTGATTTTGTTCAGCCATTTAAAAATGTAAAAACCGTTCTTTGCTCAGTGACTGTACAAATACAGTTAGTGGGCCAGATTTGGCCTTCAAGTTGTAGTTTGCCGACCTCTGCTTAAGATTATTGGATGTCTAGTCAGACTGTCAGATTTCTATTCTATTCAGACTTGCAGCATCTCCACCCCTAAAATTCTTAGGCACCTTCCCTGATTTAGCTTTCGTCACAGAACTTATCATAACCTGAAGTATTATATATGTATATGTATATATTATATATTATATATGTATATATATATGTATATATATGTATATATATGTATATATGTATATGTATATATTATATACATATAGTATATATAATATATACATATAGTTCACTTCTTTGTTAAAGAATTAGAATAGTTCTTAGAATGATTAGAATAAACATTTCATGCAGGCAAGCAATTTTGCCTCTTTTTTCACTGCTAAATAATTAGCATCTAGATAGTGAATGGTACATGGTGGATGCTCAATAAATCTTTATTTTATCAATGGATATAATTCTGGGATCACAAGGGTATATGCATTTGGAAAACATTAGTGTATAAAAGACCATCAACACCTAGCTGTGATCACTCAAAATGACATTATGGCTAAGGAGGACAAAAGAGTATAAGATCAAGCTTTGAGAAACTCCTACAGTTAGACATCAAGCAGATGAGAAAGGGCTAGAAAGAACATGGAGCAGTAGCTGGTGATATCAGATGAAAAGTGGAAATATTTGATTTTATGTAAGCCAAGAGAGAAAATGAACAACTATCTTGAAGTCTTCTAAAAGACACATAAAATGTGAAACATTCCATTTGTATTTTGCAACATGGAGTTTATTGGTGGACTTAATAAAAACAGATTTACTAGAATAGTGGAGACAGATGCAACATTGGAGTGAGGAGGAGGAATGTGTAATAATTAAGACAGGATGATTTTGGCATAGGGACAGTCAAATTGACATATGGTAATAGCATAAGATAGTGAGCCTAAAAATTGCCCCAAACATATGGGGAGATTTTATATGGGGAGATTTTATGTGTCAGAGACAGGCAAATGTAGATCTGTGGGAAAGGTGAGACCATTCAATAATTATGTCATTGGGATTATGGTTACCCATATGGGAAAAAAATATTCAGTTTAATCTCTCCACACCATGGCAATCAATTATGGGCTTTAAAGATTTAAATATTAAAAACTGTCATTTTTTACAGAAGTAGGAAAAAAATCCTAAAATTCATATGGAACCACAAAGGACCTCAAATAGCCAAAACAATCTTCAGAAAGAACACACCTGGATGGTACTGACATAAAGACAGATAGACCATACAGCACCCAGAAATAAACCCTGGTTAACTAATTTTTGATAAGGGCTCCAGAGAATACACAATGGGGAAAGGATAGTCTCAACAAATGGTGTTGGGAAAACTGGATATTTACATGCAAAAGAATGAAATTTGATCTTTATCTTACACCATACACAAAAATTAACTCAAAATTAAAGAACTGAACTTAAGACCTGAAACTATAAGACTCCTAGAAGAATACATAGGGGAAGCTTCATGACATTGGTCATAGCAATGATTTCTTGAATAGGATACCAAAAAAACAGGCAACAAAATTGGTAAAAGACAAGTGGAACTACATCAAACTAAAAAGCCTCTGCATAACAAAGGAAAACATTAAAAAAGTAAAAAGGCAGCCTGTGAATGGGAGAAAATATTTTTAAGCACTACATTTGATAATGGGTTAATATCCAAAATATGTAAGGAACTCATATAATTCAATAGTAAAAAAAAACAAACAAAAACAATAACTCAATGAAAAAATGGATCAAGGACTTGAATTAGACATTCTTCATAGGAGACATAGAAGACATACAAATGACCAACAGGTATATGAAGAGATGCTCAACATCCCTAATAATCAGGAAAATGCAAATCAAGATCACATTGCGGTATCACCTAGCATCTATTAGAATGGCTATTACAGAGAAAGAGAGAGAGAGATAACTGTTGGCAAGGATGTGGAGAAATTGGAACTCTTGTACACTGTTGGTGGGAATGTAAAATGGTACAGCTGCTATGGAAAACAGTATGCAAGTTCTTCAAAAATTAAAAATGAACTACAGGGGCACCTGGGTGGCTCGGTCAGTTAAGCGTCTGCCTTTGGCTCAGGTCATAATCCCAGGGTCCTGAGATGGAGTCCCAAGTAGGGCTCTCTGCTCAGTAGGGAGTCTGCTTTTCTCTCTCCCTCTCCCTTTGTCCCCCCCCCACTTGTGCGCACGCTCTCTCTAATAAATAAAATCTTAAACAAAAATAGAACTACCATATGATCTAGCAATCCCACTTATGTGTATTTATCCAAAATAATTGAAATCAGGATCTCAAAGAGTTACTGGCCCTCCCATGTTCACTACAGCACTATTCACAATAGCCAAGATGTGCAAACAATTTAAATCTATGGGTGGAAAAATGGATAAGAAAAATATGGTATACACATACAGTGGAGTATTATTCAATCATAAAAAGAAGGGAATCCTGCTGTATGAAACAGTATGTATGAAACAGGAGGACATTATGCTAAGTGAAATAAACCAGTCACAGAAGGACAAATACTGCATGATTCTGTTTACATAAGGTATCTAAAATAGTTAAACTCTTAGAAACAGAGAATAGAATGGTGGTTTCCAGGGACTGGGAGAAGGGGCAATGGGGATTGCTTTCAATGGGTATAAAGTTTCAGTTATGCAAGATGAATAAGTTCTAGAGATCCGCTGTGCAACATTGTGCCTGTGGTTAACAATACTCTATTGCACACTTAGACATTTGTTAAGAGGGTACATCTCATGTTAGTGTTTCTACCACAGTAAGAAAAAATAATATGTAGAAATTTTTTGATTAAATATATTTTTAATTTCTTAAACATGAGACAGTTTGACTAAATAACAAATATTAATAAATTTAACTTTATTTTTTATTATATTATATATATTTAATATTATATATATTTAATATTATATTAATTAACTTTTTGTTCATCAAACTACACCACAAGAAAAGTGAAAAAATAATCTACAAATTGGGAGAAAATATTGAAATATAATTAAGCAGTAAAGGATTAGCTTCCAGAATATATAAAGAGTTCCTATAAATTAATAAGAAAAAGATAACGCCATAGAAAGATAGAGAACAGATACAAACAGGCATTTCTCAGAAGAGGAAATACAAATTAAAAACATAATTCTGACCTCTGGATTCCCATAATATAATCATGGCAGCCAAACTTTGCTCACAAATCTTCTCCCCAAATCTCTAGATTAACAAGGAGAACAAATAAAGTTACCCTCAGAGTATGGCTAAAGCTCAGGTAAGAAACAGAATACTGTAAATTTTTATACTGAACTGAACATTTTATTCATGTCCAAACCAACAGAGTAAACTCTGGGACACACAACAGAGCTGGGAGTCAGGAGGGAAATACACAGAACAGAGGAAGAAGCCTGTGGTCTTTGTCATGATGGAGAACAGAAAACAGCGACCAGGATTCATCATCAGAATGAACAATCCCATCCAGAATGCAAAATACTGAGGACAGGACTGAGACCAGGCTTTTGTGGAGTTGGGCAGCTTGGAGTGTGCTTAGGATAAGAAGAAATAGTTTGGGAAGGCCATACTTCTGGGGAAAAGGAAAGCCTTGGAAGACTGATGTTTTTCTTAGAAGCTTAGTGGTGAAAGGGTGAAAAGAAGTGTCTGAAGAGAAGAGGACTAAGAACAAGATATAAGAAGTTAGATCCAAATTGTATTGTTTACAGAGAAGTTACACTTACCTGCTGTAGCAGAGAAGGGTGCCTTTGAACTAAGGAATCTGGTAGGATAACAGAAGAAAACTTGCCCCCTACAGTCTTCCATTTCTCACCCCTTCCTTCCCCTACACACAGAGGATTATCTACTTCTGCTAGTTAAGAAAAATACAACATAAATAATGATAAACAGAAAAAGGAGGGGTGCCTGGGTGACTCAGATGGTTAAGCATCTGCCTTCAGCTCAGGTCATGATCTCCAGATCCTGGGATTGAGCCCCGTGTCGGGCTCCCAGCTTAGCGAGGAGTCTGCTTCTCCCTCTCCCTCTGCCTCTCCACCTGCTTGTGCTCTCTTTGTTTCACTCTCTCTTAAATGAATAAATAAAAAAAAAAAAAAAGGAGAGAGTTCATATATAGATATAGTACAAATATAATGGAAAAGAAATCAGAAAATAAGGCTTTTGAACATGAAAGCACACTCCTACAAAAAGCCACAGTACAGAAGAAAATGGATATAATACCCAAATTAAATTAAATGTAGTGAAACAAGAAATTAAAGATGAGAAAGAACTTCAGAAGTCATAAATCCAAAAAATGAGCATAGAAAGAGAAATACAGGGGGCTGATCAATGTCAGAAAATAAAGAAAGAAAATAAAATAACCTTCTAAGCGAAGACTAAAGTACAAGGTACCCACATTTTATCTTTTATTATAGAATAATAGTTATTTTTTTTAAATTTTATTTTATTATGTTATGTTAGTCACCATATAATACATCAACAGTTTTTGATGTAGTGATCCACGATTCATTGTTTTCATATAACACCCAGTGCTCCATGCAGTATGTGCCCTCCTTAATACCCATCACCGGGCTAACCCATCCCCCACCCCCCTCCCCTCTAAAACCCTCAGTTTGTTTCTCAGAGTCCATAGTCTCTCATGGTTCATCTCTCCCTCCGATTTCCCCCTCTTCATTTTCCCCTTCCTTCTCCTAATGTCCTCCATGCTATTCCTTATGTTCCACAAATAAGTGAAACCATATGATAATTGACTTTCTCTGCTAGAATAATAGGTATAAGAAGATATATAGAGAATTAAAAAGAGCAAAAAAAATTAATGAAATTGAAATACGGAAAGAGGTATACCATGTGCAAACATGTAATAGAGAACAGAAGTATAAAGACCCGCCAAAAAAAAAAAAGACCCAACATACATAAAATTCGTGTCTACCAAAACATGAAATAAAACAAAAAGAACAGAACTGATGTTTAACCTATATTCAGGAAAGCAGCCTGAAACAAACAAACAAACTCCTAAATTACATACCTGGCCCACTGCATACTGGGGAATAAGGGCCTATTATCATAACTTCAAGGTATGTCCTACACACCTTATAAATGTCCGGGAAATATAGTAGACATGCTAAGTATTGACAAGTGCCCATTTTATGTTCATTGTTTTAAAATAAAAGCATTCATCAGAATTGTGTGGTATTATCTAGCCAAAGAGAGATGAATCATAGGTGGGGTTTTCATAGATAATATATAATGGGGAAGAATCATACGAAGTGTTTACTGTGAGGAGCAGTAGAAATCTATGCTAGACATTTAAAAAGTGAAGACACGAGAGGTCAACTTGGTAGAGAAGGTGTTGGGGATGGTCAATGGCTTGGAGATCTCACTGCGGTTAAGGAACTGCCAATGACAGTGTGTGTGGATCTGACTGTGGGGTGTTTGGAGGCATTTACTTCCACAAGGTCTGAATTGCCCACACCACCAGTCTCTAAATGTGCGAATAAGATGCTCCATGACAGGGGCGCCTGGGTGGCTCAGTCCTTTAAGCATCTGCCTTCGGCTCAGGTCATGATCCCAGGGTTCTGGGATCGAGCCCCGCATTGAGCCCCGCATCGGGCTCCCTGCTCCGCGGGAAGCCTGCTTCTCCCTCTCCCACTCCCCCTGCTTGTGTTCCCTCTCTCGCTGTGTCTCTCTCTGTCAAATAAATAAATAAAATCTTAAAAAAAAAAAAAAAAAAAAAAGATGCTCCATGACAGTCTGTCCCATTGTATCAGGGAAATTGTGAGCTTTCTGAGTCAGTCACTCTGAAATGAAGAAACTTGTGAGAAGGGGTGAGCTAAATGCAGAAAATGATTAGATTTATTAGGGAGTGAGTGGGATAAGATCAAGGGTTGTTTTGAGGAGCAGGAAGAATATAAAAAGATTAGAAAGTCAGGGCAGGGAACAGATGGCCATGTTGCTGCAAACTGATGAGAGTATTGAGAGTTGGGCTCCAGAGTCCTAATCTGTGGATCTTTCAGGAAATGTCTCCAAAAGGGCCACATGCTGTTGTGAAAACCATAATAGATAGCATTCTGAATCAGGTTTAGGTTCTATAGGCAAATGTGCCTCCCACTGTCTCAAGTTGACCTGGGATAAATTTCTGTTGATTGTCTCTGTATTCAGAAGCAGTGATATGTTACAGAAAGAGCAAAAGGGCTTTTTAAGTCACCCAAACCATGGATCTGTTAATAAACTTTGTAAAATGGAAAGAATAATACTTATATTGTATAGTTTGGGTAGGGATTAAATTGTTGCTGTCATTTTTTCTTTCAAAGCCTGAATCAGTTGAATCTAAGGAAACAATATTGAAATCGCTGCTGAGCTGTGTTTGAGCCTTAGGAGAGGGATATTTGGTTTGCCACTCCGCTAAAATGTTAGATGCTGTGATTTCACAAAAAGGCCTAAAGCTGCTCACTATCCTAGGAAAGAGATCTTTTAAGTCACTTTATGCCTTCCCAGAATGTTGCTTATATCTCATTGATAACATAGTATAGGTTTTTTTGTGTGTTTGTTTTTTTGTTAAAATATCTTAACCAACAGATTAGAAGCTTCTGAAGATAGTGGCTGTGTTGTTGTTGTTGTTGTTGTTGTTGTTGTTTGTCTATATCCAAAGACACAGCATGTTTCTGGCATTCATAGGTGACCATCCATCGATGAGCAAATGAAATAGCAAACAATGACAAAACTGTTTTAGAGGGCTTTGAAAACCTCCATGAACTTAGGGAAGGAGTTATTCCTTTTTCTTTGACACTGCTCCCTCAGTATATTAGATTAGATAAAATTTGCAAACCTAATATAAATAACAGATTCATTAAAGGGAAAATAATAGTGTGAAGATTTTGTTCAGGTAGAAAACATCACCAAGGGCCAAGCAAACTCTGTCTAAATGAAATTTTCAAGACAGTTTTGAAGTGTTCTGGGTATTTCAGAAGATGAAACTAGAAGGTATTATAGAAAGCTCTGTTATAAAATGCAAGGTTGCATGTTGATTTCCCAAAGCAAAGATTTTGGGGGGGCTAACCCCTTTGGCTTTGTGCTAGAGGCTAAAGCCTCCGGTCAAAAGTTTGTCGTGAGTTGTAGTATCCAGGAGCAGAGGGACAAACTAAAATTGTCCCTGGTGAGATTCAGCTCATCTTTCTGCCACGTTGGCACATGTAAATCTAGGGATTCAGACAATTCTCCTACCGAGTGGCTTCTCCAGTAGTTTTGGCTTTATGAAAAGGAGCACTTAATAAAATTGTGTTAATGGAAACGAATGATAAACCCCGTTATTAGTTAATATTCCAGGGGTCCCGGTTGTTTGGAAGGCTACTTGTCTCTTCCTCAAAAGAAAGGGACAAAACTTTAAGCTTTTTAAAACCACTTTTTATTTTGAGATAATTGTAGATTCACGTGCTTGCAGGAAATAACGCAGAGAGATTATATATATACCCTTCACCCAGTTTCCTTCATAACCAGAAAATTGACATTGATACGAATCATCAACTTTATTCAGATTTCACTTGTTTGACACACGCTCGTGTGTGTGTGTGTGTGTGTGTGTGGTTTTATGCCAAACAATTTTATCACAAGTGTAGATTTATGTCATCACTGCCACAGTCAAAATACAGAAGAGTTCCATTACCCAGATCTCTTTTGCTACCTACCCTCTTACCACGACAGCCACCTCCCTCCCCACCACCTTCCTGAATCTTGGCAACCGCTGATCTATCTATTCTCTGTCTCTTCAATATAATCATTTCAAGAATGCTATATAAATAGAATTATGTAAATTTTGAGATTAGCTTTTTTCATTGAGCATAATTTCCTTGAGATCCATCTAAATTATTGCATGCATCCATAGTTAGTTCCTTTTTATTGCTGAATAGGATGCCATGGCATGGTACAACAGCTTGTCCAACTATTCACCTGCTGAAGGAAATTTGTGTTTCTTTCAGTTTAGAGCTATTGCAAAATAAATCTGCTATAAGCATCCATGTACAGGTTTTTGTGTGAATTTAAATTTTCATTTCTCTGGGATAAACACCCAAGGGTGCAATTATGGGTCATATGGTAAGCACATGCTTAGTTTTGTATGAAATCATCATACTCTATTACAGAGTGGATGTACAATTTTGTATACCCAGCAGTATATGTGCAATCTAGTTTCTCTACATCCTCACATCATTCAGGGCTATTGTTATTTTTTTATTTTAGATAGGCAGTGATATCACATTGTGGGCTTAATTCATATTTCCCTAATGGATAATAATGTTGAACATATTTTCATGTGCTTATTTTTTATCTGCATATTCTCTTCAGCGAAACATCTCTTCATGTCTTTTGCCCATATTCTAATTGGGTTTCTTTTAATGTTGAGTTTTGAGACTGCTTATGTATTTGAGATATCTGTTCCTTGTTGTGTATGTAATTTGCAAGTATTTTTTTCCCAAGTTGGTAGTTTGTCTTCTCATTCTTTTCAAGTTTTATAGTGCTACATTTAAGCCCATGATGCATTTTGAGTTAATTTTTGTGTAAGGTGTGAGGCTTAAGTTGAATATTGTTGTTTATTTGCCAATGTATGTCTAATTTCTCCAGTACCATTTGTTGAAAAGGCTATCTTGGGGCACCTGAGTGGCTCAGTCCTTAAGTGTCTGCCTTCGGCTCAGGTCATGATCCCAGGGTCCTGGGATCGAGCCCCACATCAGGCTCCCTGTTCGGCGGGGAGCCTGCTTCTCCCTCTCCCACTCCCCCTGCTGTGTTCTCTCTCTCGCTGTGTCTCTCTCTGTCAAATAAATAAAAATCTAAAAAAAAAAAAAAAAAAGAAAAGGCTATCTTTCCTCTGCCAATACCAGACTGTCTTGATTAGTATAGCTATATAGTGTATCATAACATTTTGAGGAGGGATTCCTACTACTTTGTTCTTTTAACAATGGTCTTAGATATTTCCAGATCTTGCACTTTTCCATATAAATTTTAGAATAAGCTTATCTATGTCTTCAAAAGAGCCTTACCGGGACTTTAATAGGAATTACATTAAACTCATAGATCAATTTGGGTAGAGAGAATTGACGTATTTACTATGTTGGGTCTTCCAATTCTTCAACACAATTCTCTCTCCATTAACTTGTGTTTTTTGATTTGTTCTTTCGTCAGCATTTTGTAATTTTCAGGATACAGATCCTGTCCATATTTTGTTAGATTTATACCTGAATATTTCATTTTATAAATTATAAATAGTATTATGTTAATTGTGGTTTCCATATATTCATCATTATGTTTTACCTTTTTTTGAATATTTGGCATGAAGCTCTCATCTATTGCTTTTCCTTATAGTCAATACACTCACCTATCAATCTGCTGCCTTTGAGCTGCCCTGGGCAGAAAGTAGATCACATTTGCAGGATCTGGGATTCTGGTAGGGTTCCTTGAGGCAATAAGTGATATGCAGGGGCATCTGTTACATGTAAATCCTACATGCTCTGTGACAGTGTTTTCTCCTATTTGTGGACATTTTTACTTGCTCTGGTATCCATGGCTATTTCCTGGATGATGACAATTCCAGTAAGTTGATTACTGACATGTCTAGTTTCCCAGCAGTGAAGACATTGGTGACAAATATCAATGTAAGTAAGACATAAACCAAAATTCATTTAGGGTTTATTTCCCAAAGTCCTTTTAATAATGTCAACATAACATGCTATATCAAAAAGATGATAATTTGGTTTCTAGGGTATATAGAATACTAATGAGTTTTAAAGGAATTTCTTAAACTTAAAAAAATATATATTTCCCCTGTGCTACTAAATAGGCTCATGCCTGTAAGAAAGGTTTGTTTAATTTTGGTCCTAAAAACGTTGTAAAATTTTAGTCACCATGACAGCATACATACTGTTAAGTAAACAATTAAATAGCTAACAGTGTTCACTGTTGTATTTTCAGGTCTTATCAATAGCTTTGACACAAACTTAATGAAGATAGTAGATACTACATTTAGTGATAGAAATTCACAATGAGGGGCGCCTGGGTGGCTCAGTCAGTTAAGCATCTGCCTTCAGCTCAGGTCATGATCCCAGGGTCCTGGGATTGAGCCCCGTGTGGAGCTCCCTGCTCAGCTCCCTGCTCAGTGGGGAGTCCGCTTGTCCCTCTGCCTCTGCCCCTTCCCCCTTCCTCCCGCGCCTGCTCTCTCTCTCTCACCCACTCTCTCTCTCTCTCAAATAAATAAACAAAATCTTTAAAGAAAACAAAGAAATTCACAATGATGTACCCATCATTTAAGAAAAGCTGCTTCCATTAGATGAAATGAAAATAGAGGTTTCACTATCATAAAGTTGATTAATTGTAAAATGGCCAAGTTTTCACTTTGCCTTTGCCTGTGTAGACTTCTCCCCAAACATTCCTTACTTACACCTTCCTCTGACCTGTTACATATTATTTCCCCTAGAGTTGGCTTCCTTGTGCAACATACTAGCCTCTCCCTGTAGCTTCCACCAACCAGTAAGTTTTCTTGTCTTCCTGGTAAGATGGGCAGGCACCCTGCATGCTGGAACTGTTTGGAACCAGTTTTTAATGGTTTCACATATATATATGTTTCACCTATAATAAACACTGTATACCAGTACTATATAATTATTGAATGAAATTAGGTAGTCACGTGTCTTGCAGAAGTATTCTATCCCATAGATAGTGCAACTTAATTTTGACCAAATTTGCCAAATGCCAGTATTTTCAGTGGTTGGGAATGGTGATTGTAATGACTTTCCATGTAGTATTTTATCATAGAAAGGCACACACACATACATACATACACATATAACATGTACAAATCTTAGGCATACAGATTGATAGATTTTTTTGTACGTATATATATACCATGTAACTGCTACTCAGATCGAGCTAAATTTTTTATCACCCTAGAACACTACCCCATGCCTTGTCAAGGCAATTACTGTGCCCTTTTGAAACCACCACTATTTTAAAAATTGAGTTATAGTTCACATATCATAAAATTCATCATTTAAAAATGAATAGTTGAGTGGTTTTAGAAAACTCTAGAAAGCATACTTGTGCATATAAATATTCAAATAACTATGCCCTTTTTTCTATTCCAGTGGTCCCAGAGAGCTAAATTCCTGAGGCAGTTTATTTATAGTGAAGGGTTTAATTTACCAGAAAGCTCAGTCTGACATTGCTATCCTATTTCAACTATATGTAATAACATAACGGACTTTACTTAATAAGAACATATTGATCAAGGTCTGGTCTGATAAATGTCAGCATATTGGGAGAGTGAGTGGAAGAGCTTAGTGTTCTCTGAAAAGTTTCTGATTTTACAGTTCAGAGTTATCTTACACATAAACACACCAATACGTATATATATATGCACCCTATCTGCCATCTATATATGAGTGTTAGAGTTGTGAAAAAATGTTTCAGTGTGATCCCAATTGTGTGAACATTGATATTTTGTTTTATTTCATTTAGTTTTTCTTCCACTTAATAATTTCCCAATCTTTTCAAGACAACATAATTTTCTAGGTATTATTTTATATATTATTTTATATATACTTGATTTAATCTATCTGTATACACACATATAGGTGTATATGTATATTGGCACATATATATATATTATTTTATACTATCAAATAATCAGATCTCAAATTCTTTTTAGAATTAGATGCAATATGAATGACCGACCCACATATCTTTTGCTTCATTTACTACTCTGACTTCTTTTGACTACCTTTACTTTCTACAGTTGGTGTATACACACACACACGTATGTGTAGCTATATTAAATGGCATAAATAATTTGAAAGAATGCTGGTGCACATCTTTTAGTTTGCTCTCTGTACTGGAAGAAGAGTAAGTTGAGACAGAAGCTTTCATAATCACAATCATTCTAGAAATAGTTGTCACTATTGATTTGGCAGCTCTGATTTCTGTTTCTTTCATTTTCTTTAGGTAATACTTATCTGTTTAAAAGTACATTTTTTAACAATAAAAATTGTATATATTTAAAGTGTACAACACGATTTGATTACATATACATAGTGAAATGATTACTCCAATCAAACTAATTAATATATCCATCTCTACACATAGCATTTTGTGTGTGTGTGGTTTTTAAAGTAAACTTTTAAAATTAAAATATCACACTGAAATGTGGGAAAATTATGTTATAAATGGACAGCTTAATAAGTTTTCACAAAGTGAACACATGTGTGTAGTCAGCATCCCAAAACCCCATTACCAGAAGCTCCCACCCCATGTTTTATCCAGGCATTAGCCAGCTTTGCCCCTCCAGGGTAACCCATATCTTGACTTCCAGAACCATATATTGATTTTGCCAGTTGTTGAACTTTATATAAATGGAATTATATAGAGTATACTCTTTTGTGCCAGGTTCTTTTTCAGCCAACATTATGTTGTTGAAATTCATCTGTGTTATGTGTAGCTGTTTCTTTTCTCATTCTTGTTGCTGATAACAGTACATTGTGTGAATATACCAGAATGTATTTATCTATTCTAATGTTTATGGATGTTTGTGTGATTTTCAGCTTGGAGCTATTATGAATAGTGCTCCTACAAATTCTCTTGTTTATGTGGTTTGGTATATATATATACATTTCTGTTAGGCATAAACCTAGAAGTGGAATTGTTGGGTCTTAAGGTATATATATGTATATATGTTCAACTTTTGTCAATATAGTCAGGTAATGGAAGTACCTGGAAGTATGTGAGAAGTGCATTCTTTTAAAGAAGCTGGAACATCATTTGTCATAGGTGACTTTAAAATGATCATGGCCAGATTGTTTCCAAAATTGTTTCTACTCTTCTGGATAATTCAGTCAAATATATTTTAAAATATATTTCTAATTTT
Organism: Phoca vitulina; assembly: GCF_004348235.1. NCBI lineage: Eukaryota > Metazoa > Chordata > Mammalia > Carnivora > Phocidae > Phoca > Phoca vitulina. The sequence continues at coordinate 35,002,726 of NW_022589710.1, read as the reverse complement.
AGAAAATATTTTCACATGTGGAAAAGTACTCTTGCTTTTACTTTTTAAAAAATTTTCAGATTAGTTGACATACAATGTTCTATTAGTTTCAGGTGTACCATGTAGTGATTGACAAGTTTGTACATTATGCTGTGTTCACAAGTGTAGCTGCCATCTCTCCCATTACATTGCTATCACAATATTGTTGACTGTATTCCTTTTGCTCTGCTTTTTATTCCTGTGATTTACTCCTTCCATAACTGGAGGCCTGTTATCTCCCCTTCCCCCTTCACCCATTTTGCCCAACTCCCCCCCTCCCCTCTGGCAATGGTTTGTTCTCTATATTTATAGTTCTGATTCTGCTTTTTATTTTTTAGATTCCATTTATGAGTGGAGTCATATGAAATTTGTCTTTCTCAGTGTGACTTATTTCACTTATCATAATACCCTCTAAATTCATCCATGTTGTCACAAATAGCACAATCTCATCCCTTTTTATGGCTCCGTAATATTCCTGTGTGTGTGTGTGTGTGTGTGTGTGTGTGTGTGTGTGTACACATCACATTTTTCTTATTGATTCATCTATTGATGGGCGCTTAGGTTGTTTCCATGTCTTGGCTATTGTAAATAATGCTGCAGTAAACATAGGGGTGCATATATCTTTTTGAATTAGTGTTTTCATTTTCTCTGGATAATACCCAATAGTAGAATTATTGGATCATATGGTATTTCTGTTTTTAATTTTTTGAGGAACCTCTGTACTGTTTTCCACAGTGGTTCTACCAATTTTCATTCCCACCAATGGTGTACAAAGGTTCCTTTTTCTCCACATCCTTGCCAATACTTGTTTCTTGTCTTCTTGATTTTAGCCATTCTAACAGGCATGAGGTGATATCTCATTGGGGTTTTTATTCTCATTTCCCTGATAAGTAGTGATGTTGAGCATCTTTTCATGTGTCTGTTGGCCACCTGTATGTCTTCTTTGGAAAAATGTTTATTCAGGTCCTCTGCAAAAATATTCTTATTTAGTCAAATATATGCACATAAAAAAGTACAGACATAAGATCAAGAATAGAGAACAATTGAATCTCTAAGTTTCATCAGAGCCCTAACTTCGGAAAATTAGTGGCCCAGAACATCAGCACCTTTAACTAGCTAAAAAATGGTAACAATTGCTGTTTCTTTTTATTACTTACTTTACTGCAGAACCAAAACCATGAAAAATTTGGTAGAATTGGTTCACTACGTTTTTTTAAACAAAAATCTTAAGTCTCACTTTTGTATATGTAGTCTATTTGAAGAAAATTTATCTCTAAAGTGAAACCTATGAATTTTAACCTATAATCTCTTACTGGTTATAGCAGTCTTCTGTTGATATGACCTTTTACTTTTAAATAATGGAAGTTAATTTGCTTTGGTTTTATTTCATTACATTGTTCCTGAGTTAATTCCTTAGAGGTTTGGATACCCCAGAAATTGGCAGACTAACCTCTAGACAGCTGCTCTCCCTTGGTCCTCATGGCTCTCTGGTTATACTTAAAAAAAAAAAAAAAAACTGAAAAGAAGGTGAACTTTCTTTTCTTCCCATAAAATGAATGAGAATTGAATTCCTGTAGAGAACTTTACTTCATTTGTTGGCAGTCTTTGTGCTCCTCATTCCCAAGAAGGATTGTAAAAATGTTTTATGTGCAAATGTCACTTGCCTTCCTCTCTCCACTGATTTTCACTAATTTAATACCAATTTGGTTGAATCGGTGAATTTAATACCAATTTGGTTGAATCGGTGAATTTAATACCAATTTGGTTGAATCGGTGATTAATTAGCAATGCATAACTTAATTGCATCAAAGGAAGCAGGGATTTTGAAGAAAGTCAGTGGTAACTTCATTGCCTATCAAAATGTCATTAATGCATTTATTCCTTTTCCTAAGAAAGAGAACACAGGGGTCATCTGCACTTATCAATTATTATTAAAAATAGCTGATGCTATATTACACCTGGCATAAGATTTTGTAGATAATCAGCAAAATAATTTATTTTAGCAGTGAGAGACATCAAAAGGGAGCCTTGTTTTGTTCACTACTTTCAGACACTTAAAATAGAATTATCACAATCATCCTGATTTTCATATTAGAAATTTGATATAGATTGATTAAAAGTGATCAGTCTTTTGTCACTGAACTAGGGCATAGTGCGTAATAGGAGACTACCTCCCACTAAGATTAAAGCTCTCAGCCTTCTGTCTCATTACAGTTCCATATACAATTCCATACAAGCCATGTACAATTCTATTTTTGTTTCAGGTAAAATTGCCTTTTCTTTTTCAAATGCAAATGAAGAATTTGAGGGGAGGGTGATTCTCATACACTACTGGGTTAGAGAGTAATTTGATATACTTTTTGGGAAAACAATTTGGCAAGATCCTTGAAAATATTTTTATATTTTACCCACTAATTTTTCTTCTAAAAGAATATGTCCTCAGACATTCCGACAGAGGGACAGAGTATTTGTTATACCTTGATTTATGAAAGGGAAAACTACAAATCCAGATATCCAGTTATAATGCAGTGGTTAAGTTAATTGTGTTATAATTATATGATGGAATATTATGCAATGATTCAAATTATGTTTTTAAATCAGTATTTCATGGCATGGGAAATGATTATAATGTGATACTGGGTAAACACAGAAAGAAATAAAGGTTTAGAGATTCAGGTTTTATGAAAATGGTTATATACATATATAAGTATGTGTAAATAATGGAGAAAACTTATGCTCTTTATAGGTTTTTGATTTCCTACATTTTATATAGTGTTTGTTAAAATGCATTTTTTAGTGTATTCAGAGTTAATAACAGAGAGGATAAAGCCTTCTTCTTTGGGCTTTGTGTAGTCAGTCATTTCCTTAGGGAATCTTGATTTAACTCTTCGGTTTCTAATTATTTAGGCTTGCTTTTCTAAACTTTTGCAGCATTACTAATATTATAATGGATAAAATGATGGGGAAACAGACATTTATCAAGTATGTTCACTCCATGCTAATATCTAGCTCAGGTCCTTTTCCTATATACATTAAAGCTTATATTTCAAATAAGATGACTTCCTTTTAGCAAGTAGTAATGGGATAAATAAATAATTTATCCTTATATGCATCCTTATGTCTTTATCAACACACTAAAATGTGCCACACATTTATTTGAAGCTGAAATTAAAGTGTTTAGAAATGGAAACACATCTGCAGAGAAACCTAGGCTGTTCTATGGTGGTGGTAGTGGTGGTGGTCACATCAGTGATTTCCTAATAATTAAACTGTATTTTGATTAATAGGAATTTCAATGATTTTCAGAAATCAGCATTTATATTTCTGTATCAGCAAAGAACCAGAAAACATAAAAAAGTGCCAGATGTTACATTTTATTTTTGGTTGAGCTTCATTGAGGAGCATGGTTTAACAACTGGAACTCAAAGAGTTTTGGGTTTTGCTAGTAACTTATTAAGAGGCCATGAGCAAATCACATAACCTTTATGCAGTACATTTGCCTTATCTGTAAAATGAGACACTGGACTAAGAACAGTGATTTTTTTTTTGTTTTGTTTTATATAAATATATATTTTTTAATTTTTTTATTGTTATGTTAATCCCCATACATTACATCATTAGTTTTAGATATAGTGTTCCATGATTCATTGTTTGTGCATAACACCCAGTGCTCCATGCAGAACATGCCCTCCTCAATACCCATCACCAGGCTAACCCATCTTCCCACCCCCCTCCCCTTTAGAACCCTCAGTTTGTTTTTCAGAGTCCATCGTCTCTCATGGTTCTTCTCCCCCTCCGATTTCCCCCCCTTCATTCTTCCCCTCCTGCTACATTCTTCTTCTTCTTTTTTTCTTTCTTAACATATATTGCATTATTTGTTTCAGAGGTACAGATCTGAGATTCAACAGTCTTGCACAATTCACAGCGCTTACCAGAACACATACCCTCCCCAGTGTCCATCACCCAGTCACCCCATCCCTCCCACCCCACCCCCCACTCCAGCAACCCTCAGTTTGTTTCCTGAGATTAAGAATTCCTCATATCAGTGAGGTCATATGATACATGTCTTTCTCTGTTTGACTTATTTCGCTCAGCATAATACCCTCCAGTTCCATCCACGTCGTTGCAAATGGCAAGATCTCATTCCTTTTGATGGCTGCATAATATTCCATTGTATATATATACCACCTCTTCTTTATCCATTCATCTGTCGATGGACATCTTGGCTCTTTCCACAGTTTGGCTATTGTGGACATTGCTGCTATAAACATCGGGGTGCGTGTACCCTTTCGGGTCCCTACTTTTGTATCTTTGGGGTAAATACCCAGGAGTGCAATTGCTGGATCATATGGTAGCTCTATTTTCAACTTTTTGAGGAACCTCCATACTGTTTTCCAGAGTGGCTGCACCAGCTTGCATTCCCACCAACAGTGTAGGAGGGTTCCCCTTTCTCCGCATCCCCGCCAACATCTGTCATTTCCTGACTTGTTAATTTTAGCCATTCTGACTGGTGGGAGGTGGTATCTCATTGAGGTTTTGATTTGGATTTCCCTGATGCAGAGCGATATTGAACACTTTTTCATGTGTCTGTTGGCCGTTTGGATGTCTTCTTTGGAAAAATGTCTGTTCATGTCTTCTGCCCATTTCTTGATTGGATTCTTTGTTCTTTTGGTGTTGAGTTTGATGAGTTCTTTATAGATTTTGGATACTAGCCCTTTATCTGATATGTCATTTGCAAATATCTTCTCCCATTCTGTTGGTTGTCTTTTGGTTTTGTTGACTGTTTCCTTTGCTTTGCAAAAGCTTTTTATCTTGATGAAGTCCCAATAGTTCATTTTTGCCCTTGCTTCCCTTGCCTTTGGCGATGTTTCTAGGAAGAAGTTGCTGCGGCTGAGGTCGAAGAGGTTGCTGCCTGTGTTCTCCTTTAGGATTTTGATGGACTCCTGTCTCACATTGAGGTCTTCCAACCATTTGGAGTCTATTTTTGTGTGTGGTGTAAGGAAATGGTCCAGTTTCATTCTTCTGCATGTGGCTGTCCAATTTTCCCAACACCATTTGTTGAAGAGACTGTCTTTTTTCCATTGGACATTCTTTCCTGCTTTGTCAAAGATTAGTTGACCATATAGTTGAGGGTCCAAGGAACAGTGATTTTTCAAGCTGTTCCTGACTGGAAGCTCCAGGGAGGCAGGCACTTTGAGAGTTTTTGCTCTTGGATCTGGAGGGCCTGCATACTAGCCAGCATGTAACCAGTATATAACCAACTCTCCTCAGCTCTGAGTTAAATGAGTGACTGAGTGTGCCCTTGGCATCATAAATAAATACATTTTAAAAAGTTTTATTTTTCAGATCCTGGCATTCTTTTCTTTTTTCAAGGTTGGTTGCAGAATTCTAAAAATGATTCCTTCCGTAGAGCTATAGCTCTTCCAAAGAGAAATCTTATTGTCTTAATTAAGAATCTAATTTATAACTATCCTGACACGAAGAGGGGATAAATAATCACTTTTAGTATGAATATTTTCTACTGAAATGTAATTTCATTCATTTATAACTATAAGATACCCATTAGGGAACCTACCCACAAGAGATTGGATATGACATTCAAGGCAGAGTTCATTGAAGTTGGGACTAATGGAGCAGGTGTTAGAATCATCTTGAATGGTAATTTTATCACTTAAAACTAAATTTTGCCTTGCCTAAGACACTTATTAGTGCTTTCATTTACAGAAAAAATAACACTATATTCATATTTTGATGACAGACACAGCATGTAAGGCACATGCTCTATCCAGGGGTAGGGAAAGAGCTTGCCGCTGGGTCTGACTTGGGTCTATTTCAACTTAGTTTTGACTTGTCACTTTATGACATCTGGACTTTAGTATATACCATCAATAAAAATAATAAATGAGTCAGTGTCATAAGTGGAGTGAAACAAAAAGGGGAAAGATGCACTTAAATGTAATAAAAATCCTCTTTCAATATGCCACTGAACAGAGAATATTGCTAACATTAGAAGATTTCATTTGCAGCATGAATCCTGAAAGAAATAATTAAAAGGATATAAAATGACTATTACCAAAATGAATCAAAAGAATTAAAAATCCTGTAAGGTGAATGGAATAGAAACAGAATGATCCATTTCCCATTAAGCTATTCAGTATAATGTTTATGCATGTGTGTATGTATTTTAAAATTATTTTTACTTTTTGGCTTTTCTAAGCACTAATTTCACTTTCAACTTGAGGAAAATATTAACATTAGCTAGTGCTTGAAATATCTTCAGGTTCAGTGCTGAAATATTTTCTTAATTTTGCCTGGAATCTCATCAAACAGCCAAGATACAGAATTGAGACTGGGGTGGAAAATCAAAGAAAAGCAAATTGCTTTTGCAGAGAACCAATGCAACAATAAACTTTGTAAGAAGACTCATGTTCAATAGGGATAATAAAAGCCAATGTTTCTTTAGTCCCGGCCATGTGCAAGGCTAAACCCCCTACTGTATGGTTAGCGCCTACATGACAAAGACAGTGTCCTACTTACCCTTCTAGTTCCACGGGTTTAAGGCGGTGGCACGCCCCATCATAGAAGCTCAGTAAGGACCTATGGAATGACTAATGTCATTAAAAGTTAATATACTAAAGAAAACATTACATTATTATGGAAAACAACGGACGTGGAAGGAAAGTGCTAATTGCTTCTACAGTTCTGTTTGGCATTCTTTTCCTCAAAGATGCGATTTTTCAGGGTAGGTGAGTTGATCCCTACTCCCTATGGGAATTCAAAGGAGTATGAAAAACCTACAGAGTAGCTTAAGTGATACAAAATAATAGGGACAGTATTAGGAAAGATTAAGGGAAGGGATACTGAAAGTATACTTTAATTAATGGTCTTCACATTTATGATGGACTCGTCTTCTACACAGGGAAGTGACCAACTTTTCATTGATAGTGAGCCCCAAACGAAAGGAATCCTCAGGATATTTCAAGCCTTGGGTAATTTTTAAAGGTTAAAATGCATGTAGTACAGGAAGGAAAACTATTGCATATTAAAAATTTATTCAGTATAACTTAATGGAGAAAGATCAGCTTAGACTTCAGTTTGAGGGTTGAAAGCCTATCAAAGAAAAACATTTCTGTTAAGGAAGAGTTTACCAAAGGGGTTGGGCGAGGATTCTAAGTGAGTTTGTACATGGATCTTTAAGGTGGGTGGTACTGACTTCTGTAATCACATCTTGCTTGATGATGCTCTGATTAAATGTGATGGTAGTGTCCATTTTAATCTGGGTCTTTAATTGCGCTGTCTGAGAGCTACAGGCAATAAGCGCTCTCTAACCCTTAGATAGGCCATTTGTGCTCTCTTCTGAAGGGTGCCTAGAGCTTGAATTCTCCTGTTTCCCTCAGCAGTCTCTAGGAGTCAAAGACCAGGACGAGCAAGGGCTGCCATGCGGTAATGGTCCCACCTTGTCGGCAGTGCCACTTCCAATTGTCTGAGGCCTACAGAAGGCTGGTGAATACCCTTTTCACTCCCTGGACATAAATTTATTTGTAAAACAAAAATCTTTCAGAGTGACAAAAGACACACATCGAGGCTGGAGTTCTCTCAGCCAGTGCCAGCATGTCAAGCTGCGTGGGTACTTTTGTTGATTTTGTTTTCTTAGAATTGATTCATACAAATCCACCTTCAGTGTGGAGTAAAGTCCATTATCCTGAATTTTGTTTCAGTTGTGCAAAAACTCTAAAACAGAGACTAGACTAAAATGAATGTTAATGTCCTAGTTTATTTGGCTCTTTGAGGAAATTATATCAAGTTTTTTTCTGAGACCCTTCCTGACCACCTGAAGACTCTGTTCTTTCTATGGGGAGATCCATACCCCTCTCAAAGCTTTACTTTGTGGTACTGTATTGTAATAGTCCATATACTCATCAGTCCATCTCACTAGGTTATTAGGTCCTTGAGAGCAGAGATGTGTCTTTTAACTTTGCATTCCCAGTATCTAGTACCGTGGGTTGCAGATTTTGTCACAGTCAATAAATATTTATTGGATGACTTTTTTTTTCTTTCCTGAAATAGCCCTTTCTCTTTTCTTCTCACTTATTCGTTTCTCACTCTCTTCAGGTTCTCTCCATCTGTCCCAAGGACATGAGAGCTGATATCTGTGTTCATCTAAACCGGAAGGTTTTTAATGAACATCCTGCTTTTCGATTGGCCAGCGATGGGTGTCTGCGCGCCTTGGCGGTAGAGTTCCAAACTATTCACTGTGCTCCTGGGGACCTCATTTACCATGCTGGAGAAAGTGTGGATGCCCTCTGCTTTGTGGTGTCAGGATCCTTGGAAGTCATCCAGGATGATGAGGTGGTGGCTATTTTAGGTACTGTGAAATTTCCTAATGTAGTAGCAAATGTGTAACAGTTTTAGAGATTGTGCTTCTCAGGTTTCTTAAGAGAAATTTCCTCTGCTTGGTGACTTTGGAAATTGGGTCACTAATGAGATGATGAATCTTAGTGAAAACTAGTAATGCTCTTTCAGCAAAGAACATTAGTACTGGTCACAGCTTAATGAGCTGTACAAAGGTTTGATTAAACCTTCTTTGGCAATAGTAGGACAATATCTTTTAGATTAGAGCTGATCATAGCCTAAGGTGACTGTACCTCCTGGTGTTGGTAAGTGTGAAGATGGCTTGTGGAACTATTTTCAGGTTAGTAACCTAGAATGTTAGTCTCAGAGGGGCCATAGAACCTGTCTAACTCAACACTTTCCTTTAGAGATGAACAAAATGAGGACCAGAAAAGTTTAGTGACTTGCCCAGCTAGTTAGTAAATGAGTTAGGACTTGAGTACAGATCATCGTATTCTAAATATTTCTGCCTCATTCATCACAGTGGACCTAAGTAATGAGCTAAAAGTAATGAAGAGGTAAGTGAATTTGACCCATTATATTGGAGTAATCACAATACAAGTAAATTTAGGTTTATAAAGCTGGGTCAATCCATTCACAAACCAACAAAATTATTTCACTAATAATAAAATCCATTCGAAAATTTGGAGACCCAGTAGATGGTTATACTAACAAAAAAAGGCAGTGATAGTGTATGTAAATAACAACATTTTGAAGAAATTACATGTTCGGGGCAATGTAACATATATAGATAAAACTCAACTAAATGGTACTTTATTTTTTTTTTAAAGATTTTATTTATTTATTTGACAGAGAAAGACACAGCGAGAGAAGGAACACAAACAGGGGGAGTGGGAGAGGGAGAAGCAGGCTCCCCACTGAGCAGGGAGCCCGATGTGGGGCTCAATCCCAGGACCCTGGGATCATGGCCTGAGCCGAAGGAAGACGCTTAATGACTGAGCCACCCAGGCACCCCTAAATGGTACTATAGATCATTTCTGCTCAAATCTCTGTAACAGGTTCATGAAGTCCACATAGATATAAAAGGAAGCAATAATGAGGTCAGAAGAGAATCATCCCTTGTTTTCTCTCAAGTAAAAGAATTTAGAATTACAGGATGTCAACTCCATTTTCATCATATTTTTCATGGCTTATGCCTCATGAAAAATGAGCTTGGTTTTTAAACTATTGGATTTTTTAGCTACTGAGGTCAACCTACCATAGCTTGAATGCCACTTATTCTTGTGAGTCAAAGATTGACTTACGTATCTGAGAAGCTGGAAAAGCAGAATCCAGTGCAAAAATGAAGAACTGATTTCAAAAAGCACAGTTGCCTGAAAAAAGACAGAATTGAGAATTGAGAAGCAGTGGCCTTTCATGGGAAAATACATTTAGTAAAATTTGTAAGAATTATAGAAGGCAGTTCAGGATTGCAAGTGACCGAGCTCTATTGTTTTATAAACCTCTCCTTAACTGCTTAGAAATAATATTACAGTTAAGGTGAAATCTCTTTCAGGAACTATTTTTATTTGTGATTTTTCCAAGAGAAATTCATACCGCACTTGAGAGTCAGCACTGTGGGTGTGTTTAATGCTACTTAGTGTTTGTTCCACTTTGTTTCCTGGAGTATAAAGGAGTTATATATAATCCTTCATAGAAAGTGTACATTTTGCCAGAACAATCCTTTGTGGTAAAACGAAGCATATACACACTGCAACCATTCTTGTTTGCTTAAAGAAGAGCATAGAACACAAACCCGAAACAGGTGTATTTTCTTTTCCTGCACGTTGGTGTCAGGGGTGGGTGGAAGGCATTGGAAACACAGTAAAGTAGCTCTTTCTTGTGATGAATGACTTCGGCTGTGTACTCATTGTCGTTTGCTTTGCCCCATTTTCTTCATCACAGCCTCACCTTGGTAACTTATTTTCTACAAAGAAGGCTAGAGAAAGCCCCGGGTGCAGTGCCTCCGGGCTGGGTCTGTTAAGCTGAAATCATTTGCTCAGTGAGACGGACAAAATGCATTTTCTTTTCCCTTTAAAATAAAATGGTAGCTGGTTTTGCACAGTGACATAGTAAAAATGAACGCAGGGCCCCTGGGCATTGGACCAGCCTCATCATACAGCTGTCACATTTTATTTCCTTGTGTGCTTTTTGTTTATCTTCATCAAAATATCTTGGGATTCAGAGACTTTTCATCTCTTCCTTTAATGAGTCAAATGATATGTACACCTCTCCCTTCCCTGGCAACTTTTCTTCCCTTTTTTTCCATGGGCCTCTAACATAGATTAATTCAGCTAAAGGGCAGTTAGACGATTTTTGTTAAGGAAAAAAAAAAAAAAGTTTTGACCCGGAAGTGATCTCTGAGGGCGGGAAGTGCGTGCGTGAGGCGGAGAGGGGCCTCTGCGGCGGAGGCTGCCGGGGCTGGCGGGCTGCTTGGGCGCCGCGGGGCCGGGCAGGCGCTGTCTCACAGGAGTCTGTGGTGTGATTCAGGGATGACACGACAGATGCGGAGACGAGCTTTGAGAACTCTGTCCTGGTGTACAGCCTTGTGCCGACCTGGGTTTACTGGAGAGGCAGCCTGAGGACACTGCGGGCTGGACGTGCGGACTCGTGCTGACCTTCTGCACGAGAGGGAGCGTGGGGCCGCGGACGGGCTGCCCTTGTGTTCACACCGGAGGCAGGTCCACCCTGGAGGCAGCCGAAGCCCCGCCGGGAACCTGCCAGAAAGGCCTCTCCCGAACAGCCAGCCTCTTGACTTGTAGATCCTCACTCCAGCCCCATTTTATGACTTCTTAGTCTTGTGGTTTTCCATTGAGGATGCATGTTTCCAGACTTTTCTAAATTAAAGTACTTTCTTTGATGATTAAGAGAAGGGTGGCAGGGTTGTTTAACACTCAAGATGCCTTAACAGTGTTTTAAGAAAGGGAGAGGAAAAGGGAAATTCAGTAGTGTCACTCCTAACATTTTGGTGACTGACCATTCCTTTCCCGCTCCTCCTGTTTTTCTTCTTCCTCTTCTCATTTTTTGGTAGTTGAGTTTTGAAATAATTGCAGAAAAAATGAAAAGTTGCGAAAATTATCAGGGTGTGAAGTTTGATATGTATCTTCAGGTTTTCTGCCTTATTAAGGGATCTTCTGCCCGCATAAACTTTGGGAGGTATTACAGGTTTGATTTCAGACCCCCACAAAAAAGAAAGTACCACAATAAAGTGAGTCAAATGAATTTCCTGGTTTCCCAGTGCATATGAAAGTTACGTTTACACTGTACCGCAGTTCATTAAGTGTGCAATAGCATTATGTCTAAGAAAAAAAGTATATACCTGCATTAAAAAATATTTTATCGCTAAAAAATTGCTAACCATCATCTATGCTTTCAGTGGATCATAATCACTGATCACAAGTCACTATAACATATGCTAATAATGAAAAGTTTGAAGTATCGTGAGAGTTCCCAAAGTGTGATACAGAGATAGAGTGAGCAAACGCTGTTGGAAAAATGATGCTGATAGATTTGCTCGATGCAGTGTTGCCACAAATCTTCAACTTGTGAGAAACCACGATATACGGGTGTTCACGTGTCTTATTACTCATGTGTTTTCTGTGTCTCCTTGCATCTCCTGTCGTTTGTGCTATTCAGTGGTTGCTGCTGGGTTATTTGGTGCACAGCTATTCCTAACTGTATATCCTCATTGTGAATTGTGGCTTTTAGCATTGTAATGTGTCCTTTTTTCGTCATGTCTAATGATTTTTTGCCTTGTAAGAGTCGGAAAGAAAGAACATCTCTCACATCTAAGCATGCCTCAGAAAAATGAGAATTTCTCTCAGTTGGTCTGATAGGAGATTTTTATACTGATTCATTGGCTAGTTGAAAGGTAGTGAAGGGAGGTCATTTTAAAATTAATTAAAATTGCTGAATCCAAAGAACAGCTGCAGTTTCTTTCTTTTGGATCTTTGCCTCTAAACAGTCTCCGGGTAGGTACGTAATTCTTTAGTATGTTAAAAATGCTAAGTGTTTAATGAATAAGTTCTGAACCGTAACTAATTAATGGAAAGATAAAAAAAAATGTAGTCAGCAAATACCTTCTGTTTTTAACACTGAAGGATGGCTTCAAGATGTTTTTCTAAATAGGGCAGGTGAACATAATTGCAGTTCATGTCTTTTTCCAAGTTGAAGTTCTTTCAACTCCTACACTTCCACCTTTTTCTTTTTGACCTCACTTTTTATGAAACACAAAGAATTCCAAATTAAGTTCAGGATGCATACATAATATTTTATATTCTTTCATATCTTCTTGCATTTAAGTTCCTACCCTATAATTACTTAATGTGAACAGATTTCTTAGTGTGGCTAAAATAGCTAGGTTACTTTTAAGTGTCTCCATGAGGGATCTTATACATTTAAGGGCTATAAAAGTGACATATCCCCGTGAACCATAGACCTGGCCCCTAAGATACTTGTTTTGCTGCATTCACATTTTGTCTTTTCTGTGTCTACTCATTATTAGGATCATAGAGTTGGAGTTATTAATGTAAAACAATCTGTATCTAAGTCTTTTAATTGTAAATTCAAATTCCTAGGCTCATTTACGTAGAGCTTGGATGGAAGGGTTAGATATTGTTATGGGGCTGGGGACAGGAGCATAAGTGAGGCAGGGACAGACAGAATCAAATAACAATATTCTAAAAAAATAATTTCTAGTACCTGAGTTAAGATTTCATTTTAATTAGAATCAGTTATTTATAAACATTTTTGCATTATCAAAGAAAACTTATAAATTATGGTGCTCAAAATTCAAAATCTGCTTATTTTTATTCCAAAAAGAAAAAAAAATCCGAGATGTGAATGAATAATATTTTGCTATTTTGAGAATCTGTGAAAATGTGACTTCTATGCTACAGTTAAGATTTCTTCCTGCATACTTGCTATTAGAAGTCAAGTGTTTCACACTTTAAATCCTTAAAAGGGCTTTTCCCAAGCCCCAGACAATTATTTTCTTTTGTATCCACATTTCTGTGTTTTGAGATGTTGAACTATGAACCAGGTAGGTTTGCTGTACATTATGATGATGAACACAGTTAATTCAGACATTTCCATAAAGGTCAAACTAGTTATTTGCTTTTTAAAAATTGCATCCTTGTCTTATTTTAAAGTTTTGAAGTAGTGATTATGATATCATTTGTACATGGTTCAAATTATATACTTAAGAGTTTTTCAGTCTGTAGATTTTTGGATAAAATATAAATCTTTACAATCTCGTAGTTGGGACTCAACTTCAAGTTGTCTCCTCCTTCTCTTTCAAAACTAAGTCTTGTTTACTCTCCCACCTCGTTATTTCTTTATCCTATGCATAATATCCCTTCCCATGACAATGGCTCATAAAATTCTGGTCCTGGGCTGTGGCTGCCATCCTAAAGACCTTTTAGCTCATAGTCCGTCATCTGATTCAACCTCCAATTCTTTGTTACGTGGCCGCCAAAATAATCTTTCTAAAATATAATTTATCAGGTTAGTCTTCTCACTAAGATTGACTTTTTAGCAACTTGGGGATAAAATGTAGCTTTGAGGCCATTTTGGTCTCATTTCCTTTCCAGCCTGACTGGTGCCATTCCCTCGCCCTACAGTGTTTTCACAGCATGCTGAGTTGCAGGAAGATTCCTGATACCACCAGGTTCTCTCCTACTAGCAAGCTTCCTTGTTTACAACACATTTTTCTCCTCTTTTTACTTGTCCTGTCTCTTGCTTCCTCATGTTCTTTCATTCTTTCCCTTATTGCCCTGGTCTGCATTAGGTGCCTCTAATCTGGGCTCTCACCGCATGCCTACACATTTTTATCTTTTACCTGTTTCACTCTCTGTCTGCACTGTAAGCACTTGAAACATCTTGCTCATTTTTGTCTCTCTGTCATCTGTGATAGGACCCCTTAAATAGGTTCTCAACAAGGTTCAATTATCCAGATTAGCTAGCACTTTATTTTGCCGTTAAGCTCCTTTCATCACTGAGTTTGTTCAGGGTACCCACGAAAACTATGTTGTGTTCTGTTGCTGTTTTCTTTATGTTTTATCTTGAAATACTGACTACCCTCTGTTTCTCTTTCCTCTAAATGCTTATAGTAAAATGCATTTCCCTAAGATTCTAGCTTTAGCATAGATCTATTATGGATTGAGAAAACATTTTCCTACTATTAATTAGGTACTTTGTAAAAGGAGACTATGGTGGGCCAAATGTTAAATATCTCAAGTCACTTAACACTCTTTAATAAAACACTCCTTCCTTGTTCGAGGAACTCCTAATATCAAGAAAGAATCTCATTTATACCATGGTCATTGGCCACAGTAGGAAAACTTGAAATTGTATCTATGGAAGGGGACTTCACTTTGATTCCTGAAAGCGGCATCACTTTCCTCATCAACTGGAATAAATAGTTCTGCAAATCAGAATTAATTTTATTAGAAAATAAACATTTAAGAGTTAAAAGGGGCTTAAAAAATGTTTTGTAGTTAGTAAATGAGCCCCCCTCCCCATGCTTAAGTAAAATCTAAAATCCATGCATATATTTTGATTTTAATATTTATCAAAAGTATATTTTAAAAAAATGTACTTCAGCCCCTTTGAGAGTCTGATTTAAGTACTAATAGTTATTGAGTACTCATTATTTTATATGCATTATTACGTCAAATCGTTTAACTCTGTGAAGAGAGCACTTACTGTGGTCATCTTACAGATGAAGAAGTCGAGGTTCTGCAGTTATCAGGTGATTCACCCCAGGTCATAACTATTTTTAAATAGAATTTGAAACTATACAATTATTTGGTTTAATCTTGACAGAAAATGTAGGGCCTATATTAATGTTCCCAATGTGTTTCCTTTTATTAAAAAAATTTTTTTTTCTAACCACACTGTTAAGTGCCATACCAGTGTATATTACAAAAACGCTTCACCAAATATTACCTGAGTATAAGATGGTTAATCAGCCATTAGGGATCTAAAAATCCAACCCTCATAGTGATGAGTTTACCACCAGGCAGGTGGTTAGGACTAGGGAGAACTGGCTCAGAGTGTGAATCTTGGGAACCTTAAGAACACAAGATGGGGATCTTAAATTCTGCTCACAGGTCTTTCCTCTGGGTCCTGGAAGAGTTCCGTGCCTACCTAATTAGTAGGTATTAAAGTGGAAATGAAACTTTCAAGGATGCTTCAGGATTGCAAGAATGGCCACAAATCTTTGCAGTTTCTTCCTTGAAGAGGTGGACTTATTTCTCCACTCCTTCAGTCTGTTCTGACCTTGTGACTTGTCTCAGTTTTTACGCTGAATGCTCCACCCTTCCCTTAAGTGCTGACTTCTCTCAACAGGGTGGGGCTGCTTGGCCGGCTGTCTTACTGCTCTTCTGTTTTCCTGAGGTCACCACCTCCACTTACCGAAAGCTTCATCTGCATTTTCCCAACTGTCTTATACCTACCATACCTCAGTGTCTTGTTCCCACTCTCCTTCCCTACCTTCATCCCTTATTGATGTTAGGAGACTCTATTTTTACATCTACTTAGAGCTATTTGGCTCACTCTTTGTGTAAATAAAAATTTATAAGCTAAATCAGTGATTTTTTTTAGTAGGTAAGAATTATTTGCTTCTCTAAAAGTGTCTTCCAGTTTGTATCCATTATAATTTTTGAACAGAATGACTTTGGACATCACTGAAGATTGGCAGGCATTAATTCTAAATGTTTTTTTTTAAAGATTTTATTTATCTATTTGTCAGAAAGAGAGAGCATGAGCACAAGCAGGGGGAGCAGCAGGCAGAGGGAGAGGGAGAAGCAGGCTCCTCACTGAGCAGAGAGCCCGATGCGGGACTCGATCCCAGAACCCTGGGATCATGACCCGAGCCGAAGGCAGACACGTAACCTACTGAGCCACCCAGGTGTCCCCAATTCTAAACATTTTAAGAGATTCTATTCTAATACACCTATATAATTTCTTAATTTTAACACTTATCACCTTGTTCTTTCTGTTCTTTTCCTTTAAAACATTACTGAATGGTACTTGTTGTTGGTAATAGTCAAAGTCCATTAAAAATCATATAATTCTAAAACTCATAGTGTTGTTCATTTATAAATGAATATTTTTATGCCTATTTATTCATAATAAAGTTTATGAACCTACTGCAAAAATCAATCATAGTGAAGGGCTGACTAATAAATAAAAGTGAATACAGGGATTAGGTCCACTCTGTAGAAAAATTATCAGATAGATCCATCACTGACCCCACAGGAAACGACCTAAGCTTCGAATGCTGTATTTTTAGGGATTCATTGGCTATATTCACCAATGAATAACTGAGATAATTATTATGCATTTGTTTAATCCATTTCATTAACTCACCAAATAATGTGTTTCAAATTTTTTAAAAAGCTTTGGCTGTAAAGCCAGCACCTCAGGGGATTCATCATCCCTAAATATACCATGGTCGGCATTGCTCCTTTAATTATGTTGTAACTCGTTGTCTCTGTTTTGTCTTGACATTTTCCAGTTTCCTAGTCGATGAATCTGAAACATTTGCTCCTGTTTTCCAATCCTGTTTCCTGTGGTTTCGAAGTGAAATACTTCATAAGACTTGATGCAAAGAACTGAGAAAATATAAATAGACCAAACAACAACTTTCATGTTGACTGTGAACTTTTCTACTAATTTTAGGGCTTTGGGGGAAGGTTAGTTTTCTCAAGCTCTGAAATGTTTGTAGCTGAGACTACTTGCATCCAGTGAGAGCTGACCTAAAAACTAGCATCAAATATTCTATAGCCATGAAGATGAACACGAGTTCCCAGCCCTGAAATTCTGAAATTGTGCAGTTATTGGATATTCCGCACATAATCCCATGCCTCCACAACCTTGGTGTAAATGTGCATAGTATTTCTTGAAGAAGAACATTAGCCAGCTCTACTGTGGCTTGTAAATTAACTGATTTACAAGACACATCTTCCAAAAGAGCCATAAAAGTTTATTGTGAATTGAGCGACTATAAGATGATATAGACAACTGGATAAAGCAAACACACTTTAAAATGATTGATTAGATTAATATCCAATCGATATATTGTGTATCCTAATGGAAATTCTATGTCATAAGACAATTAGTATTGCTTATTATGTAATGCGAGTTTCGATGCTGGGAGCAGAATTATCCACATTTGTCAATTTTGCTATGCTTCTCTAAACTTTTTTAAGGGGAGAAGCAGGGGATAAGTTTTACTTTGGTTGAATCAATTAACTTTTCTGTACTTTTTAGTCTTTCAGTGGTATTTGGAGTTGAAGCCCTAGATTTTAAAGTCTTTTTCTTTTAAATGTGACATAGAAAAAAAACTACCCTGAAAATATAATTTGATGACTTTTAGTTGACTTACTATAGAGTTATAGATGGACAGAAACCTTAAGCATTAGTTTTTGTTCATCTTGTTTTCTTTAGGGTCAAAGGAACAGATGTTGATTCAGGGAGTTAATCACTTGATCTAAGCCACACCCTTACAGACGAAGCCCCACATCTAACTTGGATCTCACAATTCTCAGTTTGTTCTTCTGTGTCTTTCTCCTCTTCTCCCATTTTTTCATTCACGTTTTTTTTTCAATAAATATTTGTTGAACTCTTAAGATTTATTTATTTTAGAGAGTACGCAGTGGGGAGGAGCAAAGGGGGAGGGAGAGAGAGGATCTTAAGCAGACTCCCCCACTGAGCATGGGGCCCATTGAGGAGGTTCGATCTCATGACCCTGAGATCACAACCTGAGCCAAAACCAAGAGTTGGATGCTTAACTGACTGCACCACCTAGGTGCCCGATGAGCTCTTGAACTGTTCTAGGCATTGGGTGTTGACCTGAGTGGATGAATCAGAGAAAATTCCCTGCCCTCATGAGTTTATAGTCCAGCTTAATGCTATTCTTTTCACATCACAGGCTTTTTATTTATGAAGGATACTAAAAAGATAAGTAATTTAAATTTAAATTTTTGGAGAGAAGTATGGTAAGAATTTTAATTTCAGCAGTTAGGTAAAATAAAATACATAACAGACATTTGAATGCCTCCATATTTAAAAATGGTCTATATTGGCAAGGGGAAATTCATTTATATGTGGAGTATCTTTCATCTATTGATGATGTATTCATCAATGAATATTTATCTATTATTCTGTAGCTCTATATACATATTTTTTATAATATAATAATTTTTACAAGTATTCCTCAGTTTATTTTTAATTGAAATATAATTAACATATAATGTTATATTAGTTTCAAGTGTCCAATATAATGAGTCCGTATTTCTATATGTTACTCAGTGCTCATTCAATGAATATTCTTATCATTAAATTTGGTACTTCTGATAATGCAGTTAGAATGAATACTTACAATTGGAATTACTTGTTTAAAATTTAGAGAATGCCACTTACAGATTTCTGAAATCCGTGTAGTCAGTGGAGGTCTCTAATTAACCTTCCTTGGATGAATGCATGGCTATCAGACAGTTAGTTGAGTTTTGGTCAGTGTCACTAACTAAAAGAAAATTTTGGAGTGTCCAGAAACAAGTAAGATTGCTCAAGATGAATTAAATATCCATTATGGTTATTTTATGCTGATCAGATGATTACATGGTAGTTTTAACCACTTTCTCAATAATATGCATGTTTTCTCTTTCCATCCCAGAGTGGCTCGTGGTTCTCTAAGGATTTCCAAACTGCCTCTGTGGGCAAGAGTCTGTAATGTCACTTCCTCAACCTCAGTCTCTCTGCCTCTCTCTCTCTCATTTCTCTGGTTACATGTTATCTTTTCTCTCTGCTCATCTAGCTGGCCTGAAGTGTTATAAGATGCCTTTCTTCTTCCTGTTTTCTTGTTAGTTCTGACTTCGGTCTTCATGATGAGAGTAGATACTTACTCACCTCTGTGGTTAGCATGTTGAAAGCATAAGTCTTTGGCACAGTGCCTTCCGGAAGATCTTTCCTGCCTGGATAGATTCCTTGTTTTTTCCATTCCCAAACTTCCCCTTTCCTGCAGAGGAACAGAGAATGCATTTGAGGAGACTTCAGAAGCCAGGGGCTCTCATGGAACTGCCTTTGCAGGAAGTCCTTTTGGCACTTTACCCCTGGGTGTTCCTTATTCCCCACCTTGTTTGGGCAACTAAGTACTCTTGATTTGGGGTGGTGAACTGCGGAGTTCAGGTCACCAGTGGATGGTGCTCCGAAGTGAAGAGTTGATTTCTGGGTGATTTGCAGAATTTTAAAAAGATATCCATATTTTACTACAGTATAGCACTCTTTATGGAACTGTTGACAGCATAACAAACCTGAGTCTCCATGTGTTCCCGTACTCAGCAACTGAAGCTTTGTAGTTGTGATGGGAAGCACCCCCCCACCTCCCTGGGCTGGGCCCTGAGGCCCTGCATAGAGTTTGGCTCAGGGGAGAGGGAAAGGCATCCTTGAAGAATAAGTCATGGTCAGTATTCGTCTGCCTGGAGCACAAGACTTAGTTGCTGAATGATGCATATTTAATATATGTCGAATCAGTTCCAGATATATAAAGGCTGTAACAGTAGATCCTTATCTTTTGCATTCTACTGTCATCTCTACAGAAGGAGCAGAAGAGAGAATGAAACTAAAAAGTCACCTTTGCTCCTTCTAGTCAGAATGGGAAAAGTTATGATGGCAGGAGATAATGAAACTATTTGTTAAAATGAGATTTTTGGCTTCTCTGTTGGATTTCATTTATTCATACCACTCTGGATTTCCACCGAGAACCGGATTCAGGGTGATGTTACTTTACATATTATATGAAAGTGTTATGCATTGTTATACGTATTTGGATGGGGTTATCCACTCAGGCTCTAAATTATGCTGGTAGATCAATACCATATATGAAACTGAATAAAAATAGTGATTAGGATAAGAACTAGTGTAGATAGTTGAATCCATATCTTATACTATTTTCCAGGGAAAGGTGATGTATTTGGAGACATCTTCTGGAAGGAAACCACCCTTGCTCACGCGTGTGCCAATGTCCGGGCACTGACATACTGTGACCTCCACATCATCAAGCGAGAAGCCTTGCTCAAAGTTCTGGACTTTTATACAGCTTTTGCAAACTCATTCTCAAGGAATCTCACTCTTACTTGCAATCTGAGGAAACGGGTATGTCGTGTGGATCCACTTGCCCTTATTAGAATCGATAGGGTTAATATGTCATGCTCTATTAGCTGAGAAGTGCAAGAGGTATTTCATTTTGCACTCATACATTCTCTTCGATGTAAAGTGACATAACTTTCTTTCCCTTTCTTTATATTTTGTTTACTTTTTAAGGGGGAGGGGATTCCTGAGTACATGGTTAAAGACTTGAATCTTTATAATTTAAGTGTAAAATGAAAACCAGAGTCGAAGAGAAACAAACAAACTGTACTATAACCTAATTAGTTCTTAAGGTTTATAGTAACTGCCATAAAAATAACATGAGTGTCTCTTAGTTTATTATTTGGGTTTTTTTTTTTTAGGTTGGTAAGGTTAATCAAGCTGGTTGCTTATTTTATATTCCTGACTCTATTATAAACACCCTTTCTCATTTAATGATCAGTTCATAAAGCTTATTCCCTGTGAATTCTTTCAAAGCACACTATCTTAAAAAAATAATTAGCCACACTGACATATCCTACAAATAGGTATAGCAGCTCTTAACTTTGCACTGCTGCTGCAAATATAATATTCGTGGCCATTTTCTTTTTTATTGATGAGTGTGACACAAATATAATTTGCATAAAGAAATCTCCTAGCTATGATTTATAGGTCGTTGGACATAGGGCTCTTTTATTGCCAAGAATGAAATACACACTTGGACAACTGCACTTAAGGAATTTCATCTAAAATGATTGCCCGTCTATGGTGAAGTATTTTGAGATAACAAGCCTTCCCTCCCACTGCCCCCTTAAATAGGACCTTCCCTTTAGTTAACATGGAGGAGAAAAATCAAGCCAAGAGACAAATCAGCATCTCTACTGTAGCAACATAGAAATGAACATAAGCAAATCATCATAATTCTCTACAGGGGGGTGGTTCTAGGAGAGGATAGGACTGCTGGAGTCATATTCGTACTAGCTGTGTCACGATGTTGGATCTATATTTGAATAGCATTTTCAGTTTCTATTTTTGTTATAATTGGGTATTGAGCATCCACAACCTGCTAGACAATATGTAAAGAGTTGTTGCAAGCACAGAGACGAAATAGAGTCCCTGTGCTTAAGGTGTGAGTCCCTATGCTTAAGCCAAGTGTGAATATTCTATGAAACACAAATAAGTGAAACACATATTTGTACTAGTAATTGAAAGTTAAGGTAGTGGCGGACGTGGAAGAGGGCTGCCGATAGGAACTAACTGTGGAACTTTCTTGCTTATTCGTTAGGGAGTGTGGAGTCTCGTTTAAGTAGAAATATGTCTCCTTTGGTCTGTACTCTACCTTCCCCAATGACAAATTCCTCTTCTACAAGGCAGCCCGTTAGATATTTGAAACTCTTATATCTTATTAAGTCTTCTCCAATATAAATTTTGCCAGCTTTGGAGTCTTCCCACATACCACAAGATTACCGAAACCCCTATCCATCATCGTTATGGTCCTCAGGACAGATCTTATTTGTCACTGTCCTCCTCGAAGCATGTTGTTTACACAGTATCTCATCTGATGTTTATAATATTCCTGTGGAAAAAAAGGACAGTTATTTTCCCTTCAAAACACATGAGGAAACTCAGGCCCAGGGGATTAATATCAAATAACCAACTGATATATTTGCAGTGCAAGGTCTCAAAGAGGGATAATTAAGACAACTCACCAGTAGAAAATAAATATTGGTTCTTCAGAATGAGTTCATCACAAAGCTCTCTCACCTCTTTATTTTCTCTTTTGCACATCTGAGCACATGCACACCACACACACACACACACACACACACACACACACACATTGTAATGAATGCGGAGTGCACATACCTCTGATAGGAAGAGAAGCTAGAGACAGAAAACTCTGTGTGTGTGTTTTAAAGATTTTATTTATTTGTTTAAAGAGAGAAAGAGAGTGGGCAGGGGGCAGAGGGCAAGTGAGAGACCATCTCCAGCAGACTCTCTGCTGAGCGTGGAGCCTGACGCAGGGCTCGATCCCACAACCCTGAGACCATGACCTCAGCCGAAACCCAGAGTCGGACGTTCAACCGACTGCACCAGCCCGGTGCCCCTGTGCATTTTTTTTTAATAGGACTTGGGGATGCTGGTGCACAAGTTACATCAAATGGCTTCTTCCCTTTATGACGTGCTCCCTGTCACAACCTGTGTCACGTTTTTATTTTTTAATAATTCCAGCCCTTCTTCAATTGATGGATGGTCTCAATAACTTGGCGAAATGTGGGGAGAGGTGTACTGTCAGTCAGTGTCACTTCATTCTCAGGAGAAAAAAAAGTATTCTCATAAAAAAAACAAACAAAAAAGCAACAACACTGAGAAAATATCCTCCAATGACTCGTGAGAATAACTACCATTTTGAGGGCCTGTTTCATAGCCATGCACTTCAACATATTTTATATATAATAATTGACCTTATGAAATTTCAGTAACCCACACATGAGGCACCTCACTTCCATTTCGTCGATGAGGAGGCTGAGGTTCTGAGAATGGGACAGCTAGCTGCCAAAGAAATTATGGCTCAGGGTCTGGATTTGAATCCTTCTCTGTCTGATTCGAAAACACAGATCTTTGACGCTACCATGTTGCTTTGGCTTGCCAAAATACTTGGTATTTTTTTTCCACAACAGTATTCCACAGACACACTGTCAACCATTTATAGTTTCTCATGTGCTCAGTCACTTTCACTTCGTTCCCCATGGAGCTATTAATAAAAGGGTATTTTGTTCTTATGGCTATTACTGCAAGCATTCTTGCATTGAGTATTTCTTGTGAATTGGATATTTGTTGTGAGTTGTATAATCAAAACCATGTCCTTAGTGTGCTCTTGATATCTCATAGCTATCAGAACCACTAATTAAGGGCGTGTTTCTAGTAAGCTGGGGGAGTAGATTTGGAACCCGGGATTTTCAGCTGTCACAGATTACAGCTCTGGCCACATGAGTGGGTGTGGTGGCTGGGTGGAGAGCTTTGCATGGTGTGGGACTCTTGGTGGTCACAATAGTGGGGGATGTGGCAGCACTTTAGCTGCCTGTCTCCCCTGCCCCCCATCTCCATTACAGAAGAGTAAGAGATTTGTTATGCCAACATAGTTCCCACTAACCATTCTTAATTTCCTCTCTATAAAAATTCTAGAACTAGAACCATAATTTCATCCAATAACTAGAGCAGGGGTTGGCAAACTTTCTCTGTCAAGGACCATTCAGTAGATATTTTAGGATTTGAGGGCCACAGAGCCTCTGTCTCAACTACTCAAGCTTGCCATTGTGTGAAAGCTGCTGTCTTAGCCCAGGGGGCCCTCACAAAATACTAGACGTTTCAACAGGAATTTATTCCCCACAGTTCTGGAGGCTGAGAAGTTCAAGATCAAGGTGCTGGGCCCAATTGGGTACCAGCGAGAGCTCTTTTCTTTCTGGCTTGCAGACCTCTGCCTTCTCACTGTGTCCTCACATCGCTGTGAGTGAGGGAGAGAGAAAGGGAAGGGACGGAGAGTTAGGGTTGGGGTTAGGGTTAGGAGACAGAAAGGGACAAAGAGAAGAAGGGGAAAGAGGGAGAGAGGGAGAAGGAGATCTCTCGAGTACCTCTTCTTATTAGGGCAGTAATCTTATCATGAGGACCTCACCCTCACGGCCTCATCTAAACCTAATTGGGTCCCCAAAACCTTTTCTTCAAATATCATCACATTGGGAGATTAGGGCTTCAAGTTATAAATTTGGGGGGAATAAAATTCAGTTCATCACAGCAGCCAAAGATAGTATGTAAATAATTGAGCATAGTTGTGCTTTACTAAAACTTTACATAAACTGGTGGCTCTCACGGGCCTTAGGGTGTCCATTGCTGAAAGGAGAAGACTGGAGGTTAGCTAGGGAGGACAATGAGTATGCACACAGAATCCTCTCTCCTTGTATTAGAAAGCGAATCTACCACTTGCCACTCAGAGGTTATCATGAAATGGAAAATGCCATACAGCAGAGGTGGCTGCAGAAGCCAGCTCAGTAACACCCACGAGGGAGGCCAGGCTCATGTGGCCGTTGAAAACTAGAGTTCACACCATCTGTAGAAGGGGTGGCTGCTACTCGGTCTGGTTGCACCCTGCCTTGGTGGAATGCCAGCCCAGTGTTGCTTGGTCTGCCTATTTTTTTTCCCCAGAGAAGACAGAAGTACGAATTTTTATGCAAAATCACGTTAGTTTGGTAACTAATTTGCTTTGTGGTTTTTTTTGTTTGTTTGTTTTTCCTTTTTTTTTTTTTTTTAAGAATATGGTCAAACAAAACAAGTCAGCTTGCTCTTGGTCCAAATGTTTGTGAACTAAATGGAATGAGTTCATGAACTCTTGATCTCATGATAGTAGAAGCCTGAAATTTTTACCAGAAGCCCGTGAATTTGGATAAGAAAAATTACTACATCTTTATTTTCTTTAATTTCTAAGTGAAATATAGCTTGTCCTTCAATTATGAAGGTTGGTAACAAACTACAGTATTAGTAGAAGTACCAAAAGAAATCATAGAAATTTTCATATTATATTGTATTTGTTGAAGTGTTTAGGCCCATCACTACTTAATAATTATTGTAGTTATTATAGACATGCTCGTAAGATAAGGTAATTGTTTAAAAAAAAAAGTACATAGATTACTATTTTGTGAATTTTTTTTTAAGATTTTTTTTTAAATTTGAGAAAGAGAGCACATGAGAGTATGAGAGCAGGGAGAAGGAGACTCCCCGCTGAGCAGGGAGCCCGATGCGGGGCTCCATCCCAGGACCCTGGGATCATGACCTGAGCCGAAGGCAGACCCTTAACCGACTTAACCAGGCACCCCACTATTTTGTGAATTATTTTTTAATATTTTGGTAACTGAATTTCAATATAATGTTTTTCATTTGCAATACTATGTATTTTATTTTGTGCACTTAAAACAACTTTTCTGAACTGAGGCCTGTTGTACAGGCTTTACTGGCCTGCTAGAGATGAATACCCCCTGAACTACAGTCAGAAACGGGACTCAGTTGAACAAAAGGACGGGTTGGTGTATTTTTTCCAATAAGAACACAATTCCATAGTTTTCACTAAGTTTAAACATATTCAGAAAAGGCGTAGGAGAGCAACAGAGGAAGGTTGACTCACTTGCTGACTGTATGTATTTATTTACTTAGTTAATGGAAAATACAATTTGCTGGAATGGCAAAATGATGTTTCTCGAGCTGAGGACCAAGCCTCAGGTGCAGGTCTGCAGAGGCAAGCGGCACACCCAGCACAGGTGATACCTAAATTTTAAAGGATTTTAATCAGACTTTTAAAGTAATTAGTGCTTCTACTCATTCTGCCGAGTTGTGATGCAATGAAGTTTATCTTCTGTGTGAAAAGAGTTAACGGAGCAGGTCTGACTGCTGTGCTTTGAAAGACCTGCTTATGAAGCGAGCCCTTGGCTGGCTGGCTTCTGGGAACTTGGGTTTCAGGAGGGTTCCCTCCAGGCTAACAGGGTGAGAGTGGCTCATGGTGCCCACACTGTTTATTCAAACAGTGTGGTCTGTGCTAAACATTTACTTATAGCTGCATTAAGTGTGGTTGGGGTTTTGAGTTCTTTCTAAATATTTCTTCCACTTTCAAGCTAGCATGAACATGTTTTCCTCCAGATGGACTATTTAGATAAGAGGAATAAGGAGTTTTATTTCTATTTTTGGTACTTCTTCTGACAAGACCCTTTGACAAAGTGTGGCCCAGAAAGTATTGACGGGCTCAATGTATATCAATATATATCCATCACGACCCTACTACATACCTAGGGGGTCACGGAGATAAAAGACCCAGTGCCTGCTCTCTAGGGGCCTGCAGTCTAGCAAAGAGTCAGATAAATCCTAACAGAGTCCGAAAAGTGCTATGTGAGGGTTTCATTTAGGGTACACGGTGGGGGATGGGGAGATGAGATGAATCCAACTCATCCCAAGGAGGACACAAGGAGAAATTTTAGGAGGTGATGATGACATTGGCATTAGGATTTCATTTTTTTTTAAAGATTTTATTTATTTATTTTACAGAGAGAGACAGCGAGAGAGGGAACACAAGCAGAGGGAGTGGGAGAGGGAGAAGCAGGCCTCCTGCTGAGCAGGCAGCCCGATGCCGGGCTCGATCCCAGGACCCTGGGATCATGACCTGAGCCGAAGGCACACACTATACCTACTGAGCCACCCAGGCACCCCAGGATTTCATTTTAAACAGAATAATGTTCTAGAGGAAGGAAGGATCTTGTAGATCACGTGGTCCAACTTACTTTCTTTGCAGATGAGAAAACAGACCCAGAGAATTAAATGACTTGCTCAAGTTTGCTTAGCAAATTAGCATCAGAGCTGGGATGGGAATCGAAATGCTTTGAATTCCGTGCTGCTGGTATTTTTACAGGTTAGCCTCGTTTACAAGCCCTGTGTAGAAGATTGTGAGTAAAATGCAACACTTGATTGTGTTCATTTTTAACAGGGAAAAAGGAAGGTGGATGGCCTGAGCTTGCATGTGATTCATAGATTGATTTTAGTGTTTTTCACACCATGTTTCAGGATAAAACCAACAGTGGAGCCCCCAAACCAACCTATAGGCAGTGTTCAGAGCTGTGAATAGGACTCCCAATATCTGTATGAGCCAATGTGTATGGTGTGGCCACAGCAGGTACGTTGCTTGCATTGTGAAGGGTCCTATTTTTAGTAAAACTTGTAACTTACATGTCAGTATTGTTCAAGAGGTGTTACTGAATATGGTGAAATACTGCCTTGCTGATAATCCTGTGGTTCTGATGTACTCTCTGCTATCGGGCCAGTACTTTTAAGAAATATACGGGCTGCTACAGCAGTTAGTATAAACATGTATAAAAAGAAAACTTCCCACATTAAACAAAACTCCTACTTTTTTCCATCTTTGTATTTTGAGTTATTTTCTTAAGAGTCTAGTATTTTCACATTAGAAGTTATGATAAAAAAATATTGATGAGTTTACTGCCCAGAGTGACATTAGTGCTAAATCTGTTAGTTGATTAAAAAAAAGGGGAAGAGGGAGAGGGAGGAAGAATGATTGGAAGGAAGAAATAAAAGAAAAACAAGTATTTCCATATAGAACTGGGAAAATTTGAGACCCGACAGCAGGAAGCAGGGAGGGAATGAGCTGGTACCGAGAATGACTCTGTTAGGAATGAGAATGAAGAATGCCATGTGGTCAATTCCAAAAACTCAAATGAAGAGATTGCTAACTGAAATTTGAAAAGAAAAAAAAAATAGTTACGATTGAACAATGTCAATACGGGCCGAAAACTGGGTAATAAACTGGGCTTCCCTCTTAAAGGCCATATCTATTATATTAATGAGTGTGAACCCCTCTGTAGTTCCAGGTTGAGGCCAGAGAACTATGTGTCTTTTCATTCCGTGGCTCTGCTGAATTTGTTGCTGGTGTTGTGAAAATTTCTAAGCCAAATGGCTGCAGAGAAAATGTTCCTTGTACATCTACTATTGTGATGGAGTGGATCCCCTTGGACATTGATCAAAAGTGATGCCAAGCTGACACTTGCTCTCAGTCGTGGTCTCAAAGAGACATTGCCGCAGAGACCCATCCTGCTCCTAGTTTATACTCCTTTTTACTGAACATCTCTGTAGTTCAGACACAAGCCAATACAGGACCTGCTAATGGTATTAATGTATCCCTTGTATTAATCTGCTCAGAGTGCCATAACAAAATAACACAGACTGGGTGGTTAAACAGAAAGGGATTATCTGACAGTCTGGGGGCCAGAAGTTCAAGACCACGTGCCAGTAGGGTTGGTGTCTGGTGAGAGTTCTGTCCTTGGGTTGCAGATGACTGCGTTCTCGCTGTGCGCTCATATGGCCTTTCCTCTGTGCATGCATGTGAGGAAGGAAAGAAGGAGCTCTCTCCTATCCCTTCTTATAAGAACATTAATCCCAACCTTATGACTTCATTTAACCATAACTGTTCGATTAGAGGCCCCATCTCCAGATAGAGCCGCACTGAGGGTTAGAGCTTGAACATATGAATTTGGGAGAAGGACACAATAACCCCATTTTTTTAAAAATTAAATATGAAGGAGTAACTTTGAGAAGTATTCTAAAATCAAAACTTACAGCTGAACTAGGTCTGCATTACCGGGGATACGCAGCAGCACCAGCGTTCAGGACTGATTTTTGTAACATTGAGGCAATGCATGATTATCAATACTAGCAAAACATTCTTGGGCTCCTACCATGATTTAAGAAAGGATTCCCATTTAAACGTAGACAAATTTCCCCCAAGAATGATGAATACACGTTGTAAATTGGAAAAACGGAACATAGAGGTACTTATTCCTTTCACCCCATAAAGCCAGCGTCCTTTTCTACAAATGGCCCTGCTCTTAAGTAGAGAGTAGCAGAAGCCAGCTGGTCATGTTATGGGTAGGGATAGCACGGATCCTGTATTTTAATGTTACAGTACTAAGAAACAGTGGGTTAGGCTAACTCTTGCAGTTCACACAGGCTCAGAGCTCAGTAACTGTTGTTCTTTCCAGAAAGCATTCTTATCCTGGTGAATCCAGTGGCACAGAATGTCTTTTTTTTCTGTAAGCAGTGAAGCATCTCTAACAAATTACCTTCTATGGATGGAAAACAGACTGGAATCCCGGCTAGCGAACAGGCTTTGAGGACTTGCGTGGTGGACACATGCTGCAGACTACGTGTTTCTCAGGGGTCAGTCCTGGTATCTTTGAAGAAGAACTCTAGGATTGTCGTAAGGGCAGTTCCAACTTCACTACTTTCTTTTCTTCCCCCTTTCTCCCACCCTGACATAACAGCTGAAACAAAATATGGGAATATATTCATTCCACAAGCCTTCAACTTTTGTCATCCCATTAAAAAGACATCACTCAAACACTGTCCACACTTGGAATAAAAGCTAATATGGTCTCCCTAAAACTCCAAAGTATTCTGTAGACTCTATGCTTCTCTCATAGCCTGGACTGTGGTACTTTGGTTTCCTATATACATTTTTGTTTTTTCAACTCAACAATGAGCTCCTTAAAGTAGGTATTTTCTGTGCTCTCTTCACTGCCAATGAGCAGAATAGTGCCCGCTGTGTCGTTGAATGAGTGATTTGGTGAATGAATGAAAAGGGAAGCAGACATAACCAGCCAGCACAGTTTTTATCCTTACTGACTGGAATAATCACTGTCATCCAGAAAAACAAATGATACCCTTGACAATTTTGGCAAAGAACCTTATGAAATAGGATTATGAAAAGGACCATTACTAATTAGTGTTAAATCACAATTAGAGTTGAGCCCTGTATGCCGGCAGATTCCGCACAAGGCAGCGGTCTCTCCAGCATGTTCCGAGTACAGCAGTCTTGACATCATCGTGTGCATTAAGATCACCTGATGCCAGGGGCTGTGATCCTCAGAACAGTACCTTCCTCTCATTCAAAAGGACTTTGAAGAACAAACTTTTTTTCTCAGTTTCTTTGGAAGAATCTGCATACACCCTTGGATGTGAGCAGGGGGCAGTTACAATTTTCATTCTCTTGGCTGATCATCAGGATTGCAAATTCGCTGTGAACGCCCGGGCACCACTAGCTCTGCTTCCGTGCGGCGGCTTGTAGAAGTTTCCCCTCCAAACCGAGGGAGCTCGCTGCCTTGCAGTTTACACAATACAGACTCTGTCTCGTTTGAGCTTCCAATCGACACTGTAGGGAAGGGAGCTAAGAGAGGTGAGGTGACTTGCTCATGGCCACATGGCTGATCGCCGCTCTGAGGTTCCAGCCTCCATGTCTCCTCTCCAAACTGGCTCTCATTCCACTGATGGGGGTTAAATAGGCCGACTTTCAGCAATTCCAGAAGTTTATCATGTGCATTTAGAGGAAGCAGAGACTTAATTATGCAGTCTTTTGATTCCTTAAGCTGCTTCTATTTAGGGCTCTCTTGATCCGCTTCCAGATCTGCTTCCAGAATAAAACCTTTTCCACATTTAGCTACCAGGACGTAGGTTCACAGATCCCTCACTCTTCAGTGATGCCTCCAAAGCGCTATTTAAGGACAGAGTTTCCCAAGTTTCACAGTGGGGGCAGGATTCAGTCATTTACCAACATACTTGACAGTCGATTATACTGTCTGTTTGATAGCTCCTCTTTTCAAAACTAGAGTTTATTTTTATTGCAAGAAAATATGTATTCTAGTAGTAAACGAGGGAAATAGATAAGCCTTTAGTATAGTCAGAAGAGTATTTAACTAACGTAAGAAGGTAGACATTTTATAAATCATTTTTCTTGGGAATCTTCAAAGTAGTCAACCGTCCACTTGAAACATTTGTTTTAGGGCTGAATCCTGCCTGACAATAGTGCCTTTTTAGGGTCATCATAGCTGGATCCCAGACTGTTCATTTCCATGTGTCTACCACTTCTTAATTCTCAACCATTAATGTTTGATGAGGGGCCTCTGAGTGCTATGTCACACCATCTTCATTTAAAGGAAAACCCTCCTTTTGAATGAACCAAGCAAGGATTTCTATTAATATCACGACTGAAATGTATGTAATAGTTCCTTCCCTAATTCCTTTTGGTGTTGATTTGAATTTCGAATACATGCAGTTTTCCCTATACTAATTTCTTATGTATCTTTTTCCTTCTCTGTTATGGAAAAAGAAGTCGATGGATCACCTTTGTGGTTGTATATGTAGTATATATATAATATATAACAATAGGTGTGTATTTTACATATATATACATATTACCTATATGTATTTTACATATATATATGTATATATATATAAAATGTTAAGTTTGGATCTGTTCATGGATCTGTATTTCAGTATATTTTCAGGCAGAGCTCTTTTGGGGGGTTCCTCCCTTCCCAGTCCCCAAGATAACATCTAAATTTGATTACATAATTTGTCCTTATAGGGATTTCTTCCCTTCACTTTTTGAGCTTAATCCACTGACTCAGCTTTTTCTGTCCTCTGAGGAACCTGAAAAAATACTGAGCTCAATAGACATGTATTCAAAAGGTTTCCATGCTGATTCTGAGAAGTAGCTTTTATAACAATTACAACAGATTTCGAAAGGTTATTCAGAGGAGGGGTTTCAAGATGTTTACAGTGAATTCAGTGAATTCAGACTATTGCCAAAAAAGCAAAATAAATATTGCATTAAAATATATTAGTATATGTAGACTAGAAAGCATTTTAGAGCATTATATACATTTTGCAAATAAAAAAATAGAGATCTGCTCTGTGGTTAGACTGAATTCTTAATAGTTAAGTATTATGACCAAAATAGTATCTGTCTTCCTGGAATGTCCATTTTTTTTCCCCATCTGAGAGGTGCATTTCATAGATTTTGACATTCCAATCAAGTGATCTTCCCCAAAGGAATCAAATCAAGTCATCCTACCAAATAATCAGAGACACTCAGATGACCCAGTGAGGCTACAGTAATTTCTCCCATAGACAATCATTTATTTTCTGCCTCTTCTTTCTGAATCAGGTTATACTTGATTTACCCAACACTTTCAGAAGTTGGCATTTGGTTTCACTGGGGTTTGCCCTGTGTCCACAGTTTGATCCTTTTGAGAGTGATGTCATCTGTTGTAAAAGTTCAGCAGAGGCGCCATCCCTTAGGAAACTCACAATCTGGAAGGCAAACTGCAGAGGAAAGACGGTAACTGCTCATTTTGCACGTCGGAAGCAGCTAGGTTCCCCAACAGCAGCACACAGAAGTAATGCTGGGCACTGGACCCTGTCCAGGAATTTGCTTTCCTCTTTTACAGGTGCTTTAGCAACAGCTTTAAATGTGGTTGTGAATGGCAGCATAATCCCAGCAGGTTAGATGGGTAATATGTAACACAGGTCCTTTGCAAATTAGTTTCCCATGACAGGAAGATACATAACCCCCTCTTGAGTGAGAAAAGCGTGTTTCCTAGTGTTTGGAAATTCAGAAGGCGGGATGTCGAATGACCCACTTAGCCATTGGAGAGTGCACTATTACATGGGGAAGGGTCTGCAAGCACAAGAGATCAGATCCAACCTTCCGGATTTATGACTCCATAAAATGAGGCCAACTGCCAGCTTGTTAATGGCAACATTGCCACACCTGACAGTCACTGAGTGGCTCGTTACTGTAATCATACACCAGGAAGACTTTCTCCATAGGCTGTTGGGAGTGGCAATGGTCGCGTGGAGTAAAGAAAGTGCCTGGCGGGGCCTCAGTCCCTTTATTCTGATGCAGCTGACTTCTCCCAAGGGTTTGTAGAGAAGGTCGCAATATGGCTGTTTGCCCTGGTGAGAAAACTATGAGAGATTTGGATTTGGTTGCTTTGCCAAGCTCAAAAAATCTCTGTTTTGGGGTTCCTGGGCCATTCTACTTGGCACATTCCTTTTAGAAGGGTGTTTTTAATTGTGAACCAGCAATTCTGTGGAGGTTGACAACATAAACGAAGCTCAAGTGATGCTGAGAGAGGGAGAGAGAACTTTAAAAATTCAAAGAACCCCCAAGACAAGTCTGTCAGCAGAAAAGATTTGCAACAAATGTAATTATATGAAAATGTATCTGATGCTTGAGGGTAAGCTGGCTTTACTATGCCAAACAGCATATAAGACACTTGAATTTCCAGTTTTTGAGTAAATTTTATAAAACAAACGTATCAATCTCTTTCTGGAAGCACAGGCACTTCAGTATTTTCCATGGTCATATATTCATATCCCAGAAATAAATTTGCCATTGATGCCATAGAAGTTCAAATTATCCAGGTATTTTTTCATTTTGTCCAAATCCCTTTCAGAAAAATATGACCAATTTAGAAAACTGCTATTTTAGATTTCAGTGAGTGGCAGGATTCAATAGTCAGGTGCATTCCAGTCTGTCAAAGATGCAGCTGATTAATTTTGATTAAAGATCAGAGATGCATTTTAATACCTCACCAAAATAAAATCAAACTAATGTGAGGGACCAGGGCTATGATAAAGACAAACTATACCCATTCATACAGCAACAAAAGTGGTTATTTTAAATGGAGAGCAAGGCCAAAGGTTTTCCTATATTGAGATATAAAAAGACCTCTGTTCTCTAAACTAAAAATTTGAGATCACATCTTTAAAATATGGGACAGTGAAATCATCAAAATTTAGACAAATGGAAGACAACTTGGGAAAAAAATACATTATGAAACTTGAATTGCTATTTTATAAAAGAATCTAAGCACCTTATGCTGTGATTTTGGCTCCTTCCTCAAGGACCAGCTCTGTCCCCACTTTCTCCATTTTCCTCCTGTCCTCCAGCTCCACGTGACTTCTCCTTTCTCGGTACTCCTGTACCACACACCATTGTAGCATTTTCTTCAATATTTACTGTATGTTGCTTTGCAGGGTTACGTGTATTCAGTAGGTGGCCTGTCTTCATGCATTGGCTATTAAGCTATTAAAGATAGAGAAATGTCTATTATCCCATACCTCCAGCTGTTCTTTGTGCTCTAGCACTCCAATGATATTTCTTGATTGAATGAGTGAGTAATAATATTGCAGAGTTTATGGATTTAAAGCAATGTGTGCTGCTTCCCTTTCTAGTCGTAGAGCCCGATACCCATGGAAGAGTAAGCAGTGAGGGGAAAGTAGCAGGAAAAGGGGTATCTGATTTATTTTTTTAAAAATTCTGATAATTATTAGGATAGTTTTGAATGTAGACTTAATAAGAATTCGCAAAGATTACACTTTTGAGAAATTAGAAAATTCTTTGCGAAATTAAACATGAAAAATTTAGACTTGCCATTGGATTACTGTGAGCAAATACATCTTAACTGGTTAAAACTTGTCCAAAAATAGTAAAGGGAAATGGCAATATTTGGGATTCTCCAGGAGGCACTTGAATTATTTCTTCACTAGAATTAGACATTGAATTTAGAATAAATCTTTAGTTGTTTTGGTGAAGGAAAAGGGAGAAAGCATGTCCTAAACACATGGCTCCGTCACTCTTAAACAACTGTAGGCAGAAGTGGGCCATAGCTTCTACCCAATTCAAAAAATAAAAGTGATCCTATTTACACTCATAGCCAAGGGGCATCTATAGTCTTTCCCAGGGGATGTTCTAACATCTGTCTTTGTAAGGACTAGAAAGCCAGCTTCGGGTTCAAGTGTATGATCTTGTGCACATGAGTTTATCACGATGCCTCTGTTCACACATCTATAAAATGAAATTAACAGTAGCCAACAAATATCCATGGAGTGCTTCTGAAGTGCCAGGCACTTCTCTAAATGCAGAATATCTAGGAGTGAATAAAGCAGATATTTCCCCATCTTTGTGGGCTTTAGGATCTAGTACCTCCCTCACAGCCTTGTTGTATTAAGTGCATACAGACTATCCCACATGAGGTTTTAGTGAATGTTAGCAGTGATGGTGCCAGTGATGATGGAGATGAAGGTCGTGATAAGGACGCATTTCAGAAATGGCAGTGCCAGACTGGTGCCCACGATTCTCTCCCAAAGTTCTACTGGGAAGAGGTCGTCAGGCCGTAGTCTCAGTATCAGCTGTCAGTCACCGGTGATAAGGGAAAAGTTAACAAGGCGCCTCGGTCTAATCTCTGTAGAAGATAGAATCCCCCTCTTGTGAACAAAATGTAATCGGTAATGCCAAGGACTTCCATACACAGCAGTAAAATATGCTGAAAATTGCAGAAATAAACATTTCTACGCTTGCCCCAAATAATGTTGAGTTTTTCCAGAGGAAATGCCTACTTTCTTCTGTTAACACAAAACAATATCTATCTCTACCTCTTTCTAAATTCCACACATTTAGCATAACTTCTATTACTGGTAAACTCCCAACTGTGGTCTCTAACACTGGATGAAATGATTTGGTTGATGATACATATTAAGGGAGCAGACAGGAGTTGGGGATGTCAAGGCCAGTTCTTGGCACTTTTTGCTCATGGATTGTATTTCTGTAACCTAGGTTAATGAGCAACGTCCATGCTCTGTTTTGTTGTGTGTGCTAAGATTAGCATTAGCCAATGTACTTTGATCTAAAAACTTGCACTTCAACTATAGGTTCTAAACTTATGGTGAATTATATCTGACTGTCTGAGCATTCTGCTCAGAGTTTGACTGTCTGAGCATTCTGCTCACCATTGAACTACTCCTCCCAACCAAGCCCCTGTGGCTGTAGTAACAGTGAACTATGTAAATGTGTTTCCCTTAAGGGTGACACTCAGGGAAAGCAGTGGGACAAATGGAAAAGAGCTTTTCTATCTGTGTCTGGTATTAACCCAGTAGCTAACCAAGTAAACCAAGAGCTAAGTTCATTCTTTTATTTAGAACCCGAAACTAAATTTGCATTGCACTTTTAGAAGTGAAAGGCAACTACGT
This sequence comes from Phoca vitulina, assembly GCF_004348235.1. Taxonomy (NCBI): domain Eukaryota; kingdom Metazoa; phylum Chordata; class Mammalia; order Carnivora; family Phocidae; genus Phoca; species Phoca vitulina. Next base: position 34,966,768 of record NW_022589710.1, on the reverse strand, counting down.
TTTCTTTCATAAAATTTTTAATTTCACCTGCCTTTAACATTAGGACATCTCGGGGCGCCTGGGTGGCTCAGTTGGTTAAGCGACTGCCTTCGGCTCAGGTCATGATCCTGGAGTCCCGGGATCGAGTCCCGCATCGGGCTCCCTGCTTGGCAGGGAGTCTGCTTCTCCCTCTGACCCTCCTCCCTCTCATGCTCTCTGTCTCTCATTCTCTCTCTCTCTCAAATAAATAAATAAAATATTAAAAAAAAAAAAAAAAAACATTAGGACATCTCTGAAGGACTTATTTAAAATATATATATATACTACTTGCATCCATTCATCTGCTTGTGAAAGAACATAATAAAGAAAGGCCACTGGTATGTAGAGAAAGAGAAATATTGCTTGAACAAGCTCATACCACTAGTCAGATCTGTTAAAGAAAAGGTGAGCTCATATCTTTCCTTTTTGTAATATTCCCTGCAAGAAAAAGTTGCTCATTTTATTCATGTTTGACATTTCATAAAAAAGGTAAAATTCATTTTTAATGAAAAATATTCCACAGGGTTATTTTTTTTTTTTAAAGATTTTATTTATTTATTTGAGAGAGAGAATGAGATAGAGAGAGAGAGCATGAGGGGGGAGGGTCAGAGGGAGAAGCAGACTCCCTGCTGACAGCAGGGAGCCCGAAGCGGGACTCGATCCCGGGACTCCAGGATCATGACCTGAGCCGAAGGCAGTCGCTCAACCAACTGAGCCACCCAGGCGCCCTCCACAGGGTTATTAATTAAAAGAAATGCAGGAAGAAAAATCCATCATTTAAAAAAGAGCAACTCATGAATAAGAGAAAGTTTCAGGAAAAACTACAGCTCAGTGAAATCCTCTCAGGATTGCTGGCTGGCTGGGCAACAAGTTTTGCATCAAAGCTTTGGTTAACTTAGAATAGTAGCTCCTTGAGCTTATTGCTTGAATCTTTGATTATACTTCTTATTTTTGGCCCATTGTTCTCACCAAATTGTAAACTACTTGAGGCCAAAGATTATGAATAATGTAATCATAGCACCTAGAGTATAGTATTTTCTACTGTAATGTTCAAAAAATGTTTGGCAGGTGATTGAATCAATATTTGAGTGTCTCCTATTTACAAGAGGACTGAATATAGTTATTATTACGTGACTTTATGTTCCCCTAACATAAATAATATCTCTAGGAAAAGGTTAAAAAGGCTAGAATTGTTTAATTTGTTGAAGAGAAGTTAATGCTATAAAAAAAATCTGCAACAGATAACAGTCATGAGAAAATTGTAACATATATTTTCCCTTTGGTGAGTCATACTTTCCTCTCACCTCCTGGAACTTCTACTCTTTCCTCCATCCCCACTCCCTATAAACCTTATTCTCCACACAGCTTTTTAGAGCTTAGAAATAGCCACTCTTCTGCCAAGTTTGACATCTATCTCTTGGGGCATTGTGGAGGTACGAGGGATCCAAGATAGAGTATTCCTACGTTCAGCTCATATTTGGAACCAATTGAGAGTTCAAAATACGACTTATTCCTAAGAAAGCTGATGTGGCTTTAGGGCTTTATCAAGTGGACTTTCTACATGTTAGCCCTGAGTTAGGCGTATTTACCATCTAGGCACTGGTCTGGCTGGGAAACCAAAGCTCTTCCCTAATATGGCAGAACCTGCTCTGACACACTCGTGCCTCAGTAGATGGGCCAAATGCTCCATCTCTGTAGAAAGGACTCCTCAGAAAGGGGGGAGGAAATGGATAGGCTCAGTTTCTTTTTCCAACCTCACTAACCAGAGAGATGGCTCCTTTTCTGGGGAAGAGGAAGTGAAAGATGGAGGAAAATGTTAGGAATATTAGCCTAGTAGAAGTCACTTCATTTGTATTCTCCCCTCATGAGTACAAGTGGAATCATAGTGCTTATGAATCATTTATAACATACAGGCATGACATCCATATGCATAAAATATATAACATTTATAACACATACAACACTTATATACATTTATAACACGTATAAGACTGATAACAAATACATATGAATATATAAAAATACATATGTATGTATATAGCACATATTTCACAATATAGTGCACGTATTACATATTACGTATGTATATTTACACTTTAAAAGACTATTCAATCTCTACCAGTGGAATTCCAGACAAAGAGATTATGACCTGAAGGATTGCAGGTAACATGGAGGAGTTGCTTTGTGGCCACGAACATTTTGGGGGATGATTTAGATCAGACCATAGGAAAAAGTGAGGATTGTGGACTAAGGACAGCAGAATCACTTGGATGCTTTTGTCAAGTTGCAGATTCTTGGGTCCCACTTCAGATACTGAACCACAGTTAGCAATTATGGGGGGCAAGGATTCACAGGTGATTCACATGGATGGTAGGACTGGAAAGCCACTGCATGACTTTAACGTGTACGGGGGATTGTGATCACCTCCCCCCCCCCCCAAAAGGAGAGAGAGAAAATGGCTCAGCTATACGGTGAATTATTTAGATTATGAATGAAGCTGTCCTGACAATAAGGGTGACCGGGCAAATGGCTGCTCTGTATGGAAACTGTGAATAGTTCCAAGCGTGCAGCATTTTTTACCTAGAGATTCCTGGCACTCACATCCGTGCTGGGACATAGGATCCATATGGGAAGCAGGAGTAATATTATCCAGTCTGTCTTCTCATGGACCTCTGTGATGAATATCCTAGCCCCTCACCAACGTTCAGCCCCCATTCAGCCTTTATTCCAAGGCTCTCTCTGGCCCCTTGCTTCTAACCAAAGTCCCCCTTCCAAGGATTGCTTAAGTAAAAATAAAGAAAACATATGTAATTAGTTCTCTGAACATTTTAAACCACATATCACATAGGTATTAAATTCATACTTGTTCACAGAGCTGATGAACTTGGGACTTTTGAACACCCCATACAGTGTTAGATGTTCTAAGGAATGACTGCTTTTGTTGGAAAGCCAGACTCAACTTCACACTGATCTTAGGTTAAAGTTGTCTTTTCTAGGATGACAGCCTCTTACAGTGTGAAGACAGCATGTTATTCTTTAGAAGTAGTGTGGCTGCTGCCCTGTCTGGGACAACATAGGCCTGAAGATGGGGGGAAAGATGACATTTTGAGACTTCCCAGCTCATGAGCTTGTGGTCTACATAGACAACCTGAGTAACCTGCCACTGACTTGATTTCCCACACAGGATAAATTTTGTGCGTTAAAAGCCCAGAGATTTGACCTTCACTCTTGCGGGCAACTTGTAATGTCAGCATCTTACAGGGAAGCAAAGTGGTAAAGAACTCCCTCTGCTAGACTCCAGTTGAAACAAAACTGTAGAGGCAAAGACCAAAGACCAAAGACCATAGTGTGAAGGTTGGGGCTAGTTGTCAAGGAGAGTGAGTTTTCATTTAGTTGTTGTACTTGTTACTTCAGAGTATATAAACTCATGTGGTTATACTTCCTTTCCCAAAGATACGGGGAAGATATGAAAAGCTCTTTTTGTCTTTCTTTAATATCCCAGACCATAATAAGTTCCCTCTCTCTCTCCCTGCCTCTCTCCTCTCTCTTTCTCCGTATATATAAAATACATATATATATTTTTTACTTGATTTGATGTCAGGAAGTCCATTTGGTGGTATTCTGAGACTACCTGTGATAGTATGGAAAAAAATTACTGACTAGGAATTAGAAAATCTGTATTTTAATCATGGTAATATTTCTTACTTTCTTCATTCCTTGGGTGACTGACCACCTTAACCTCTTGTGCCTCAATTTGATTATCTTTAAAACTGGAATAATTATAACATCTGACACTTCTGTAACTCTTAAAGTTTAGAAATCTATTGAAAATGCAGTGTTTTTTTATGTTACTTCAGGAAACAGATCATTGTCTCCATTTTATAAATGAGAAAACCAAGTCCTACAGAAGCAAAGTAACTTGCTAAGATCCCTCAGTGTTAAATGGCAAAGTAATAGTCCTGGAACCCAAACCCAAATCTTCAGAAAGTTGACTAATTTTGCTTTTATGAATGTGTCTTACAGAGCTCAAGGAATTATTGCGAGCAGTAAGTGAGGTAACAGCAGAAGAGTTTTTTTTTTTTTTTAAATCACTAGTTACACAAATGTAAATTAATATTTAATAAAGTGGAATTGTCTTTACCAAAGAAATCCTTCAATATTCTTACTTTTCTCTTTAGTTCCTTGAGGTTAGAAGAGTTTAAAGCTGATATGGGATAAAGAAATTAATATAGAGAACATACCTTTGGATGGCAGTTCAAGAACTTAATTCCTTATTGCTTTGTTGAGTCACCATTCCGAACCAGGCCGAGGCTGTTTCTTGGCTCTTCTATGGGATAAAGACCACACTGACATCTCCCAAGTACACGTGGTGCTCTGCAACCAGCTTTCTTGTCCTGGATAAGAGAGCTTTCTTTCAAAGCCTACACCATTCAGCAAATTTCTAGTGACTTCCACAGCTGGTACTCAGGAGAAACATTAGCCACTGTTAAACAAATACCTGTTATTGCTCACCTTGAAGCCACCAGGAATTGTCCATGTGAAGAAATAATTTCTTTGCAAATTGAGCCCTGCCATTCACAGCTTCTGTCCTTGTGATTTTTGATGATGGCCTCATATTTGAACCACTCGATTTTTTTTGACTGTGGTGTCCTGGTGCATATACCCTATTCTTCCAGAGTGGCAATCACTCCGGCTTTTCACTGCATCTTTTCTACTGTGGAGAATGGCTGCTTAGCTGTTCATGATGCTCCCTAATGTGCGAATTTCATGTGTACATCACATATACATGAAATACACCCTCCAAATCTGGTGGAAATTAGTCTATTTTTGCATGATGTGGTGGTAGATTGAAACAGATAATTTGATTTATATAAATTTAGAAACATAAAACAGCAAGCTTGTAAGTTGTAAGTTCTAAGTTCAGCTTGGGTGGTGTGGTGTTTCAGCTACCAGCATGTTTTCACGATGGACGACAGAACTTTCTAAAAACAAAGAGGCTGCTATAGATTGAATGTGTCCCCTGACCCCCAAAATTCATATGTTGAAATTCTAAGGTGAAGGTATGAGGAGGTAAGGCTTTTGGGAGGTAATTAGGTCATAAGAGCACAGCCCTAATGAATAGGATTAGTGCCTTTATAGAAGAGGCCTGGGAAAGATCCCTTTGCCCTGTGCTCTGTGAGGGCACAGAGAGAAGGCGCCCTCTATGAACCAGAACACAGCCCTTTACCAGACATGGAATCTGCTGTGTGTGGTCTTGGTCTCCTCAGCCTCCAGAATGGAGAGAAATAAATTCTGCTATTGATAAGCCACTCAGTTCATGATATGTTTGTTATAACAGTTCAAACAGACTAAGAGATCCACATCCAACCAACAAGTATGTGTTGAGTGACTACTGTGTGACAAAAAGTGGTGATGGAATAAACAAATAATAATAATGAAGTGAAAACCCTCTTTTTAGCATCAGTTTCATTCTGGGAATTAAATTGCCAAGATACAGGATGGAATCGAGTGGAACACATCCAGAGAATTTGAACCTCTGTGGATACAGGCAACTTAGCAAATACAGGTGGTAAGGAGCCATCCCAGCCTCCAGCTGGGCATCTGCAGGTAAAGGCGTTTGTGTTTTGAGACTGATTCCTAACTTTCACCTTGACAGTTGAAGCAGGGACTCTTGGAGTGCTGCAAACAGTGTTTTTCCACCCAGGCTGTCTGTTAGAATCACTCCCGGAGCTTTGAAAAAAATGTCTGATGCTGAGCCTTACCCTAGAGATTCTAATTTAAATTGGTTTGGGACAAGGCATAGGTATCTTTTTTTTTTTTAATGTTCTCTGAGGGATTTTAATGCACAGCCAAGGTTGAAAACTATTGTAGTAGATTAGTGATTCTAAAACTGTGTGCAAGAATCACCTGGGGTGGCAGGGGTGGGGGGGTGAAGGGTGGGAGGTTGGGGGAGATTGGTTAAAATTTAGATTCCTGGGACTGGCCTTCAAAGATTCTGATTTGGTTGGTCTGAAGTGGGACCCCGGAATCTACCCTAAATGATTATAACTTGGATGCTTCTTGGAAAACACTTTGAGAAACACCCCTTGTGAGCTTTAAGTATTTGTAATCTCATCTGCTGTCTTGTGGGAACCAGACTAGAGATTTCAATTCACTGAAAATGAGTATCTAAACTCATCTTTCTCAGATAGCTACAAGAAACGAATGTAGCAATTTATTCCTTATTATTTTTAAAAAATGTCTTGTCCATCTCCATCATCTATAAAATTAGATATTTGCTGTGCAAGAGCTTCTCACCTTTTCAACATAGACTCAGTCTATGAAATCTTTAAGAGTTTCAGTTTTCATAAAAAATGAATTGAATTATTTTTATTCACTTTATTTAGGATTTTTGCTTAACTCATTTTTATGTTGACTTATTTCTGTTAAAGCCTGACAATAAAACCTAAAAGAAATGAAGATCTTTCATAAATCTCAAATAAGCTGAATCACATACTATAAGGTACCTTGTACTCTTTTGCTACTTATGACATCAGCTATTCTAAAGCTTATAAAATATGTTGTATACTCGTCATGCCACCAGTTTCGAGATGTTATTTCATTGAATCCTACCAAGCCTTTGAGGACGATATTACTATTCCATTTTATAATCCAGAAAACTGAGATCCATAGAGGCTAAGATTAAGTTGATCCCCAAGGTTGTAACCCTTTGATAAGCAGCAGAAATGGAATTTACACCACAGGGTCTCACTTTGAGGCCAGTGGTCTTTTCTTATACTTAACTGTCTTCACCTACAAAAAATTTTTGCAGAATTAACAACTTTTCATTTAAACCACGAAGGTGATTCTGTCTTTGCATGGATATTTATTAAAACACAATTGTAGAGGGTGTTGTAAAATAAAAGCCAAAACCCAAACTATCTTACTGCCTAAAATTTTGAGCCCAAAGTTTCTTTCTCACTTTCTCTTTCCGTCTCTCTGACAAGACATTTAAAGAAGAAATCATAATAAGTAAGCTGCAAATACCACTCATGTGGGTGCATCCTCCCCGGGCCCTCCATTATCACCAGGCCAGAGGAAGGGACTAAAACAGGTCCTACAAGATACCAGAAGAGATTCCAGAGCTTTTACAATCTAAAATCTGGATAACTCAATCTTCATTTTAACTGAAAGTTGGCTTGGTATGTTCAGTTTATTAAAAGAATTGAATCACGGGGTGCTAGCAGTTCACTATCTCCCTGCAGCCTGTACCCCCCTATCTACCGAGCCTGCATTACAATAGAAGGTCACTCCATCTGCACTATCATGAGCTTTCCCTGAAAGCTTTTCTCCCGTCCCAATCTAGCCTATTAGTAGAGCAGGTTCTTGTATTGTCAATCATCCTCTCATCTGAAAATATAATACGGTCTTTTCTTTTCCTCCTACAGCTGAAGCATTAAGTACCCTAGAAAAGTTCTTAAGGAATAGATGCAAACCACTTCATCTATCAGGACATTTGTTTTGCAGGGAAAGCTCCATCATGAGTCTTATTCACCTAACAGTCGATTTAGAAGCATAAGATTATAATGCCCTTAAAAATGTAACAGGGATGCCTTTTACACGTATAAGCATTTTCCTTTTTTTTCATACTCAAAGAAATCAAAGTATATGTTTAAATGACTTCTACTTAAAATAAGATGTATCTGGAAATTAGCAGATTACATTTAGTTAAGTAAGTAATGGAAGCCAGAAACGAGACTATTAACAGCTTCCCATGAGTTCTTTGTTTTAAATTGCTGCACAGAGAGCTCATCAGTCTGTATTGCTGTAAAGAGACAAGGGGAAGGCTTTACATGTCAGTGGGTATTAATTCCATTCTTAGCAAGTATTATCCAAAAGTGATTCCTTGACACTAAACAATCAGCTGTGTGATGGAGAGTTGACTAAACTTCATTTCCACCTCCCTATTAAATATTTTTTATTTTATGCATAGCCTGCCAAAATAGATGAATAACAAGGTAAGCTTAATAAAAATAAACAAAGGAAGAAAATCAGAATGAAGTGCAAACATAGGGATGTTATCCTTTTAGGATTACATCTCTTACTTGTCATGTTCTTCTCTGAACTAGCTTCACAGAGCAGGAAGTCTTTTTCAGAGTGGGGCAGAAACAAGGGGCAAGCCTAAGTGCCCTGTTAGAAAGCCGGCCGGGGAGCAAAATGGGATAAGGGCTGGTGAGCAAGAGTGCAATGGACAAAATAGTATCCGACCAGTGAGGCAAGAGATAGAACTGTATTATTATTATTGAGTTTCTGAGATTAGGTAAGACAAATAAACACACACAGACCCAAGGATGGACAATGGACAGATGGAAGATACTGATAAGAACTCTATGTTTCTGTAGTCAAATATACTCTCACAGTCCATATGCACAGCCTCTGTATACTGTGGCCACATGGTTGTTTAACAAACATATGTTGATATCTTAGTCCATTCCGTCACAGTGTCCCCTGCTTGCTCTTTATTCCCCTGTTGGTTTAACCAGATCTGACTTGTTTAAATGTGTGATGTCTAGGAATGGAGAACAGCTTAACTATTGGTCTGTTAACTATATGGTCTGTTCATCTGTCAAGAGAAAGGGTTCTGAACACTGCTGATTCAGATGTTAAAACATTCCCATGCCCCCTCCTCAAAAAAAAAAAAAAAGAAAACCATCATCTTACTTTGCTAAAAGGTTTACATTTAATTATGTTCTGTGTTTAGAGGCTATTATAAAATACCATTAAACTGTTGTTGTAAATCAAAGATAATGTTCTATTGGCAATCCTTGAGATACACAGCAAACTTTTCCTTCAGTTCTTCAAGCTACCTGCAGGTTTATATGACAAAAAGTAACACTCAAATCCCATGCCCAGGGTCCACAGGAACATAAATCTTTGTCCGGTTGTAATGTTTGTGCAGAACTTTCTCATATAAGCATTTCAGTCCGCACAACAGTGTTGTGATTGCAACTGGCAAGACTTTGGGATTTACAGTTTCAGTGGGTCACAGAACTCCCTATCAAAAGTTTTCTCCATTAAGTTGGCAAATGTTGATGTTCAGTAGACAGTATCTTAGACATTCCCCGACACACCAACGTATAATTTCTTGTTTTTCAAACGCTGTGTTATTTTAACACTGCCCTCAAAACTTTTCCTCTAAGAACTCCTAAATGCCCTGGCACAGAAAGGGAAAAAAATTCCCTACACAAATAGTCATCATTTTGACTAGAGATTCTGAGTCCGAGGTCCAAATGCAGGCTTTGAAGAATTCTACTAAACTTTTGAAATAAGATTTAAAATTTTTCATGTCTTAGACAATGTGTACTATTGAGGGAGGTTTTTAAAGTTTTATCAGATTCCCCCCAAATATGTAGCACTCAAAAGATTGAACACTTCTTCAGATCTAGTTAAGAAATCCCATGTACCACGCTGTCTTTGACTATATACCAGAGTATAATTTGTACCAGAGGGAATGTTGACCAGAGACATTATTAATTTCCACAGATTAAAGATGACTCCTGAAAAACCACATTGCCCTTGAAACCTACTTACAGATAAAGTTGCCACAAATCTGTCTAAATTCTTTTTGAAATTTTTGCTGCTCCTGGTCAAGTTATTCCCCCTTTCTAACATCCCCCAACATCCTCTTGAGACTTCTCTTCCTATTGAAGTCCTTTATGACCTAATTAAAATAGCACAATTTCTAAAAACTTTTTCAGAGGCCCTCAGTCAGTTTCCTTCTCTCACAGTGTACATTTGGTTTGTGCATTTCTTTTATTGAAGAGCCTCTTAGAGTTTGATTTGTATTGAGGTTCTCTATGGCTGTATGTTCCTAACTAGATTGCAAATTCCTGTGAAAGAGAGAGACCAGGTTTTATTTATCATTTCTCATTCCATCAGGCACAGTGCTTGGCCCTCAATAGATACCTAAGAAATGCTTCCTAATTAACTATTTGATGAATGTTAAGTTGATACCGAATGTCCTAAGTATGATTGGAGGATCTGATAGGGAGATGGACACAACTGTGCATTATTCATGGAAAACTTACTTGGCAGGAACATTACTAGCATGTGTAAATCATAGTGGGCAAGGTAGATTAAAGAAACCACAGTATGATGTTTTAAAATATTTTCTCTTCCCTTTTTTAAATGAAGTGATACACTCTCAGTCAATAATGCTGAGTCTCATTCACTTATAATGAGCCCTCTGTGGCACCAAGAAAGCTTAAATGTCCTAGGTATTTTGCTATATACTCAAGTATGTTCAGTAACTCTTAGCAAGTGGTAGCTATTAGTAATGAATGTTGCATTTTGCAGATCCCACTTTTTACAAATTTTCAAGCAGTGCTTGACAGGGATTCCTTTTACTTTTTCTTTTTTAGAACCTATTTTCAGTAAGTCTGACTTCTCAACAATTAAGAACATCATCTTTTATTAATTACCTTTTAACACACAGAATCACTTCCATTCTATAAAACCCTGAATAGATTTATTCTAATAATAGCTAATATTTATATAACACTGTAAAAATTACACATGTAATTTTATATGCATCGTCCAAGTTGACCCTCAGAACAATAGTGTGAGGTAAATAAAGGGGATTTTATCCTCCTCATTTTCACAGATGAATAAATAGACTCAGAAGCTCCTTACCCCAGGCCATTTACCTCTGGTAAGTGATTCAGTGGGGGTAGAGGACCCAGGATTCTTTCTTCAGTGGCAGTCGGTATTCATTCTACCACTTTGTGTTATCTCTAAGGTACCTGAGATAATTTATTTATTCACTCAACAGATACGCCTTATGCATTTTTTATGTGCCAGATTCCGTATGTTCTGGGCACTCAGCATACCTCAGTGAACAAACAGATATCAAGTCTTTGTTAAGATTAAATTCATGTTGGGAAAATGACAACAAAAATAAATACTATCCATGATATATTAGATGGTGATGATTATTGTGGAGGCAAATCAAGCAGAGGAAGGGAGTGGAGCATTTGCTGGGGGCTGCAATGCAATGGTATATAGGATAGTCAGGCCTCCTCCAAAAAGGGATGCTTGAGCACAGACCTGAAAGAGGTGAAGGAGCCAGGCTACGGATATCTAGGAGATACATGCAGAGGAAACAGCAAGGGCAAAGGCCCCAAAATAAGGGTTTTATTAGCGTGTTTGAGGGAAGAAAGGAGGCCAGTGGGGCTGGACTGTGGTAAGCAAAGGAGAGAATAATGGGAGATAAGGTCAAAAGGTAAAGAGTCCACTGTAAAGACTTTGGTTTCCATGCTGAATAAGATGGGAAAACATTGAAGGATTTTGACTAGAAGAGAAATATGACATGATGTGCATTTTAAAGCTTCGCTCTTGCTTCCATCTTATATATTGAGAATAGATTCCTGGGGTTGGGGGCAGGGTGGAGAGGGAGAAGTGCAGAAGAGACCGGTGAGGAGGCTATTGCAACGACCTGAGCACTGGTGGCTGTCTTGCTTGGCTAGGGCACAGTTATGGAGGCCCAAAGTCTGAAATCCTGCTGTCAGTAGGGCTGTCCTGTGTCTGTCAGCTCCGATGAGAATCCTTCCTTACCTCTTCTAGCTTCTGGGGCTGGCCAGCAGTCACGGGTGCTCCCTGGCTGGCAGATGCTGAGCTCTGGTCACGTGGCCATCACCTCCCTGCACGTCTTCACCTCTTTCCACTGTGCATGTCTGTCTCTGTCTAAATCTCCCTCATGGATGAGGACACCAGTCATCCTGGATTAGGGTCCATCCTAAAGACCTCACTGTAACTTGAGTACCTCTGTCAAGACTCTGTTTACAAAGGAAGTCACATTCTGAGGTAACTGGGGCTTAGTATTTCAGCAAATTTTTTTGATAGACACAATTCAACCTGTCTAGTCTAGCTTAGACTAGAGTGGTATGAGTAGAAATAACAAACAATAGTATTTACTGATGATATATTTGTGTGTGTGTGTTTATAATATATAGTATAGCACAGTGACTATTACAAGTGCTTATTAGTAGCTATGATTCTTTTGTTGTTAAAATTATTAACATGGTCAAATGATCACAATACCAACAATACTTGTCTGAATGATAACAAGCCCATGTTTACTTAGGTAATGCATGAAGAAAATGGTATCAGTGAAATTGAGAAACCTCAGGCATCAAATCCTTCTCCTCAGTTCAAGGGTCTCTAGGGTAACCCATATGGTCCTGAGTAGTCCTGCCTCACTGTTCTCCACTGTGTGCTCTGCCTATAACTGGGGGTCACTCTCACTCCCGTGCCCACCCAGATCACTTCCTGATTACAGCTGCAGCTCCATCATTCCTGTCAGCTCTTTATGTCACCAACATTGATTTGATTATACTGACTCTTCTTTTTGTTTGTTTTTTTAAATTATTTTTTAATTTATTTTTTTATTTCTCTTCCCTTTTTTTTATTAATATGTTCAATTAGCCAGCATATAGTACACCATCAGTTTTTGATGTAGTGTTCAACGATTCATTAGTTGGGTATGACACCCAGTGCTCATCACCACACATGCTCTCCTTAATACCCATTACCTGGTTACTCCATCCCCCCACGTCCTCCCTTCTGTAACCCTCATTTTGGTTCCCAGAGTCCAGAGTCTCTCATGGTTTGTCTCCCTCTCTGATTTCTTCCCATTCAGTTTTCCCTTCCTTGCCCTGTGGTCCTCCATGCTATTCCTTATGTTCCACATATGAGTGAAATCATATGATGATTATCTTTCTCTGCTTGACTTATTTCACTTAGCATAATACCCTCCAGTTCCATCCATGTCAGTGCAAATGGTGGGTATCCATCCTTTCTGATGGCTGCATAATATTCCATTGTATATATGAACAACATCTTCTTTATCCATTCATCTGTTGAAGGGCATCTCAGCTCCTTCCATAGTTTGGCTATTGTGGATATTGCTGCTATGAACATTGGGATGCATGTGCCCCTTCTTTTCACTACATCTGTATTTTTTTTTACTAACATATAATGTATTATTTGTTTCAAGGGTACAGGTCTGTGATTCATCAGTCTTACACAATTCACAGCACTCATCATAGCACATGCCCTCCCCAGTGTCCATCACCCAGCCACACCATCCCTCCCACCCCCCTCCACTCCAGCAACCCTCAGTTTGTTTCCTGAGATTAAGAGTCTCTTATGGTTTGTCTCCCTCTCTGGTTTCGTCTTGTTTCATTTTTCCCTCCCTTCCCCTATGATCCTCTGCCTTGTTTCTCAAATTCCACATATCAGTGAGATCATATGATAATTGTCTTTCTCTGATTGACTTATTTTGCTTAGCCTACCTTGAGGTAGATACCTAGTAGTGCAATTGCTGGGTCATAGGGTAGCTCTATTTTTAATGTCTTTTTTTTTTTTAAGATTTTATTTATTTATTTGACAGAGAGAGAGAAAGCGAGAGAGGGAACACAAGCAGGGGGAGTGGGAGAGGGAGAAGCAGGCTTCCCGCGGAGCAGGGAGCCCGATGCGGGGCTCGATCCCAGGACCCTGGGATCATGACCTGAGCCGAAGGCAGACGCTTAACGACTGAGCCACCCAGGCGCCCCTATTTTTAATGTCTTGAGGAACCTCCATACTATTTTCCAGAGTGGCTGCACCAGCTTGCCTTCCCACCAAAAGTGTAAGAGGGTCCCCTTTGTCCACATCCTCACCAACACTTGTTGTTTCCTGTCTTGTTAATTTTTGCCATTCTAACTGGTGTGAGGTGGTATCTCATTGTGGTTTTGATTTGTATTTCCCTAATGGCTAGTGATGTTGAACATTTTCTCATGTGTCTTTTAGCCATTTGTATGTCTTCTTTGGAGAAGTGTCTTCTTTGGAGAAGTGTCTTCTGCCCATTTATTGCTGGATTATTTGTTTTTTGGGTGTTGAGTTTGAGAAGTTCTTTATAGATCTTGGATACCAGCCCTTTATCTGTAATGTCATTTGCACATATCAAAATACCGACTCTTCTTTTTGATCCCACAGTCCTTGTACTACAAAATCCTTCTCCCCACTTTCAAAATGGAACATCATTAATCTTTGTTACCTGCAAGGCCTCTAATAGGGTCTCAGCTGTAGGAGCTGGGTATCAGCTCTAACACATGTTGGCAAGATACCTTCCCCAGTCTTGAGGCATATAAATCCAGCCTGCTCCAAGGACTTATATGCACTTGCCTTGACTTCAGGTGAACACCTGGTGTACAGTGGCATAGGGCTGCAGCATACAATATATCAGCTTATGGCTTGGCAAACTATCCTTTAATATATCAGAATACTAATTTTTTCATGGATATTCAAAACACTGCAATGCTTATTTTCTAAGTAATGACACTGAGATTAAGGAGTAACAAGAGGCTTGTTATTATTAATAATTATCTTTTAATTTACAAAAATTGCTGTTAAATATTTGCTTTGATTCAACTGTGCTCTGCAATTGTTAGAAGATGGCCAAGTCTTCTTCCCTGCCTCAGAGCACGTTAGGTTTAATGAAGTAGAGAGAGATGCTAACAGATAATTTCAATATTCTATCTTAAATTCTCTGAGAGATTGGAAGGTATTCTGGGAGCCCAGTGGCCAGCCCAAGTGTCATCCGAATATACAGATAGTTGTGTCAACATGCAGATAGCTAGATTTGGACAGTGTTGGGTATGCTTAATGTCTTGAGAGTAGAGGACTTCACTTTGGAAAAGCATATGATATGAAAAGAACATTGGGCCAAGGACTGAACTATGGGAAACACCAGTATTTGAAGAGTTAATAGTAAGAAGAACCCCTTAGTGAAATATAAAGGGAGAACAATGGGGGTATCATGCATGCTAGGGAAGTAGATTTACTGGAACAATGGAGTGGCCAACAGTATAAAATATAGAAAAAATGTACAGTAAAATATGGACTGAAGAATGACCACAGGATTTGTGTATGTTGGGGATCAATAATAGTGGCCAGAGAAAAAGAAAATAATTTTAGTATATGGATGGTTGGGACCAAAGCTAAGTTGTGTGGGTTGGCGACTGAATAAGAAGTGTGTAAGTAGTATCTATATAAACTATTCTTTCAAGAAAATTGTACCAGCCTGGGACCCAGCAGGAGACAAAGGGCAGACTCTTACTGGATAATTCAAGGAGCCTAAATAAAAGGCTTATATATAAAATGGGCAACTGTTATGGTTTCTTCATATAAGGAATAGTGCTACCCATGGGCTAGTTATAGCACACTGTTACCATCCATTGGCCAAAAGAGATAAGATAAAGGAGAGAGAAGAGGGTAAGGAGGTGAAGGGGAGAGAGAGAGAAAGAGAGAGAGACTGTATGAAGAAGGCTGCCTGACAGGAGCTGTGACCTGGAATTAAGTCAGAATTGAACCAGCCCATGTCGACACCTCAAGGAGTTGGAATAAGAAGACTCTGATTCCTCACTTTCCTTCCTCTGTTATATCTCCTTCTAGTGCTGCTCATTGGACAAACCCAACTGGAAGCAAGGCAGCAAGTAAGCCCATTGGTGTAGTCATAGGCCACCATCCAGGGCAGGTAGAGAAGGGTGGGAGTGGGTCTAGAGGGGTAAATAGGGTATGTGCAGTACAAAATTAGTTTGAGTAGAGCAGTAAGAAGATACAATATTAGTTAAAGTGGCTGCAAAGTAAAAGAAAGGGGTTGAGTTTTGCAAAGTTTTTTCCATACTGCACCAGTATGGTAGAGATGAGCTAAAAGCCGAGGTAAAAACTCAGTAGAAAAAAAGTTAAAACTATTGGAGAATATAAGGATAATTGAGGGAGAAAAGTCCTGAAGGATTCAGGTGACAGATAGAGTCAAGGTGAAAGAGTTGGCTTTAAACAGAAGGAAGAACATTTCATCTTCTCAGACTGGAAAGAAGGAGAAGCAGAAGCACAGTTGTTTTGAATCTGTAGGTGATGAGGGGACCAAAAGGGAAAGTCAAGAAATTGAGAGAGCTGATCACTTTGTCTTAATTTTCCTGATAAAGAAGGCATGATCATCTGCTGAGAGTGGGAGGGTGGGATGTGGGTGGATTGTGAGGAGAGTTATATTTCTCTGAATCTGTCACTGGGACAGGGGCAGGGCGGGCAGGATTGACCAAAACAAGAAATGTCCACTGAAAGCCCAGTTGATGTTGGAGATCCCGAGCTATCATGTACTGATTGATGGATTTTCTCATTCAGTTATGGATGCACAGCAGCCTGACTGTGTAACTCAAGAAGGCCAGTTGAAGGGATGATTCAGGATCATGGCTTTATCAGATTAGCTCGGTAGCAGGTCATACTCATTGGAAATGAGACCATTGATGCTCACCCCTCAAAATCCATCTTATACAACTGAGATCATTTTATTTTCCTCCCTTTCTTTTGGATGCTCTTTTTTTTTAAAAAGTATATTTGCAACATATTTAAACCCATAATAATGGTGGCACTCTTAGAATTATTTCATAAAATTTAGATAAAATTCCTACAAGTATAATTAGCATTTTTATGCTCAGTACAACACATTTTTTCTGAAAGTTAAAGCAAGTGTCACATAAGGCAGATAAATAGTCAAGGTTTAAATTTTAGTAAAAAACTGTGCCACATTTATATACTTACATTCCATGTAGAAACCACCTATTTGCTAAATCCTCATAGCTTATAACTAACAAATTAATATTATGTCTCAAAAGGAAGAGAACAAATTGAATTATTACAGTGACATTATTGCTTCGTTTCTTTTGTTTTTTTCCCCACCAATATGATTAGTGTTTTTTTTTTTAAGATCTTATTTATTTCGGAGAGAAAGCACAAGTACAAGCAGGGGGAGGGGCAGAGGGAGAAGCAGACCCCCCCTGAGCAGGGAGCCCGATGCAGGGCTCGATCCCAGGACCCTGGGATCATGACCTGAGCCGAAGGCAGATGCTTAACTGACTGAGCCACCCAGGTGCTCTGATCAGTGTTTTTTTAAATGGTCAATTATATTTTCAAAGTTCTAAACATTTTATTTTTTACAAATAAAGTCAATGGAAAAATGGTATTGTTAGAAAAGAGTGTCACATGCTATAGCTACTACCCCCCTCCCCCAAATCTATACTGATTGTTTGGAACATAGTTCAATATCACCCAATTGGAATTGTGCCTTTGCAGCTTTACTCTACCAGCTTTTGACATTTGTGTCCTTGTGTGGGGGATGAAGTCTACCTACCGGTAAAGACAAATTTTAATCGTACATAATGTCCTCCCAACAAAACTGAAGATTTCTGTGAGTCTATTATGTTCTCAGATTCATTTAACAAATAAACACTCTCCTATATTGCTGTTCTTGATTAGGTGTGGAAACAGGTTTCTTGATTCTGTTAATATTAAACAAGAAGTAACAATTTGGAGAGATTTCTTTCCATATAGTAAAGAATAACAAAAGGAAAATAAGGAGCTGGGATGTGTCATGTAAATTGATTACTGTGCCACTGATTGCACTAATTGATCCATGGTGGACGTTGCTGCTGTAAAGTTATTGATTTTGCCTCTCTTGCACCATTTTTCCTATAACAGTTAAAGGAGGTAGGATGCTTCTACAGGAATCACTAATTCTAAGGCAATGCTTGAAATTAAATTACTATACTTTAGCAGCTATTTTATTTTGGCTTTAGTAAAATAAGGATCAGACAATAATACTTTATGCACGTTTCTTGTCCTTGCATACAATCCATTAAGTCCAAAAAGTATATTTTCATTTCGAACTATAAATGTAAATGCTTAGAATAACTAGTATTCTTGCAGAGTCTGAAAAGAATAAAACAGAGACCTGCTTTGCATGTAAAGTGCAGATCACTGTAACTTACTCTTCGACTTCAATTCAATAAGATGATATTTATTGGGGAAAAAGTAGAAATGGTGACTACCGTCATGGAACTCAGTCTTTTGAGGAAGAACAGAAATTTTAAAAGTAAATTAAAAATTACCTTTCTAGATTAACTTTCTCTTAGTCCCAGGGACCTTTGACTCCAAGAATATAGAACAATTCAAGGTTCTTTAAATGCACCATGATCTTAGTCTTCTGCACTTCTCTACCAGCTGTGTGTCTCTGCTCACAATTCCTTCCAGGCTTTATTTCTTTGGTGAATTCCTACTCATGATTTAAGATCCTGCTCAAAGTCTTGTGACGTTTTCCCAAATCCCCACACTAGGCAATGTTTGTGGCTTCATGCAACAGACTAACATTAGCCACTTCTTCCTCTCAAGATTCATCCTATTTGTCCTACACCTTCTAGAACTCCAGCTTTCTTATCTGATGTGATAAGATATTAATAGCTAACACTGATCAAGAAAATCCATATGATAGGCTCAGCATTCTTCAGAGTTCTTTAGGTACAGCAATGTATTTATTCCCAACAACGACCATATAAGGAAAGTACTATTACTATCCTCCTTTACAAATGAAGTAAATGAGGCACAAAGGGGTTCAATAACTTGTCTAGAATCACATAGCTAATGAATATAGATAGGACCACAATTTGAACCCAGTGAATAAGGCACTAGAGCTTATACCCTTACCAAAGCATTGTATGTAGCTTAGTAATTAGTAGTTCAGTAAAAACTTTTGGTAGGTGTTTTAACTTAAAACCTTGAAAAATATATGCAAGGATGAATACCCACCATTTGCACGACATGAATGGAACTGGAGGGGATTTTGCTAAGTGCAATAAGTCAAGCACAGAAAGACAATTATCATATGGTTTCACTTATATGTGGAACATAAGGAATAGCATGGAGGACACTAGGAGAAGGAAGGGAAAAATGAAGGGGGGGAAATCAGAGGGGGTGATGAACCATGAGAGACTATGGACTCTGGGAAACAAACTGAGGGTTTCAGAGGGGAGGGGGCGGGGGGATGGGTTAGCCTGGTGATGGGTATTAAGGAGGGCACATATTGCAATGAGCACTGGGTGTTATACACAAATAATGAATCATGGAACACTACATCAAAAACTAGTGATGTACTGTATGGTGACTAACATAACAATTAAAAAAAAGTTTTTCTTAATTAAAAAAACCTTAAAAATATACATTCAATTACCAGTGTTTTGAAGCATTATTAATCTTTGTTATGTACACCAAACATAATAGAGCCTCTGAGATTTTCAATTTTGGTTTCTTTAAGTGGAACAAGAGACTCTACTGATAAACATATATATATAACTGACTATTAATGAACATACAGTTCAACTGATGGATGTAGAAGTTTACAGGTTGACCAGTCTAGAGCATCTGGTGTGCTGTGGGCATCAGTCAGTGTGTTTTACAGAATGGAAAGTGATGGTCAATAGTCATGTTGATTAAGTGGAGGTTAATTAAAGAGGTCTTAGTCTTTTTCTCATTGTGCGCATTCCTCTGCTTCTGCATTTACATATTGTGTTGAAATTACCTGTTTACGTACCCTTGTTCTTTATGGAACTGTAATCAATAAGCTTATTTTATTCATCATTATATCCTTTACACTTACAAGCATGTCCTGCACATAATAAGGGCTCCCAAAAATCTTTGATGAATTATAATAGACCAAATTGTCCCACTGCATTGTGTAACATGCTAATGAGAGGGTCTACTCCTACCACACTGAGAATCCTTGGGGATGGGACAGGCTCTTGTTTATTATGTAAATAAAATGTTAATTGAAATATAACTCATTTATAGAAATGTGTATAAACCATTAGATTACCGCTTGATGGATTTTTACAAAGTGAACACATCCATGTAACCAGCACCTAGCCTGAGGAACATGTCAGAAGCCCATCCCCTGCTCCATTGCATTCATGACACCCCCCTCCCAAGATTTAACTACTGTTCTGACTTTCAACACTTTAGATTAGTTTTACCTCTTTGGGGGGATTTATTTATTTATTTATTTATTTATTTATTTATTTATTTATAGTGAGCTCTATACCCAATGTGGGGCTCATACTCATGAACCCGAGATCAAGAGTTGCATGCTCTCCTGATGGAGTCAGCCAGGCATCCCTCTTTTTTTTATTTTTTTATTTTTAGAGTTATATAAATGGAATGATACAGTATGTACTCATTTGTATCTGGCTTCTTTTCACTCACTGTTATTTTGTAGGAGTCATTCATGTTGTCTGTCGTTGGGGTTCATTAACATTCATTGTAGAGTTTCTTAGTGTGTTACGGAACCTGGACTGGATCGCCCGATGGAAGAACCAAGTGGCACTCAGAGATCTTGGAGGATAGGAGGTTTATTTAACACCAGCAGGCTCAGAAGAGAATGATCTCCAAAGGTCTGAGCCCTGAGCACAAGCAAAAGGGGGTAATTTATACACTCCTACTTCCGCATACTTGGTACTTTTGGCACGTGCGGGAAGCGGAGCAGGGAGAAGAACCCAGGAGAGCCCTGGGGCAGGGACTGGGACTACCCTCCTGGCTCAGTGGGCCATCTTAGGATACAGATTTTCCTCTTCAAGTGAATATTTCAGCTTATCCATTCTGCTCTTGATATACATTTGGGTTTCCAGTTGGGGCCATTATGATTGGTGTGGCTACCAACATCCTTATACATGTCTTTTGTATACATTTGTACAGTATTTTTGGAGGGAGTAAAATTTTCGAGTCTAGAGTATGTTTATCTTTAGCTTTAGTAGATAGTCATCAAACTGTTTTCCAAATGGTTGTATGAATTTGTACACCCACCAGCAGTTTATGAAGATTCAATTTTGCTACATTCTCATTAACACTTGTTCTTTTCTTTTTCTTTTTAGCCATTCTGGTGAGTATGTAAGGGTAGGGTAATACATTATGGTTTTAAATTGCACTCCCTTGATGTCTAATTAAAATGAGCACTATTACATACATTTAATGGCCATTTATATAAATTTTTTTGTAAAATGCTTATTTTTCTATCAGAGTTGTCTGTTCTTAATGATTTGTAACAATTGGAATAGAATAGAGATGGTCCAAAGATGCAGGACAAAGTCATTTGCATGTCTAATTTTGCTTGTATGGAAAGTTGAAAAATCTAAGTGGTGAATAAAGAGGAGAGATTTCTACACCAGAATTTGGTTATTTTGCAATCAACAAATACTCAGAGACTATATTCTTAGTTCATCTGGGTGAACACATGCTATACGTACGCCATTCATTAGATTCAACATAAGCAGTTGGCGTTTACTTTACGTGGAATGCCTGTATCATTCTGGTAAAATAGAGAACCATTTACCTTAAATAGATCTTTAAGTACGCCTGATGTTTAGAAGGGCTAAGTGGCTTGGCCAAGTTTATACAGGTAGTCACTGTCAGAGACAGTATCTAAACCTTGCCTCCTGACTCTTGAGAGATGTTTTAAAATTTTTTTCTTGCCACACAATTCTGATCTAGAAACAAGAGATGCTCCATAGAGAAAATGGAGAATGGACTTAGAAACCAGGAAAAGTGATTTCTGGGTCCAACTGTCAATGGCTGTCTATACATCCAAGCGCCTAATCCTTTTGGCTCCTCTGAGTTTCAGCTTTCAGATTACCCCAAATTAAGAAATACTGATGAATTATTACATTTCAAGTAAATTTGATTATAACTGTAGAAGATTGAAACTAATATATCATCTAGACTAGATATACATTTCTAAATATTTCTAGAAGATAATACTCCAATAGAGAAAACTATTTACCTACTTAGTCTATATTTCCCAACAGTGAAGAATTTATGTGTGTGATATTAAGTAAAAGCTTCATTGTTGTTTTAGAAATCAAATGCAAAAATGAACACATACTTAAATAAATGTACTAGAATTGGTTTTCCTAAGCAAAAGCTGTAGAAATTTTCTTTCATTATGAACAAATATCTTTGAAGGTGTTGCAACTAACTGCCCTACCTCAGGAATTGTTCCCTCAGAGGCACAGCAATTATCTTACAAGGCAAAAGCTAAAGGCACATATTAGATGTGTTCCTGGGGACGAAGGAAGAGTATCAAGTGAGATCTAGTAGGGTAATACAGTTGAGAGTGCATTATAAACTATAAACAAAATCATACACAGCATTGGAAGGTCAGCACGTAATAATGGAGGGAACACTGGAGTTGGCATTAGGAAATAGATTTCAGTCCCAGGTTGGACATTTACTAGCTAAGTGAGCTTAGGCGAGTCCCATAACTTCTCTGACCCTCATCTGTTGAATAGGGATAATAATAATTGCCCTGCTTGATTACTAAAGTTTCGGGAAGAAATTAGGTAACATAAGCTGAAGTGCATTGTAAAATGTATTGCATTTGCCAAATGTTAAATAATGTTATTTTCTACTTACATACTGAAGACTCTCATTCCATATTCATATGTATACATCCCCTTCTGTGTGTTCAACTGCCAACACAGAATCGTGCCTTTGGTCGTCCGCCATCATGAAAGTGATTCAACCTCCTTTATCATATGATTGCTTTCTCCCCAGGCCTTGATCCTTTAGACCCTTTGCATCTCTCTTAAATTTACATTAGGAATTCTCAAGTCAGTGTAGCCTACTCTTTGAGTTCACTAGACCTGGGTTGGAAACCCTGCTTTGTCACTCATTAGCTATGTAGATTTGAGAAGGTCTTTAAATCTCTCTAAGCCTCAGTTTTTTCATCTTTAAAATGGATTATTGTAGGGCACCTGGGTGGCTCAGTCGTTAAGCATCTTCCTTCCGCTCAGGTCATGATCCTAGGGTCCTGGGATCGAGCCCCGCATGGGGCTCCCTGCTCAGCAGAAAGCCTGCTTCTCCCTCTCCCACTCCCCCTGCTTGTGTTCCCTCTCTCGCTGTCTCTCTCTCTCTTTGTCAAATAAATAAATAAAATCTTTTAAAAAATGGATTATTGTGAAAATTAAATAAGCACATAATCCATGAAAAATACTTAGTACAATTCTTCTAATCCTGGTATTTTTATTGCAAAGATTCCAAAATGAAAACATGTGGAAACAATCGCTTCTGTGACCAGAATAACTATATTCTCAAAGACAGTGTGGTCTGATGGTTCATTTAAGACTCAGGCAATACAGGGGTGCCTGGGTGGCAAGGTCGGTTAAACGTCTGACTTTGGCTCAGGTCACGATCTCAGGGTCCTGGGATCAAGCCCCATGTCCCGCTCCTATCCAGCAGGGAGTCTGCTTCTACCTCTCCTTCTGCTCCTCCTCGCTGCTTGTGCTCGCTCAAATAAATAAATAAAGTCTTAAAAATAGACTCAGGCAACACTGAGGGTTGCGTTCTTACATTCCCAGCAAAGCATAATGATGATGGTTTTTCTTTATCAATTTTGTTCCTTTGAACTTGAGTGTGCTAAAAATTCTGTGGTGAGAACTTAGAAATAAAACAATTTTATTCTTCTGAGTATTCTGAATTTTCAAACGCTAACAAATAGATGGTAGTTGCAATGCTACTTGGACATTAGTTTAAATTGATACCAGTTGTGGGGTTCTGCCTCTGCTTATTTCAAAATATGTGGCATTGACACAGCAAGAGTGGAAATAGGTAAGGAAATTGACATTTGAGACTTTGAAAGATGAAGGCAAATATTTATCAGTGACAAAACATTTGGTAAAGTTGCTACTTGTGATTGCCTTTCAATGTTGTAGCTCTTTTGGAAGAGGTTGGAAAACAACATTAGTAGTGAGTGGGGGCTATGACTGGTTACTTTTAGTAAGATATGAGAAAAAAGAGATGATCCCAGACAAAGGTTGGCTGGCCTATAAGCAAAGGAAAGGAATCGAGAATGGGAAGAAGTAGAAATAAGATTCAAAAGTCATACAAAAAAGTCCATTAAGACTCAATTTTGTAGCAAAGATCAGATAATGGATGTGACCTCTCACAAAGCCTGATGCTTTCAATGTAGCAGCCATTATGGTGGGTGGGTGGGTGGGGAGTCAGAGTCGGGGGAGAGAGAGAGAGAGAGAGACACAGGGCCAAGAAAGCAAAGCATTAAATCAGGCTTGAGAGTTATACATAAGTAAGAACTTTTTATGAGATTGCAGGCACATGGCATTGACTGTAAACAGGTCAGAAACTTACTAAATTTTTGGAAGAGGTATATTGCCAAAGAAACCACAAGCTTGGTCTTAAAAAAATCCTTTTACTATGTGAGCCTGAAACCACACCTTAGGCCCCCAAACTTTCAGGAAGGAAATAGCTAAGGAAGTTCTTCAATCCTGAAATAGGACAAACTCTCCAATCCCTATCTCAGGTCTGACTATAGAATAGGGACAAAGAACCACCTCCAAGAAGATGGAATTGGGAACCACAGAGAACACTGGATGGGAAAGCTTATCTCACATAGCTTGTCCCATACAGCAGGCTGAGAGACTAATAAAGGAATTTACTGCACTGCTGGGGCAGACGGGCCTTCCAGGGCCTGCCTGGCACACTCCATCGCTGCTGTGGACCAGTGACTGGGGAGTCTTTGAGCCATTTTCCCTGCCCCCTTTTAATGGGAGTGTTTAGTCAGTCAGCCTGTTCCTGCTCCGCCCTTGTCTATTGTGCACGTGTGTATGTGTGCAAGCATATTTGTGTGTGTGTGTGTGTGTGTGTGTGTGGCTGGGGGGGTGGGGCAGGTGGATAACTTGCCTTTCTAGTTTATGGGCCACTCCTTTCCAGGCTTCACCATCTCAGAAGATGGCATTATCATTTATCCTTGGGCTTAGACTAAAGAGAGGCTTTTAAAAGAATTTCTCTTTTTCTCTCAAATTGTTCATTGCTTATCTGCAAAACTATCAGTTTTACTGGCAAAATAAATCCAGAATCTGACCATCTCACTACATCCATTTCTACCTCCTGATTCTAAGTCATCCTGACGTCTCACCTGGATGAGTCCAAGAGCCTTCTAATTGGTACCATCCTTCTCTCCTCCCCACTTCCCAGTTTATTTTCCCCACAGCAAGCTGAGCGATCATTTCAAAGTGGAAGTGAGATCATGTGCATCCTCTCCCATGACTTCCCTCAGATCCAAGTCCCTGGCCTCCCGCATTAGCAAGTACTGCCCCCCCTTTGTCCTCCTTACTGCTCCTTGGCCCTGCAAAGTACCCTCTCTCACTTCAGGGTTCCACCTCTCCCCATGGCTATCTGCATGGTCTGCTTCTTCATTTCATCACTACCTCAGCTCACATATTCCCTTCCTCAAAGAGACCCAACAGCTCTTTATTTTTCTTTGTAGCCCACATCGCCACCTGACATTTTCTAGAATATTTAAGGAGTTTTGTTTTGTTCACTGACGTATACCTAATTCCAAAACACAGCCTGGAACATAGTGGGTGTTTGACATAATGTGAATGAAGATCTTGTTTGCTGCCGCGTGCCACCATCAATAAGTGACAAAGCAAGTGCCGTTAGGCCGTAGAGTAGGATGGACCAAGTTCTTCCTGGGGCAGTAAGTGAAAGCCTCCTAGTGGAGCGAGCTTCCCGGATGCTCAACCTGCGCCATACAGAGCTTTGCACTTAGAAGGGCCCTGTTCTTGGTTTAATGCTCTGCTGTTGTTATCTGGAAATTCTTAATAATTTTGAACAAGGAGACCTGCATCCTTTTAATTGTGACAATTCACACACCATACAATTCACCATAAAGTGTACAATTTAGTACTTTTCAGTCTGTTCACAAAGTTGTGCAACCATCACCCACTATCTAATTTCAGGACCTTCTCATCGCCCCAGAAAGAAACTCCATACCCATTAGTAGTCATTCCCCATTTCCCACTTTCCCCCCTGGTCATAGATAATATCCTCTGACTAAATTTGCCTCTTCTGGACATTTCATGTAAGTGAAATCAAACCTCTGTGACTTTTTGTGTCAGGCTTCTTTCACTTAGTATGTTTTCAAGGTTCATCCATTCTGTAGCATGTATCAGTACTCTGTTCCTTTTTCTGGCTCAGTAATATTCCTTTGTATCCATATAGACCACATTTTGTTGGTTGATTCACCAGTGCTAGATATTTGGGTTGTTTCTACTTTTTGGCTATCATGGATAATGCTGCTATGAACACTGTGTTTGTGTGACTCTATGTTTTCTTTTTTCTTGGATATCTACCTAGGATTGGGATTGCTGGGTCATATTGTTACTCTATGTTTAACTTTTTGAGAAACTGCCAAGCTGTTTGCCACAGAGGCTGCACTATTTTATATTCCTTCCAGCAATGTATGGGGGGGTCCAGTTTCTCTACCTCCTCCCAACGCTTGTTATTTTCTGTCATCGATAACACATTATTTTTCGATTATAGCCATCCTAGAAGATGTGAAGTATATCTCATTTGATTTTGCATTTCCCTAATGACTAATGATGTTGAATATCTTTTCATGTGCCTATTAGCCATTTGTATATCTTCTTTGAAGAAATGTCCACTCAAATACTTTGATTATTTTTTAATTTGTTTTTCTTTTGTCTCTTAATTGTTGAGTCATAATAGTTCTTTCTGTATTCTAGATATTAGACCTGTATCAAATATATGATTTGCAAATACTCTCTCCCATTTTGTGGGTTGTCATTTTACTTTCTTGATAGTGTCCTTTGAGGCAAAAGAGTTTTGAATTTTGATGAAGTCCAGTTTGTTTATTTAATTATTTTTGGTGGCTTAAGATTTAGGTGTCTAAGAAACCCTTCCTTAATTCAAGGCCACCCAAATTTATGCCTTTGTCTCCTAAGAATTTTATAGCTTTAGTTCTTACATTTAGGTCTTTGATTCATTTTGAATTAAAGTTTGTATATGGCATGAGGCTGGTATCCATATTCATTTTATGTTTGTGAATGTGCAGTTGATCCAGCACCATTTATTGAAAAGATAAATCTTTCCTCATTGAATGCCTTGATATCCTTGTCAAAAAACAGTTGAGCATAGACGCATGGGTTTAGTTTTGGACACTTACTTCTGTTGCATTGATATATAAGTCTGTTCTTATGGCATACCTCACTGTCCTGATTATGGTAGCTTCGTAATGAGTTTTAAAACTAGGAAGTATGAGTCCTCCAATTACATTCTTATTTTTTTGGTATTGTTTTGGCTATTCTGGGTCCCTTGCATTTCCATCCACATTTTAGGGTCAGCTTGTCGATTTCTGAAACATTGGCTATTAGAATTTTGATAGGAATTGAATTGAATCTGCAGGTCAATTTCAGGAATATTGTCATGTTAACAATATTAGGTCTTCCAACCCATACACATGAAATGTCTTGCTATTTATTTAAGTCTTTAATTTACTTCAACAATGCTTTTTAACTTTTGCATGTAAGTCCTGCACTTTTGTTAATTTTTTCCTAAGTATTTTATTCTCTTTGATGCTATTGTCAATGAAATTGTTTTCTTAGTTTCATTTTCGATGGTTCCTAGCTAGTATATAGAAATACAACTAATTTTTTAAAGATTTTATTTATTTATTTGTCAGAGAGAGAGAGAGAGCACAAGCAGGGGGAGCAGCAGGCAGAGGGAGAAGCAGGTTCCCTGCTGAGCAAGGAGCCCGATATGGGGCTCCATCCCAGGACCCTGGGATCATGACCCGAGCTGAAGGCAGGTGCTTAACCGACTGAGCCACCCAGGCACCCGAAATACAACTACTTTTATATTGATTTTGTGTCACGCATCCTTCTGAACTCCTTTATTAGGTATAATAGCTCTGTGTGTGTGTGTGTGTGTGTGTGTGTGTGTGTATTTCTCAGGAATTTCTATATACATGACCGTGTCATCTCTGAATGGAGATAGTTTTAATTCTTTTTCATTCTGGATGTCTTTTATTTCATTTTCCTGACAATTTTCCTGGCTGGAACCTTCAACTACAATGTTGAATAGAAGTGGCAAGATGGTGCATACTTACCTCTTTCCCCATTTTAAGGAGAGAGCTTTCAGTATTTTACCATTAAGGATAATGTTAGAGGCTCCGAATTTTATGTTGTTTTGGGTCGTGCCTCATAAAGGAGAGCACAGCTGAGCTGAGTATTAAAAGCTAAGTAGGAGTTCCCCAGCACGTGAAGGGAAAGCGAGAGAACACTATTTGCAATATCACAGATTCTGGATCTCAAAGTGATTGAGTGTGTCAGGTACGTGGAGATCGAATGAGGAGTGAAGGAAACCAGGTTGGAGAGGCAGGCTGAACTGAGCCACAGTAGGCTAGCTGTCTTATTAAAGGGCTTTACTTTTATTCTGTGATTTTTTTTTTTTGCCTGGGAAACTATGATATTTGATACACAATAGCAAAAAATGGAATGAGGGGAAGTGAGACTAGAAATTGAGGCAGGGAGGGCAATTTGTGGATTACATATCTGAAACAATGAATCTAATCTTGCCAGCTTTACCGTGGAATAGCCATTTACGTGGTTTGAAGACTTTATCTTCCTTCATTCATTATTTTTCTTAAACAAAAAAACCTTTAGTAATAGAAACATAAATACTGAGCAACTATTTCAGAGTTATGCTAACACTAGTAATGGGGTTCATAATATATGTTTTGTTATTTATTAAAAATACATTTTCATATTTATGATAGCCTGGAAAATTGAGATTAATGATCTTTTTTAAAATTTGCTTTTATTTATTTATTTATTATGTTCAGTTAGCCAACATACATCAAAAACTACATCATTAGTTTCAATGATTCATTAGTTGCATATAACACCCTTTTATATGGTAAGGAAAAATGGGGCCTAGAAGATTTCATTAGTAAATTCAGGAATAGTATTAGTAATTCTAAGATGTTTTGCATTTGCATCTTACTAACCACACATCCATACTAGGCATTACCTGACACATTAACAAAATCAAAAGATACTCCTTTTCTCCCATCCTCCTCCCTCCCTTCTTTCCTTTTTTCTCTCAACTCACCTCCTTCTCCCTTCTTTTTACACTTATCAGTTAATTAGTTAATTCCTCAAGATTTATTTAGGACCTAAGAGGCTGAAGTGGATCTGTAACACATTCCTTGTCCTTGAAGAGCTTACAGACTTATGAGTGGCTGAAGTAAAGCAAGGCAGCCATATTTCAAAATAGAGTGTGATGTGTCATTGTTACCCTTCCTTCACACATCTAAATTTACTGAATGACCATCTGCCCCAGCCCCATCACTGTGGCCTTCATTAAGATGAGCTTATAGCCTCTGTTAGGTACATGATGGTGTTTAATAAATACTGCTTTGTTGTGTTAGTTAGTTTTAGCTTGGAATGGATTGAAAGATCTAGAGGTAGAATTAGTGACTAAATTTATAGAAACAGTAAAAAGAACCAAAGAACAAAACCAACTAGATCCCATAAGAGTCAGATGGACCGGAGTTTCTGCCTGATCACTTACGGCTATAAATTCCTAGTCAATTCCCTAGATTCACAGATCTGGAAAGTGATGGGCCATTTGAGGGGAAACTCCTCTATCTTCCTTCAAATTATATAACACTAAATCCATGTCATTAAACAAATGATTCTAGCCCTTTTTTTCCTTGCCTTTATTGGATTTCAAAGTTCAGTACACATTCAAATTATTCAATTTTGATATCACTTTTATGATCAAATGTCCTACTTTCGAAATGGAAAGCTCAGTTGGCCATGCTCCCTGTTAAGTTTAAGAAGCTTTTATCATTTAAATAAATTAAACCTTCCAGCATGGGCTCCACAGAACATAATGAAGCACGGAGAAGAAAAGATTAAATGAAATAAACCTCTTTGCTGATAGAAACAGTACAGGTATTGTGCATTCTACCAATAAACGTGTGGCTGGAGTCACAGCCTGATTCATGATTTTTCTTTTTTTGATTTTGTCCTTAATTTTTGTGGTGTTCATCCGCAATTTGATTTGCAAAAGATAAGACACAGAGTACATCAAGTGCAAGAGTTTTAGGTTATTAATACTGAGAAAAAAACCCAAATATTAGATTTTTAAAAGCTGATTTAATACCATGTTGAGAATCATGGATATACATGTTTTCTTTTACATTGTTTAATTCATGTGTTCTACGAACACTCAGATCCTTTCACATTTTCTAAAATGATTTCGTTGGGGGAATTAAAATTTTTTTTTCCAGAGAAAAATATAGAAATACAACTAATTTTTTAAAGATTTTATTTATTTATTTGTCAGAGAGAGATTTCTGTGTAATAATTGGTTAAAATTAATCTATATAACTTATGTGTTTATTTAGCAGGAAGTGTTTTCTTTTCTGTATGACACATTGCCCATATAGGAATCAGCTGAATTACGAAAATGCTTATTGTTTGCAGATCTTTCAATTGCCAAAGGCTAGTTTTTACAATCTAAATAAAAACATCTTTTTAAAGGGCTTACCTAAATAAAATTTATCCATCTTTCCATTCTGTTATTAAGTTGAACCATTTTATTATATGCATAATTAAAAAGTTAAAGTAAAAAGCACTTCTTAAAAGGAAGGATTCAGCAGAATATGTTTGAGAATGCTCATGCTTGTAATGGTAATGTAGAATAATTACCATGCTATTTTTATGATGAAATTTAGTCTCCTTAGTAATAAAGATACATTGTTATTTAAATTTGGAGTCTAGGGTCATAAAGTTATCTTTAAAACAATGAGAACTTATAGAGAGGGCCTATTACATTTAATGTAGTGAGTTACTTCCATTAGGCACCCCTGCTGTTTTATTTTCTTGGTCTATAATGCATTTTTTATAACTTAAGACAGAACAAAAAGCTATCATACTTTACATATAAGACATGGTTCAACTGGTGGTGGTACCTCAGTAGGTAATTAGTCTTTAAACCTTGTAAACATGATAAAATCATCTCTTCATTTTTCATTTCTTTGTTTTTAATTTCAGTGCCTATTACCTTGCATTAAGAAAGTGTGGCATTGTCACCAACTGGAAAATAAGTTCTTAATGGATGTTATTGCATCCTTACAATGGAAATCGGAGATAGGTTCTCATTGAAGTATTTTAATGATTGATTTGTGGGTCAAAGGTTTGAATGTGATTTTATTCAGCCAGCATTTGTTAACTATCTACTTGTGTCCAGCCGTGGGCTAGGTGCTAGGATGCCAGGAGGTAGATGATGTAGTGTTTGCCTCCAAATGAGGAAATAAGAGTAGACATTAATGATCAATTACAATAATATAGATAGCATTGATTCATTGTTTAGTGAGTGAAAAACAATTTCTAAAAAGTAGAAAATCTTCCTGTTGGTAGTATTTTCTATTCATAGACCTATCACAAACATACTTTGCTGAATGTATGAGAGGTTACTGAATTAATGAATAACATTACTTATTGAGGACTTTCAATGTAACGCTGTTGTAAGAGATACAACACGTAACAAAAGAGACAAAATCTCTGCCCCCATAAATAAATGAATCTAGGTAGTAGTGGGATCAAGAATGGTATTAGAGTCCGGGGAAAATTACACCTTTTGACCCGCCCTGCCCCCTGCTTTTGGTAAAGGTAATATATTTAAGTAGAAGCAAGTTAGAAGAAAACACAAGAGCTGCCTTGAAGAGAACAGGAAGCTACAAAATGGCAGCATGTATTTTAAAGGGAAATAGAGTGAAGCCAGCCTACTGGATTTGCCTTTGAGAATGAGGAGAGCTTAGAAGCTGTCTCTCCTAATACCCTCCCTAGCAAGCACAGAGCTGCGGTCCTTTCTTCAAGTCACTGCTTTCAGGGATGGTTCTCCATGGCAAATGTTCTGTGAAGGGTTATCTGTTGGATGTGAAACTGCTGTATCACTCCCTACTTTACCCACTCAACTATCCACATCTTTGGGGGGCCCAGGAAGAAGTGTCAAAATTACCTTACAGAGCTGCAGTAGAGTGTAATGGTTAGGACTGCTTGCAATCTGACTTCTTGGATTTATCCTGGTCACTTACTCCTTGGGTGACCTGCAGCAAACCACCAAATCAACTCTCCATGCCTCACTTTGCTGTTCTGTAACATGAGAATAATAAGACCTACATCAAAGAGTAGTTATTTTAGTTAAATGAGATAATACATGTGTGGAAGTGACCCTTTGCTATATGCAAACTTTTAATATCTATTTTTCAATAAGTCATAATTTCCATTCTATAGCCTGGTTATGGTAAATAGTTGATCAAATCCAAGTATTATTGTTTTCAGTTGGGCTCCAGGTCAAATTCTGTAGCTTGGGTAAGAAATTTCCTCATGACTCTCTCTTCCCAGGTTTCCCTCTGCACCTGCTTTTACTTTCACTGGGCTCATGATTTCCTGTGGGCCTGCCACTAAGGGAAGGGGGTCCACTTCACACCCAGGGCTTGTCTGTGAGACCTGGAGGGCTTGTGGCAACTCCTCAGAGTGTTGACCTTTGAGCCGGCTGCACCAGCTACTGGGCACTATTTACTGTGTGGCATATTTAATGGTCTGAGCCCTGTCAGCAGGTGTCCCACAGAATGCAGTAACTTCTCCCACCCCATGGAGTACCTTTGCCTCATCCGGCTTCTATGGGGCTGAAATCACAATTGTCTACCTTCTGTAGTTCCCGGGCCCATGGGGATCCTAGCCATGCCCCCCCAGGCACACAAGAAGTGTGGGTAGACACAAAGAGGCGGACCTTTCCCCTCTAAAGAGGGTGTATGCCTTTTCTAGCATGCTTTGTTGGCTCTGGAGAGTAAATGCATGGGTCCTGCTGCTCTGCAAACTCCAGATGAGAAGTCAGGGCCTGTCTGAATGTGCATAAGTACCTGTCAAGCTCCGGGGGTTACATCTAGTACCACCTCACCTCCTAGCCCTCTGGAGTGCAGAGATGGGGGGAAAGGAACAACGTGCAGCACTGAGGATTTTGATATCCCAAATCTCTCTTCTCTCTCTTTCTCCGTTCCTTTTGTATCTTCATGGTGGCCAAATATGCCAACGCAGGTTCTGTCTCATTTGTGCCCTGATGCACACCGGCTGCCTGGTTCTGTGACAGGACTCCCTTTGTACTAGCTGGTTTGGCATTTGGAGTCTCTGGTCTCAGCTTAATAGTAGCAGTGCAGACACCTTTGTTTGCTCTTGGTTTGTGGGAAGGGGCCAGGTGGTGGTCAGGGAAACTGCAAAGGCTTATTCATTGATGTTTTACATGGGCTTAAATCATTAAACATTCTAAACTTGCTAAGCACACAATAACTGTAAACAATCAGTACCCATTATATTGAAATTTTAAAACATAAAACTCTAGCCTAAGATACCAACAAATTCTCAGTTCCAGGGACACCAAATATTTTATTATAATTTCTGAAAACTGTGAGCTTCACACAGCAGTACACATGGACACTACAGAGATAGTAATATTTTTGTCTATTATATACCAGTAGCGTTGCTAAATTTGGCAAACAAAAATACAGGACATGCAGTTAAATTTAAATTTCAGGTAAACTACGAATATGTTTTAAAATATAAATATGTCCCTTGGGGCGCCTGGGTGGCTCAGTCGTTAAGCGTCTGCCTTCGGCTCAGGTCATGATCCCAGGGTCCTGGGATCGAGCCCCGCATCGGGCTCCCCGCTCTGCGGGAAGCAGGCTTCTCCCTCTCCCACTCCCCCTGCTTGTGTTCCTGCTCTCACTCTCTCTCTCTCTCTGTCAAATAAATAAATAAAATCTTTAAAAAAAAAAAAATAAAATATAAATATGTCCCATTCAGATAAATAATGTCTGATTTTTCCATATAAAGTATGTCCCAAATATTGCATGGATGTCCTGCATTTTATCTAACATTCTTACATGCCAATCACCCGCCTTCCTTTGTTGAGAGTTTGAAATAGATCCTTTTATTGTAAATGTAAAGGTGACTCTCAGTTACTACATTGCACCGGGGTTATATCTATCCAAGGCTAAGGAGCTACCTTTAAAAAAACAAACAAAAAGGTCAGAGTTGAGTGGGAAGGAGGGTGTGGCCAGTCATTTGTCCCCTCATGTCAGTTCCTAAAACCAAATTGAGTACCTTTTCAATGAAAAGGGATGGAATAGGAACATGGTATCTGTGTTTCCATGTTTGGATCTGTCTCATCCCAAAGAGTGTTAATATCTTGAAGGCTCAGCATAAGCTCTGTTTACTTAGGAAGCATGAGAAACATGTTAACCCTTTGAAAAACTTCTAATTAAACTGCTGGAGCTTTGATGTCAGACTTTCAGATTAGTATTACATCATTTAAAAAGATCCAATTTCGGGGTGCCTGGGTGGCTCAGTCAGTTAAGCATCTGCCTTCAGCTCAAGTCATGATCCCAGGATCTTGGGATCAAACCCTGCATCGGGCTCCCTGCTTAGTGGGGAGCCTGCTTCTCCCTCTGCCACAGCTGCTCCCCGTGCTTGTGCTTGCTCTCTCTCTCTCTGTCAAATAAATACATAAAATCTTAAAAAAAAAAAAGATCCAATTTCATGTGCCACTAGAGAGGGAAAAATATGCTGGTCTTCATAGACAGTTATTGAATTTAGAGAATATTTATTTTAAAATACAAATCATTACCATTTGATAAGCTGTATTTAGTGCATCAATCTCAATTTAGAAAGTGTGCTCTTAGAGAATTGCTATTTCCCTAACTTTTCTGTTAAGTGACCATCACTAGTATTGGTTTCTAGTATAAATCGATGTTTGTATGTTACTCTGGAAGCTGTTGAATCTTCAAGAGATGATGGAATTGGTTTCAAATAGAAAGTATTTTATGAGACTTCAATGGAGAGAACCAACATATTTTGAGTATCTTTTATATGCCGTGGACTTCACATATATCTCCAATCTAACCAGTAAGTTAATGAGAGAGGGTGATGAGGTAAGTAATTTTGCCAGCCTCATAAA
Organism: Phoca vitulina; assembly: GCF_004348235.1. Lineage (NCBI taxonomy): Eukaryota > Metazoa > Chordata > Mammalia > Carnivora > Phocidae > Phoca > Phoca vitulina. The sequence continues at coordinate 34,932,013 of NW_022589710.1, read as the reverse complement.
ATTGTCTGATTCTGAGAGCACTGTATCTAATATAACTCCCTTCTGAATTTTCCTTATAGCCCTCACCTGCAGTTATTTTGTTCTTCAGAAGGAGACTGAGCAAAAAATCTCACACTCATTAAATTCACGTCTAACTCTGGTAATATGAGTGGTGATTTCTTACATGGTGAACACTTTTACTTCTCTTGATGGAGTTACAAGTTCTTCCTGGTATTATTTTCAAAAGACATTATAAATGAAATTTATGCGTACTTATTTGTGGTTACCTATCTAACAGCACATGCATTATGTATTTAATTCTATAGTTAAAATTTACCCCCCAAATTGAAAAAAAACTAATTCAAAGGATACATGCATCCCTCTTTATTGCATGCAGTATTATTTTCAATAGCTAAATTATGGAAGCAACCCCAGTGTCCACTGATAGATGAATGGATAAAGACATTGTGGTATACATATACAATGAAATATTATTCAGCCATAACAAAGACTATCCTGCCATTTGCAACAACATGGATGGAGCTAGAGAGTATAATGCTAAGTGAAATAAGTTGGTCGGAGAAAGACAAATACCATATGATTTCACTCACATGTGGAATATAAGAAACAAAACAAATGAGCAAAGGGGAAAAAAAGAGAGAGAGAGAGAGAAACCAGGAAACAGCCTCTTAACTATAGAGAACAAACTGATGTTTGCCAGAGGAGAGATGGGTGGGGGGTGGGTGAAACAGGTGCCGGGGATTAAGGAGTGCACTTGTCGTGATAGGTGCTGGGTGACGTACAGAAGTGTTGAATCACTGTGTTGTACTCTTGCAACTAACAGAACATTGTATGTTAACAATACTGGAATTAAAAAACTTAATAAAAAAACTTCCGGAAATATGCACAGAAAACTATTAACAATACTTAGTTCTGAGGCAACAAGTTAAAGTCTGAATGGGAGAAACACTTACTTTACACTGAAATTGTTTATAATATTTCAAAAGGTAAGAAAAGCCCGTATGTAGGTTGGAATAATGATAAGAGAAAAACGAATACTAACAGTAAAAAAACAATTTTAAAGAATACTGAAATTTGAGGAGTCCAATCTCCCACCCTGTGACAGTATTACATGGACAACATTCTTACTTCTGTTTGGATACTTTAGTGGTGTGAAGTTCGTCAGTTTTCAAGCCTGTTTATTCAATGAATAGATAGCAGTTTGAAATGAAGTATATATTCAGCTGGTATTTGCCTCTTGGGAATTTTTACTTACAGATCCTAGTTCTGCCCTCTGCAGCCACCTAAATAAATGTAATCCCTCCCCGACCCAACACTGGTGCTATGTTAGTAAACCTTGTCTTAACGTTTTGGTACTTTTATAGCCTGGAACGCATAATTTGACCCCTAAGCAGAGGATGTTATTAAAAATGGTATTGAATATATATGTATATAAAAGGAAAACATACAAAAAATAATGATGTATTTCAAGGAAATTTACTGTATTTCCTTACACATAATATGCATACACACACATATACTAACATATATGTTTACATATTTCCTATTAAACGAGAACATAAACTAGAAAGCAAGTACCTCTCTTCAGTTGTCTTTCCATTACATTCCCCCTTCCCTATGCAAGTGAGTGGGACAACATGAGCTAAGTCAGTGTTCCTATGGTGAGTTTTCAGTATACTGCATCTGTTAAATGGCATTGGGGTATTTTTTTCCCCTTCCGAAGTGATCTTACCCTGCGAGGTTTCCTCAGTAAAACAAAGTTTATCCAGCACCCTATCACACAATTGTAAGTCCATCTATGTTTATAATCATGTTCTGAACGTCTCTCCCCCTCCACAGATCATTTTCCGAAAAATCAGTGACGTGAAGAAAGAGGAAGAGGAGCGCCTCAGGCAGAAGAACGAGGTCACCCTCAGCATCCCCGTGGACCACCCCGTCCGAAAGCTCTTCCAGAAGTTCAAGCAGCAGAAGGAGCTGCGGAATCAGGGGTCCACCCAGAGCGACCCCGAGCGGAACCAGCTCCAGGTAGAGAGCCGCTCCTTACAGAATGGAGCCTCCATCACGGGTACCAGCGTGGTCACCGTGTCACAGATCACGCCCATCCAGACGTCTCTGGCCTACGTGAAAACCAGCGAGTCCCTCAAGCAAAACAACCGCGATGCCATGGAACTCAAGCCCAATGGCGGTGCTGACCCCAAATGTCTCAAAGTCAACAGCCCGATCAGGATGAAGAACGGAAATGGGAGGGGATGGCTGCGACTCAAGAATAACACGGGGGCGCACGAGGAGAAAAAGGAAGACTGGAATAACGTCACGAAAGCCGAGTCGATGGGGCTATTGTCAGAGGACCCCAAGGGCAGCGATTCCGAGAACAGCGTTACTAAAAACCCATTACGGAAAACAGATTCTTGTGACAGTGGGATTACAAAAAGTGACCTTCGTCTGGATAAGGCCGGAGAGGCCCGAAGTCCGCTGGAGCACAGCCCGATTCAGGCTGATGCCAAGCACCCCTTTTATCCCATCCCAGAGCAGGCCTTACAAACCACACTGCAGGAAGTCAAGCATGAACTCAAAGAGGACATTCAGCTGCTAAGCTGCAGAATGACTGCCCTGGAAAAGCAGGTGGCAGAAATTTTAAAAATACTCTCCGAAAAAAGCGTGCCCCAGACCTCTTCTCCCAAATCCCAAATGCCTCTCCAAGTACCTCCCCAAATACCATGTCAGGATATTTTTAGTGTTTCAAGGCCTGAGTCACCTGAATCTGACAAAGATGAAATGCACTTTTAATATATATATATATATACATATATATTTGTTAATATATTAAAAACAGTATATACATCTATATACATATGTGTGTATATACAGTATATACATATATATATATATATATATATATATTTTCACTTGCTTTCAATATGATGAACACAGTATGGATTTTGATATGTAAATATTGCATGTCCAGCTGGATTCTGGCCTGCCAAAGAAGATGATTATTTAAAACATAGATAGTGCTTGTATATTATGCAGTTGACTGCATGCACACTTTACATTTATTTATAGTCTCTATTCTAATACAAAAAAAGTATGATTTTTGTTAACCAAGGCAATGTAATATTTGAAGAATCAGGGTCCAACCTGCCAATGTTGCCATGACAAATTTGATCTCAGGCTGAGTATATTGAACTGTCATTTTCTCACTGTTCTGTTAAGTTAAAATTATAGATTAATGCCAAGGGAGACTTCAACCTTTTAGACTGTTGGTACCATTTTATAATCTCTTTTCATAGGATATTTTTCTGTAACTTAGTGTTAGGTTATTTTCCCCAATAGGCAGTGTTTGCTCCATCTAAATGACTGTTTTGTTGCCTAAATCAGATAGCAGTGTGGGATATTGAGAACGTATTGCTATGAGTTTTGTGCATGAATTGCATTTTCGCTCAACTATACCTCTCCTTTTTTAACACTGTACTTAGATAGTAATCATTAACTCTTATGTAAGGAAATCCCTACTCCCTCCGTCTTGGAGAATAGCTGCCATCTTATAAGCTGATTTTATCAACCCCATAAATATGAAACTATTAATATAGTATATATTATTATAGAAAAACTGCACCACAGGGTAAAAGGGCCTTTTAGCAATTCACGTTAGTGATGCTGGTTTTCCAAATGTGATGAATGTTCTCAATTTGTGTTTCTAAAACTTGTTCAAAGGTGAGGTTGAAAGGCTCTTGGCAAAGAAACAAACAAAACACATTTAAGTAATCACATCAAAATTTTAACTATAATGATCTAAATAAAAAAGAATGTAAACAGATAGACAAGTTTTTGTAGCATATCTGTAACTTAGGGTGAAACACAGGTACAGAATTGTTCACACATGTTTCTTAACAATGTTTATAGGGATAACACAGGAAACATGGTTAGAAAAAAATCTAAGAAGTTGACGTCAAGTTGCTCAGTTCAGATAACTGCTTTTCTATAATTTTATCCTGGTTACAATTTTCTAAAGCTTTTTTTGCACACAGTTCTACTGCAGGACTTCTGCTGAATTGATATAATAGACTACTGTGGCTCAGGCAGATCCATGTAGGAAAGGGGGGTACTAAAGACTGAATTTCAGGGTCTTTGAGTCATAAATCCTCTTCTTAGAAAGTGCCTATTATCAACTAAAAAAAAAGTCACAAAGAGTTGTGTATAGCTAGTCCCTTAAATGGTATGTATTGAGAATAAAATACATGTTCATTTGTAAGAACCCAGAAAAATTTATTTCTTTTGACCAAAGTATATTTTGTGAAATTGATCAAAGAGGCATACTTTTAAACTGGTGCATGCATGACGTTTAATTGTGGAAACAGGGAAGTTATTGTTTGCATCAAGTCGAAAATATATTCCAGTAATTTGTACATTATCGGAGCATCTGTACATATATGTTAACAACATACACAAGATGATAGCAAAATCAAAGGAGCTATTTTGACCTATTGTTGCCATTTTTATGAGCTTTTCTATCTCCCAGCATCCCCAAATAAAACCACCAGAACTGAAAGACAAGTTATCGCAATCAGACTGGAGAAGTGCAGAACAAAGTAATTTATAAAAACAATTGATATTTTAGAATTTCTATTAGAGCTTCTTCACATGTCCACAAAATGTGCCTCTTTAATCCAGGAGTCTCAGAACAGATGTTATGTGCCATGGGTTCCATTTCCCCTTCTTTGTGCCCACAACTTCCATTACTCAGCATGGAAGTTTCCAGGGGAGCATGTCTCCATGCTATGCTACAACATCTACCTACCACAGGCACAAGAAAATGAGGTACTCACAGTATAAGGAATCAGCCTTGAAATGGAGATTTAAGTTGCTTTCATGGTGAAGATGGTACTTTTTTCTTGACCTCTGACATTTATTGAATTTCAGGGTATTTTTCTATTTAACCATGTATGAGACAAGCTTGGTTAAGCTTTTAAAGGTGAGTGAATGGTAAAGATAATCTGCATATAGAAATGGTCAAACTTCAGCCACATGCTTCAAAAAAATAACCATTGGTGTAAAGCTATATCAGAATGACTAGAACAGCAGGGCAATTTGATGTTGCAATCCACGCCTTTGCTTATTAGTGGTGCAAATATTTGCTGTGTTCTGCCATTGACTCAACTGACCTATGATATTATTGTTCATATACATGGGCAAGAAACATGGTTTTGAACTCCTCCAGGTTGTCACCAAGGGGGAAAAAGTATCAATTGCTTGTTTATGGTGCAGTTATCACAGTATTCTTTTCCAGTCACCTGTGTTCCTATGTGCATGCACGACGAGGTGCTGAATGCACTCTGCTTTTTCAGCAGAAATGCATGTGTTCAGCAAACATTGTATATAGTCTTTTAGGTTCCCAGATTCTGCAATTCTTACCAGTTGAACTTACTCAGATTTGAATGAAGGGTGAACACTTGCTTTAATACGTGCAATAATGATAGAGTCCTGTTCTGTGTTGCCTCAGCCAGCACATGGGGGACCAGACGACTGCATGTTTTATTCTTACACTGTATAGATGCTTTCAGTGCATCCAGAATAAAATTTTTATTATTATATTTCTGAACAATGTACTAGTAGGAGTAAATAGATATGTATTTCCAATCCAAACATTTTCCAAAGCAACTTACATACCTTCAATATTTTTCTATGATAATATAGAAGATCAGATGCTGTACCCTGGACAGGTGGTTGTAATGTAATAGCAAAAGTCAAACAAAAACGGAAATGTGAGCTGTGCATTGTAACGACAAGTTTTGCCAGTCTGTATTAGGATATTATTGCACTAAATATGATCTAGTAGATGGAAGAGCTTATGATAGAGAGAACACAGGCACACAAATGGCAGATGACAATACCAAAGCTGCTAGTGTCCCACAATGACATAAATAGTACTCAGAATGGTTTGGGCATAGATGTTGAATAGAGACATATACATCATTGTTAAAATGGAAAATTTTTATTATGACACCAGTTTCATCTCACATTAAGTACAGAAGTAAAATTGTCCTAAGTACTCAGTTAAAAAAATGTATGTAGATCAGAGCAAGAGAATTAGAAAATTTGGGATTTTAAACTGCTTTTAAGAACAGGCATATACTCCTGGAGTTCCCAGCATGTTAACAAGAATATTAATTATGACCACTAACAAAAATGCCATTTTGAAAATTAATCCTATTGGAACCCAAATGCAAATCACAGCTTCCTTTAAATTTAAGGAGATTTTGTTCTCCTGAGATCTGGCCCATTTGCTGTTCTATTTTAAATTACTAAATTCTTTTAGAAAACTTTAAAAAAATTAATCTTCAGAGCAGTGACTGTTTTTAAAGTGTGCAGTGGCTGGTACTGGTGAAATTATGTGTCATATTCTTAATGAATTCTACTATCTTGTATAATTTTTATCTTTTAAGCTATTTGTCTCTTTTCCAAAATTTTATGTAGGTAATGAGAAAATTTATCTAGAATGTACATATCATACATGGAAAACTTTAAAATATGAATATTTTGTAATTATGTGAATGTTGTGTTTTAATATTTTGTTACATATAAGAATATTTCTCTTGTGGTCTTGATGGAAAGGGAGAGAAGAACAATTTTTTTGGAAAACATCCGAGGATTAGTATCTGAGCTCTGTCTTGGAGTCTGAATCTAGCTTTGTCACAATTACAGTGTAACTTTGGGCAAATTAACTGTTCTTTGGTGTGTCTGGGCTTCAATTCCCCACCAATAAATAATAAAATGAAGATAAGAACTGCTCCATTCTTACATCAAGATGATATTAGGTCAGTGGGAAATCATCTTCCTCTCAAATGAAAATCACATGAAGATAAATTATTAATTTTTTCTTTCTTTCATAGAAGATCAGCTGAGATACACTCTTTAAATATTTTCGTAGGGTTTAGAGATTTCTCTGGTCAGAGGTTGGTGGGGAAAGGCATTGATGGCTAAAAAATTATTAGTCATTGGCATGTGAGCAAAAGAAAGTTGTCTGGGAATTTAGAACTACTAATTAAATAAACATGGAAAGAGTGAAGGTCTTTGGAGAGAAGAGAGAAAGAAGAGAAAAAGACATGTAAATATTATGATTTTTGCTTATTCTATTTAATCATACTGCTCAGCAGAAATTCTCAATCTTGTGAGAAAAAGTAAAAAAAAATTGTTGAGTATTCATGATACAGAGCAGTTCATCTTTCAAATTTTTGTATAAAAATAATCATGACTTACTCAAGATACATGGCTCCACATGGACAGATGTTCTTATAACAAAATTCTTAATTGTGAAAGAAGCTTTTCCAATAACCAATCGATTTTTCAATGTATATCTTGAACTAGAAAAAAAAAGGTAAAAAAGGAAAACCATTTGAATTACCTTAAAAAACCACCTATGTTATTGTGTCCTAAATTAGAATATTCTAATTTAAAAAGTTATAATATGTGATTAGTAACATTGATAACTCTAGGAAGCCCCTGATAACATGTAAACATTTTATTTTTGAAAATGAGATTCATTTTGTTAACATTTGTTCAGTCTGCAAAGACAGTCTTGTATCCTAAAGAATACACTCAAACCTGCCGTCAGTACCTATGTGGTGACCCTTGGTATAAAGAAAATAACAAGAGCACCTAGAAACAAGGGGGGCAAATCTTACATACTATAAGAGACATTTCGATCTCTTACTAATCTTTCCGTTGTATCAGAATTTTAAAACTATTACTACAAATTAGGAATTAGGCATCATTTTGAAAGCAGACACAATTTCTCAAGTTAAAGAAGGATTAGTTATAAATGCCTGATATATTTAAGAAATATTAAGGGAGATTTAAGGGGATCGTTCATCACTGACCATGACTTTTTACTATCCATTCTAACATTTTTTATTTATTTGCTAAATAGTTGATAACATTTATATTTGTATCCACTGTGATAGGCCCATGGCATTCCAAATCACAGTTGCATTACATATGTATTTCACACATATGTAAATAAATATTTTCAATCAACTTGCTCTCAGTGTAAACTTTGTACTTACAGCCTACATGTTGTTACCACTCAGGTAACAAAAACTCTTACAACTATGGAATGACACATATAATTTTTTTAGAGGGTTGATACAGATCAAATTGACACTATAGGAAATGTTCTTATCTTGGTCCAGGAAAATAAACCAAGAGGTGATGTGTGTGGAGCTACACAGAATAAAAACAAGAGTCAGGTTTTAAATAGGTTAGTAGTGCCAGGCTATGTGAGCTCACAAAAGTCCAAGACAGAATTTCCATTTCCACCTTTGGGACAAATCTACAAAGAGGAGCATGATGGTGGTCACAGTTTAGATCTAAGCATGTCATTGGTAATGCTTATGGGTGCATCAGATTGAGTCTGGTGAGTTTATATAAGATTTTTTCTATAGTCTTAGCTTTACTGGTGTACATTGCTTTATAAACATTACTTTTATTGACTGCTCTGTATAAGTATGTGCAGCCTTCTCCATGAGAAGGATTGACTAAGTCTGGATCTGCCATTAGTCATCAAAAAAAAAAAAATGTGGAGGGGCAACAAAAATAAGTTTATTTGAACAGAAACAAAACCATAACACCCACGTTTCTATAGTTATAGCTTATTTTTCTCACTGGCACATCACCAGACAAAACAAAAGGACAAACGTGGATGCATTTCCAAGTGTCAAAGACTCTTAAATAATAAATAATGTGAATTATAAAACCTAATGCAATCCTAGGACTTGAGCAAGTAATAAATTCAAACATATCTATGGTACATACATTTTTCTTTAGTATCGGTTTTTCTCATCCTTAAGTAAAAGAGTGCTTATGTGAGATGTTTCTAGTACCCATAGATGAATTATGAAAAATGCAGTTTTAACAATGAAGCTACAGAATGGTCTCATTAAAAGAGACACGTATTCGGGTTTTTCATGCAAACTCTTTGCTGTGAAATTTAGATCTTTGATAAAATTATTTTCCCTAAACTTTATTTTCACAGAATCATCACTCACAAGCTTAATATTAATATTTGCACTACTTCATTTTGGCACTTGCCACTCACCTTTTTTTTTCTTCCACAAAAGTGTCTATTAATTTTTCACAAATTTACAAGTTTTTTATCTCCTGGATTTTACCTAATTTTTCTCATTTAGAATATTTTCCAGAACTAGAGATTTAGATGCTACAAATAATGACTTTGTTAGTAATTCTCTTCCTGGAAATGTGAGTTATTCTGTATGTTTAACATTTACAAATCAATAGACTTTTCTTATATTAGGATAAAATGCTTACTCTGTATTTTACTGGTTTTATTTTCCATCCTTGATAATTTTTCTCCCAAAAAACTTAAAAAAAAAAAAGACTTAAAAATAAATTTTTTTCTTTGACTCTAGGTCTTTTTCCACATTGGAAACAATGAAGATAAACATTTATATAATTATAAATTTGATCTTTACTTTGTTTTCATGATAATGGAATTTAAGTTATAATTCTCATAATTTAATTTATAATTCTCGTATGTGGTAATATTTCCAAAAGTCATACTGAAAATCAGTTTGGGGCCATAAGGGATGTGAGGATGAGAAGCACTAAAAAAATGAACATTCTTTATTAACCAAATAATAGAATTATGATGCCTAATTATATCAAACAAATCAAGTTGTTAAGCAGTGTCCATGTGAATTATTACTAATATGTTTAATCTTCAAAGCATTTTATGTAAAATAATTGGTTCTCAACCATCCATTGAGGGCACAAAATATCTCTTACCCAAATCCAGAGGCCAGGGAAACACAATGGAGTTCTACTACCAGTCTTTCCTGTCCTTCTCTACCTCTCAAAACACTTGGGGGTATGCAGAAACACACATAACCAAACAAATCATCTTCTACATAGAGAAAGGCAGTTAACACTTTCATTCTTTGTTGAGTATTTAAATTTATTAAACTGCATGGTGAAGTTTGAGAGTGAGAGATTTTTTTCAGTAAAGAGAAAACAGGTCAACATCTATGCTGACATACTTGTTTAGATAGTACTAAAATCTGTAGTTGGTCCTATATTCTAATTAAAATTCTGAGTCATGTTATGTAGGAAAGGGACATATGAGCTAGAATTTTTTAATACCTACTGTGCCAGATGTTGTAAGAGTTTTGGTCTGTCTTCTAACTTGAGATATCCTATCCTTTGAGTTTCATGATGAGACCAGTGTGTTTGCATGCTTTATGATGGTCAAGACCATTGAGATTTGGACTGGGAATCAGGAACATTATGAAGGCAAAGGATGAGAGAAGACTGAATGAAGTCTATCTGCTTCTTGACCTTCAGGCTTAGAAGTTAAATAAGTGAATTTGACTTGTATTTATTGAGTGCTCATTCTCTGTTTATGCTGTGCTAAACACTTTATTCAGATTATCAAATTTAATTTTTGCAAAAACCCTATGAAGTAACAGATAAAGGAACTTGTTAGGATAGCATAGCTCTTGAGTGGTAAAGGTGAAGTTCTAACAGAGGCAGACAGACTTTAGAGAGATTTTTATAGAATACTGACATTGCAAGGACATCTAGTCCAACCACAAATTCCAAGTCTTTCAAGACATGTACTTTTAAAGGCTCCTGAAATTAAAATAACTTTTAAAAATTTCACTCTGTAGTGTAAATGTAAATATTTGATTTTTCATGGTAGGTTAGAGTAAATGATAGAGATTGAAGTCATAATTGTTATAAGCACAAGCTGCTCCACCCCAATAATGGAATTTTCCTTCACTTCTCCTAATAATCGAGAGGAATCTGTAAAGGTAAATTGCCAAATGTGGTAATAAGTAAGAGGCAAGTTGTGGTCACTGATATTAACACTTTCTTTTCCAATTGAATTTTAACCTAAGGAGGTAATGCATGATAGTCAAGGAAAGCAAGAGACATTCAGTTGTGTAAGACTGATGAATCACAGACCTGTACTCCTGAAACAAATAATACATTATATGTTAATAAAAAAAAAAGACATTCAGGATTTTTTTCTATAATTTCTCTCAATTTTTAATATTGGCATTTGGATGAGACTCTGGAAAGATTTTATTTTTAAAATTTATTTTTTGATGCACTGAGTTTTAAGTGGATTATGCAGATCTTTTTATTGATTACACTGATGTTGCCTTCTTGGCCAAACGACTATTAAATGCATTATCCAAATGAACCATTTCTGTTTAGAATGGCAATTTGTATTATTTCCAAATTTAATAGGCCTGTTGTCTGTTTCCTTTAGAAAGTTTAAATAATTTTCTCTAATGAAAAAATGTTAATTTTATTAATGTAATTTATTTGTCTTACCCTCTGAGATTTTTTTTAAAGGTAATGTGTTGCGATAAGGAGAAGAAACAAGGTTATTACAGCATTACACTCTGGGATCCTTAGCTCAAACCATCTTTTTCATTTTGATGATAACACAGCCAGAGGTAACTATGGAAAAGACCATTTCACTTTTTCATAACAATGGTAGAGGACCACAGTGATACTATCCAAAGCTTTTTATAGTTAGCTCACTTTCATCCTTGACTATTATATTATCACTGCATTATTATTTAAATGAGGTCATGACTTGTATTACATCTGAATGAAGGTACTTGGTCAGAGAACAACTGAGGAAAAGAAATAGAAGAGTAGGGCTAGCAGTTGCTTCCTCATCATTGGTTTCTGAGTGTGATGTTTTAAAATAGTTTTTATTTATTTTTTGAAATAACACATTGTCATAACCACTGTTAGGATTTTAATGAAACATTAGGAAGCAGTTTGAAAGCTTGTCAAATATTGGGGTTTTAAAAAAATAAATATGTATGTGAGTGTTCCTCCCACCAACCAAGTTTAGAACCTCTGGTTCTGACCTAGAAGCTCAGTTGTAAGCACTTGGCTGGCTGAGCTGTACGTTATGGGGTAAAGCCAAGAGGGTCTGACCACTCTCTCCTTCATGCAGAATCACTGATTGTTGAATGACCAGACCAGTCAAGGCCAAAATATCCACACTGTGTCTGAATATGCCAGATTGAGTATTCATAGTAACTAATTTAAGTACTTCATTGTCAAATATTTTATCCTCCTTCTCTGCTAAATCATCTTCGGTAACAATAAGGTGAATGCCCTTCTTCTCCACTGAGTTAGGGAAATTGGACTTTGTAACTAAAGCAACAAAGATTATTGTTGATCGCAGAGCTCTTGGTGTCATGGATCCCTCATTGGCTCCTCAACTTTTTTCAATCGAAGTATGACAGGAAATATTCCTGATGAGGCCAAGATTGAATAAACAGAAAGAATAGCTAGCAAGCTATGCAAAATCACAATATAGATTCATTTTGAATTCCATGTCAAAGAAAGTTTGATAGGCCTGAGTCTTTAATATTGGTATATTTTGTCAAAAACATGCATTTTCAGTTTATACAAAAGCCAAATGCACTTTCATTTAAAATCAAGATTATTTAATATATTCGATATTTAGAAAAATAGTGGCAAGGATTGTTTTGTGATCTCTGTGGGAAGGTTTTCATGTTGTGATTCTTGAGATTTTTCAGAGGTTATAAACACAGTATTCACTTACGTTTTGTTTGGGTTGGCAGCATGGGCAGCTTCCACTGAGTAGTCATCTTCCACCCTAGAACCCATTCACAGTTAAAGGAAGACAGAACATGCATTTCGTATTAGGAACAATATGACTGTCACCACACTGAAATTGGAAACGGATCTAGCACCATTTCTACCCTGAAACATTCACTGTAATTTATTGAAAAAGCAGTGACTCCTAGAATTGCTTGATATTCACACAACACAAATCAGAATGTGCATATTTATAATATATTGAAAGCTATAGATTTCCTTTATTCTATGTTCTAATGACTTTGTTTACTCCAGTTGCAGAATTTTGTAAATTATAATGCAAATTCCTCACTATAACACGACTGTTACTATGGGAATTTATTTTTGCAAATTCATAAATGTCTTTGCTACTGAGACCATATTGGTGGCAGTTTGGGGTATTAAAAATGCCTCTATAAGGGTTAGGGTTAATTTACTCCAGTTTTCAACGACTGATTCATGTATTGGCCATGGAAACAATGCAAAAACTTCATGTGATGTTTTTAACATCATTATGCTAAGCAGTACTTGTTTGTTTTTTTAAAAATTTGATTCATGCTTAGCGGATCATTTCTTTCTATTTAAACAAAGGTACTGCAATGTGTAATATAGAAATTTTGTATGTACTGTTAACCTATCACCTGATTGCTGAGAGAATGTGTGAAAATATTTTAACTTTGACTTTAGGGTCAATTCTGGAATACGTGTGATCAAAATTTGATTGGTTTTGGGAAGTTTGTGGTGATTATCACTTCATTTAAAATTTGTTCTCAAGAAATAGTCTTTTTAAAAAGTGAATTGGCAGGTGGAAGTTTCTAACCCAAAAGAATTCTGGGTTTCAGCACAATAAACTATATTTCATCAGGGAGGATTATTTTGGTTTTTTTCACACTTTATTTAAATGTGAATATTTTTTCATGATACAGAATAAAATGTGCATTTTATGGAACTTGTTTGAATTGAGTCTTTGTTGAAAATAATTGTTTTGAATTTCATTTAATAAATAAGAAGCTCTCCACTACAAAAATATGAAGCAGTGGGTTCAGAGAAAATATTCTTTTGATATATTAGCTTTGATAATGTTATTTTAAGCTTCTATAATATTTTTCCTCTAATAAATTGCACTGTATTGGTATACGCAATAAAATTAGTGCCATACTGGTGTGGATGGAACTGGAGGGTATTATGCTGAGCGAAATAAGTCAATCAGAGAAAGACATGTATCATATGATCTCACTGATATGAGGAATTCTTAATCTCAGGAAACAAACTGAGGGTTGCTGGAGTGGTGGGGGGTGGGAGGGATGGGGTGGCTGGGTGATAGACATTGGGCAGGGTATGTGCTATGGTGAGCGCTGTGAATTGTGCAAGACTGTTGAACCACAGACCTGTACCTCTGAAACAAATAATACATTATATGTTAAAAAAAAAGAAGATAGTAGGAAGGGAAAAATGAAGGGGGGGAAATTGGAGGGGGAGACGAACCATGAGAGACTATGGACTCTGAGAAACAAACTGAGGGTTCTAGAGGGGAGGGGGATGGGGGGATGGGTTAGCCCAGTGATGGGTATTAAGGAGGGCACGTTCTGCATGGAGCACTGGGTGTTATGCACAAACAATGAATCATGGAACACTACATCAAAAACTAATGATGTAATGTATGGTGATTAACATAACATAATAATAAAAAAAAGAAAAAAGATAAAATTAGTGTCATATTGGAAGTTAAAATTAAATAGATCAGTACACAAATTATTGGTAATTAACACCTTTTCCACTCTGCCCTTCCCCCCTTCTTTCCTTACATAAACACACACGCGTGTGCGCATGTGCATTCACACACACACACACACACACACACTTAGCAATCACTTACAACCTCTCCTTGTAAATTCTGTGATAATACATCTATTGAGAAAGATACGAACTTTCGAAACATGAGTATTGTATAAGACTGATGAATCACAGACCTGTACTCCTGAAACAAATAATACATTATATGTTAATAATAATAAAAATAATAAAAGATCATAAAATAAAAAAACATATTATAGATTTGGATGAGTAAGTACTCAAGTGCCAAATACCATTAAGAGGAGGATGAGACAAATTTCGGTCCCATGGGCTATTTTCTCCAAAGTGTGATGCAGAATGGAACCTGCTTGAGCCCCCAGTCCTCAGTCTTGTGTCCGTGCCTCTACTCCCAACCAGCAGGGAATGTTTTGCTTTCTGGAAGATCACTGAAAACACCCAGTTTGCCTCTATCAGGTCAGATCCATTTTGTTTAATCTACGCAAATTAGCACAATGTGCTATAACTGGATTAAATAACGATGTGCCCTGTGTGAACAACCCAGAACTGGCATACATGTTACAGCTGGAAGAGACCTTGGAACTGAATCAGCAGCATACCTACTTTGAGAAACGAAGAAACCAAGCACTGGAGATGGTAATTGGTTCTCCAAAATTCTATGTACAGCTGGTAGAGGAGCTAGGATTCAGATTCAGTTGTCTTGATTCCAGGTCCAATGTTTCTTCCCCTCTATCACATTGCTGTCAGGGGTTTCCACAGTGCAACACACACACACACACACACACACACACACACACACACACAGAGGCATTTCAGCTAATGCTACTGAAGATGTTGCTAGATTCATCTCTGGGTGTTGCTGAAAGGACAGTTGTATGTCCAACTATGCTATTTACATAAAGTGTGTCCTTCATTTCAGTTTTTTTGAACCTAAAAATGGTATCTCATAAAAGGTGTACACTTCATGTGATATGAAGGTTGTTATTCAGTGTTTACGATCATGATACCTTGTACACCTAAGAGTTTTAGAATAAGAACTAAATACATCATCAGTTTGTTGTCTCTGGCTAAAGCTGCACAACTGGGTCAGAGGTTGAGAAGACTGAAAAAAGACTGGCGGGAGGCTGACCACCCCAGATCACTATGTGAAGAACAGAAACTGCAACTTCTGGGTCTCTTCTTTCCTGTGAGCCCATGTGGGTGCATCAAACACTGCTTTCCATCTCATCTGATTCTACTGTCTTCTAGTGACCAAGCTTAAGTCTTTGTGTGTGTGTACACATGTTTGGGGAGGACAGTCTTCTCGGTTCTTAAAATCTACTGGGGCTATTCCCGTGAAAAGGCAAAATAAATGTCTATAATCATGGTTTACAAATAACAATGTCCAATCTGGTCAGTGGTGGGTGGAGAAGTGCTAACATCTTCTCACCTAGAGTCATTCAACCTGTTAACAGATACTGCTTCATTGTATGATATGGTGACCACAGTGACCAAATCCAGTGGCACCCAAAGTGTGGACCTTACGGTTGTCTTCCAAAACTGTGAACATCCTGTTCTAAAACCTACACGATTCTGTTGAAATTCTTCATATCAGTGACATTCGAGCTATTTAGTTTATTGACTGGCAGGAATTCCAGGAACAATATCCAGGTTTACAGAGGGAAGAATTTCAGCTCTCTCAGGCCTTCTTTAAATTTCCATGGCCTCCACTCTTAACAGCCGCCCCCCCCGCCCCGGATCTTAACAACTCAGGCAAGGAGAGAAGGGAACAGATTTTTCAGAGTCCTGGTTCTTCTACTGCTGCACACATAGCCTTGTCTTCTGTTCCGTGTAATTTTCCACTGGCCTCAAAGCAGAGGGAGGAGAAGAAACATTCTGCAGGTGACCTGAAGCTGCTGACTTTGTGGTTCACTGCCTGCCTAAGGAAAAAAGGGAGGACTAAACAAGTCATCCGGCAATGACTACTGAGCCCTCTGAAAGGTAGTCTTAGAGGCGGAAGGTCAGGGAGGGGTTTTGCCTTTCAGCACATAAGCAGCAAATAAGATACCTCTGTGCTGGTGGAGCTGCCAGGAGCCTCTCTCCTCATCCTTCCTTGTGCTAGTGGGGACTTGATTCTCTGTGTAGCCCAAAGCAGGTTGGGACCAGATCAAGAGAGAGAAGTGAAAGTTCTTTGAAAAACATAATGGGTTATACAAAACTTGAGGTTCTTTGTATTTGCCATTGATTTTCCAGGAGTCAAGAATAGATTCCAGAACCTATTGAGAAGGGGTCATAAATATTAATAACATACATTGACGCCCAGCTTCTAGTGAGGTTCCAAATTTTTCTCACTTACATATAGAGAAAATTGGACATGATTATAGTGTGTTCAGGTGTGGTTAGCAGCTGAAGTGTTTTTATTTCCCTATGCAAGCACAGACACTACATATACCCAGTCCTGTGCCTCACCCCACTTCTAGAAATAAAATATTTTTAAAGAAATCATTAACATGTAGGCCACATCATAAATATAGCCCTAGCTTCATTAATCTGAAATTCTCAAGAAAGCAGTACTATTTGTACTATTTGAATTTTTCACTTTCAGAGTTACTTATCAATATCTTGTGAGATTTCTGTCACACAGATTAGGAATTAAGTTCTGTTTCAGAGTTCTTCCTGATTTATGATTTAGAGCTACAAGATAAATTCTCAAAGTTAGTGTTTAAGCAATAAAGAGTTTCCTAGATGTAAGAGTTAGTTTAAGACTTTCACCCAACTTATTTAGATACAAGTGAGAAAATAATGCTGGAGTTGACAATTTAAAGTGTTTATGCTAAACATAACACAAGACCAAAGTTCAATACTAACAACTTTATCATCCCCATCAAGCCTCTCTTCTAAACCCTGACAGGATGTCTGTACTTTTTATAGAACTCTAACTGTTATGTTTTTGCTGCTGTTGTTATTGTTATACTTGAATTGATTTTGATATAGAACCAAGTTCTCTTCTTACTATTTTGTATGTTGTATATGGATAGATGGATGGATGGATGGATGGATGGATGAATAGATAGGTAAGTAGAATTATCTGTTTGTCAGATAGAGTTCTTGCTCCCAATAGCCCCAGAGAGAGACAAGGCCACAGGCTCTGGGTAACTAAAAGCCTTTTCTAAGCTCACATAGCTATGATCTCAGAGAAAGTTTTCAAATCCAGATTTCTGACTCCAAATCATGTTTTGTTTGCCTCAGAGTGGCTCTCAGACATGCATTAGATACCTGGTTTTCATATCAGCATTTGTAGAAATAAAACATATTAAAATTATTTGGGGGAGGACTCTTTAGTGGTTCAAGGTCTTCACATAAAGTTATCATCTGAGCACAGAATTTCAGAGTTTGGTCTTGTGCTGGTCTTTAAGCAGGAGAAACACTAAGATTCACCTTCATGTATGGTCTGTCTATTCACAAATATGAAATACTGCAATTCATGGCATCACCTTAGTTTCTCCTTTGCACAGCGATCTATGTGGAAAGCCCCACAGGAGCACCGAGGTCAGTACAGGACACTCTGGTGATGCAGACATGAGCCACTTGAAGGAAAGGGCTGTGATTTCTTCTCCCTTTCTAGCTCCTTGTGGTGTTTAGAGGTATGTGCCGTGCCCAGTACAGTGGCGTCAAAGTCTTAAAAGAATGCTTAGAGTTGTTCAGATCTATTCTTTTAAGACTCACTTCTGTTTTAAAAAGCTTTAACACAGCTAACTCATGTGGGAAAGATATGCCTACCATTTGGTGTTATCTTTGCATTCAAGATGACTAAGACATCACAAATCACTTCTAACTGTCTGAGAATGTGAATTATAAGGCCTAAAATTCCGAGTGCTGCCTTGATATCTTTGTGCCTCACAGGGCCCCAAAGACGTAATCATGAGTTCCTCTGTTCTTGCTACATGTATAACACTCCCCCATCCCACCCCATCCCTAGCAGGAAAATCTTCCCCCCACCTGGCTAGTTCTCCATGAGCCAGAACAGCTGCATTCCACCCAGTCTTCAACCTAACTTCTACTTCCCTGACAGCCCATGAGTTTTTTCAAACAAGCCAATCATATCCACATGTGAGAGCCTTATCCTCTTGCTACTATGAAGACTTCAGCCCCTGTTTGTTCTGTTCCTGAATGTAACTTCAGTGTAGACCTGCACAGTATGCAACGTCCTTCTCCTCCAGGTGGTGAGTATATGTGACTAGTAGATTGCTCTCTATTTCATTTGTTCAGTGTTTGGTGTTGTACATTTAACTGTCTTGTACTATTTAGAATGGTGGATCCCTCCCTTGCCAACAAGGTGAATGGGATGCAGCTAGAACAAAATATTAATTCACTTTATTGAAGAAAATTGTAATGTCTGTCAACTAATACTATTCATCAAAAGTAAGCACATTATGTCTCTTCTTACTTTGATGGCTTAATTAAATGACAATCTGTGGGACTTTGTAGTCAAATGTGGTGATAAAATTTGATTTAGTATAAATTTTGGATTTTTTTCTTTTAACATAATGCTGCTAATATTTTGTAATAAAGGCAAATTGTTTAGCATAGATGGGGGTCAGCCATGTAGTAAAAATCAGTCCCTTTTTATCCAGTTGGAATGCTTAGAACAAACTCATTTCTCTCATTCACTGTTCTAGATGTTGGAGTTTGTTGATGCAAGAAAACTGGAGTAATGATAGTAATGATACTTTTCTTCTTGCAAATGTTTTCACTTTCCAACTCACTCACTTTGCATTTTCTAGGTATCAACTAATCAGACTCATCTGGACAACTCAATGGTGAGAGAAATTATACTTTTTCAAAGTTCTTATCAATCCTTCGACTACTCTAGAGTTTGGACTGATCATTTTTTTTTAAAGATTTTATTTATTTGACAGAGAGAGACACAGCGAGAGAGTGAACACCAGCAGGGGGAGACGGAGAAGGAGAAGCAGACTCCCTGCTGAGCAGGGAGCCCGATGTGAGGACCTGAGCCGAAGGTAGCCACTTAACGACTGAGCCACCCAGGCACCCTGGACTGATCATTTAGACCACTGGTTCTCCACTAAGGGCAATTTTACTCCCAGGGGAATTTTGTCAATTTCTGGGGACATTTTTGGCTGTCCAACTGGGGCAGAATCACTATGGGTACTTACTAGGTAGAGACCAAGAATGCTGCTAAACATCCTGCATTACACAGGATAACTCCCACAATAAAGAATTATCCAACCCAATATATCCATAGTGTTGAGGTTGAGTGTGATATTGTGATTTATAATAAAAATGTATATTTGGCTTTTGTACCCATTTCTGGCACACAGGTTCTAAAACTCTTGGAATTTTTTAAGTGATGAGAGCAATGGATGTCTTTTATTATGTTAATGAGGTGACTTTTGGAACACACCTAAGGATGGGGGTTGTTTACCAGTGGAATCAACCATGTGTTTAGTCTCACCCCCAACCTCTAGGGAGAGGAGAGGGGCTGGAGATTGAGTTGTATCACAATGGCCAATGACTTAATCAATCATGCGGAGGTAATAAAGCTTCCATAAAAACTCAAAAGGACTGGGTTTGGAGAGCTTCTGTGTTAGTGAACTTGGGGAGAGTGACAAGCGTGGAGAGGGAACAGAAATTCTACTCCCCTGCCCTATGCATCTATTCCATCTGACTGTTTCTAAGTTATATCCTTTAAAAAATAAATAAATAAAGAGTCATCTAGAAAGTAAATGTTTCTCTGAGTTCTGTGGGCCACTCTAGCAAATTAATTAAATCCAAGGAGGAGGTCAAGGGAACTTCTGATTTACAGCCTGTCAATTGGCACTTAAAGTGGAGAGCAGTCTTGTGAGACAACCCTTAAGATGTGGAATCTCATGCAGTCTCTAGGTAGACAGTGTTGGAAATGAGTTGAATTGTAGGATACCCAGCTGATGTTGGAGAGTTGTTGGATGTGTGGGGAACCCCTGCCCCTGACACACACATAATACTCACATGGTATTCGGTGATCATAACCTTTTTACTAAGAAACACTGGTTTAGACCATATGATGTGTGCTTTTCAAATTATAAAAACCATAATATGAATAGTTTGACCTGTAATAGGGTCAGAAGTTGGGTATTTGGAAAGCAGCCTTTGAGAACATTCCTAAAAATAGTTCTAAGCACCACAACAGAGGCTGGAGGCAAGGGTGTGGCTGATCCAAAGTTTTTAACCCTTTCAGTCTGTATATAATCTCTACACCCATCTGTCTGAACAGAGAAGAATCATATTCTACCATGATGAAATGGAAATACTCAGTCCAATGGTATAACTTTCAGCTCAGTATAACCCTTACAAAATACTTTCATCTTTCACTTGATATTTAGGTTTTCATATATTTATAGTGGTTTCTTTCAGGTGAAATTTGTAAATTAAAAAAAATGATAAATTCCTAACTTCATTTTGAAAGAAGAGTTTTTTCACCAGTCAAAAGACTCTTTTAAGTATCTCTCAAATTACAAATTAGCCTATTTTGTTAGTACTCAGTACATTATAGCTTAAATTATAGGGGAGAGAATAAATGTTGGCAAAAAATGTGTGAAAATTTTGTGAATGAGTGATTCCTAGAATATTTCTTGAGTCCAGCAATTTTGCTTCCCTTACCCCTGCTAGTGATTTACAATTTGTTTACAAATAAGTTCTGTCTGCTATTGGAACATTGCTGCCAGGTGCAGATCTATTGGAGAAGCTTTTATTGTAGAACCTTTATTGCCTCTTACAAATAACCTTTTGAAGTGCAGTTTAAATAGCATAAAATTCACTCATTATAAGTATACAATTCAATGACTTTTAGTAAATTTATATAGTTTCACATTCATCACTATGATCCAGATATAAAACATTTCCAGAATCCTGAAAATGTTTCTGATGCCCATTTACAGTCACTTCTCACAACCAACCCAAGCCCTAAGCAACACTGTGCTGTTTCTATAGATTTGCCTTTACTAGAAATTTTATTTAAATAGAATCATACAATATGTAGGTTTTTGTGTCTAACTTCTTTCACTGACAAATGTTTTTGAGGTTAATCCATGTTGTTGCATGTATCAGTAGTTCATTTTTACTGCTGGGTTGTATTTCAATGCACAGTTATAGCCCATTTTGTTTATCCATTCACCAGTTTATGGACATTTGGATTGTTCCATTTTTTTGTTGTTGTTGGTTATTATAAATAATGCTACTCTAAACATTTGCATACAAGTCTTTGTGTGGACACAGATATTCACTTGTTGGGGGTAGATGCCCTGGAGTGGAATTACTGGGTCATCTGGTGGGTGTATGTTTAACTTCTTAAAGAAAATACCAAACTGTTTCCATAGTTACTGTACCATTTTACATTCCTACCAGCAATGTATATACTGGTCCAGTTTCTCCACTTCCTTGCCAATACCTAGTATTTTCAGTGTTTTTGATCATAGCCATTTTAATGGGTCTAAGTGGTATCTCTTTGTGATTTAAATGTGCATTTCCCTAATGACTAATGAAGTTAAGCATCTTTAAAGTGGCCTTCCTACATCTTCTTTGGTGAAATGTCTATTTAAATGTATTGCATTAAGAAAACATTCAAATCTCTTACCTTCACTTTGCCTTTTGGTGACACTATTTTCCAGCTCCATGAAATGACAATTAATTGGGACTCTAAGAGTCCCTATTCAGATATTTCAGTGGGTTGATGAGGAGATAAGAGACACTAATACTTTGGAAAGGTATTAACTTGAAGTTATAAAGCTACCTTAGTGCTATGTCTGGACCCATGTAGACTATCTCCTAAATGCAGCTAATAGGTGCTGGACAACAATTGTGATGCCAAACATTTTTAATCTCAAAAAATCTTACTTATCTCAAGAGCTGATTTTGAAAAGGAATTCAGAGGGAATTTATCTGAATGAACTCTAGTTTAAACTATAAGAAACGTCAAAGGTGAACCACCTTAAGAATTAAAGATGAAATGGTCCAGACAATGGAATATTATTGAGAAATAAAAAGCGATGAGCTATCTGCCAAGAAAAGACTTAGAAAAAGGAAACTTAGATGCATGTTACTAATTAAAAGAAGCCAAACTGACTAGGCTACCTACTGTATGATTCCAACTATGTGATTCTGGAAGAAGCAAAACTATGACACAGTAAAAAGCTCAGTAGTTGTCAGGGGCCCATGGGGAGCAAGAGATGAAAAGGTGGAGCTAAGAGAATTTTTAGGGCAATGCAATTACTCTGTATGATACTGTAATGATGGAGATGTGTCATTATATATTTTTCTACACCCACAGAAAGCACAACACCAAGAATAAACTCTAATATCAACTATGGACTTTGGGTGATAATGATGTGTGAATGTAGGTTTATCAATTGAAATAAATGTACCACTCAGATGGGGGATATTGATAATGGAAGAGGCTCTGTGTGTGTGATGGCAAGGGGTAATGGGAAATCTCTACACTGCTCAATTTTACTGTGAATCTAAAACTGCCCTAAAAATCAATTCTACTAAAAAAATGAAACATGTTTATCCAGGGAAAATGTGTTCCTTGCAATCCAAGCAACTTAGTGTGTGGGCCAACTCCTTTATTTTTCACACTCTCTCTGTCAAATCCTTTATTTTGTGGCAAAGTCAATGAGTTGCTCTATTCACTAATTTCTTCAGCAGCCTGTGCTTTTTTTTTAAGACATGCATACCACAAACCACCCTACTTGTTGGTCACTACATACACCACCTTCAAATTTGCAAAACTCCTGTTTGGAGGCCTGTGCTTTTTATTGTTGTGGGTTTTTGTTGTTGTTGTTGTTTATTTGTTTTCAGTTAAACTAAAATAAAAAGATTCTTCTTGTTCTGTGAAACAGGAGACATGGCTATATAGCAATGCTATAACAATATTCTTTTTAGAAAAATCACAGTTTGGTTCACAAGCTTAAGAAATGCTGTAATATAGAATTTACCAGTTTACCTTTGTTGGTTTGTATTGCAAACTCATTCCTGAAAAGCCATGAGGGAAAGATCTTTTCTTTTGACTAGTCAGCTACAGTTCATTTTTCCAGATTAACCTAATGAGAATGAGGCTGACCAATTCTGAGCAGAACAGACTTGCTTGCAGTTAGAGAGACTCAGGATTGCTCCAAACCAAGTCTTTTGGCTCACTCTTCCCTGCCACATCTCAAGCCACAGTGAAGCTTTGAAAAAAATGCCTATTAAAAAGTGCTTCACAATTCCGGGACCCCAGACTGTGTTGCTTCTAAATATATTCGCTCTGTCCTCATAAAGTACAGACTAGGCTCCCACTAATTTACAAAAATAAATCCCATTCCCATTGGACTGATTCTGTGACCTGATTCTGTGAAGGCTAAGAGCACATCTCCTGGATACCCTTGTTTCTTCAGGACCCCGCAGAGAGCCATGCATATGGAATACATCCAGTAATTATTTGTTGACTAAACAAACACTGAATGTTATCTTAACATTGTTGTCAACTTTGTGAAATGTTGAATGAATATCCGGAGACTACCTTCTAGCTCAGTATTTTCAGGCTTCTTTAAATTTATTCCTTTTCATGCAATATAGTTAAAATGAAGAAACCAGTGTTATATATTCTGGAATGGTGCTAACACATTATAAAAAATACAGAATTACCAATACCTAACTGTGCCACTTTAATTCTCCTGTGATTACTCAAATGTGATTTATCTTACAAACATACGTGAGATTGGTTGTATAACTACAATGCCTAGAAAGGAAGGGTTAGAGAGGTAAATCAGGAAGAAAGCTTACTTTCAAAGGAGCTTAGAATTCAGGGTAGGAGGCAGAGAGTTAAACAAATAACACAAGGGATTGAATACAGGTGGGAGGAATGGGGTGGGGAAAGAGAGAAAACCCTGATTGTCAATAGAATCATCCTGAAACTTCCAAATGGAAGTGCCAGTGATAAGGCCCAGTTTATACTCCCAGGGATATAGGGCTGCGAGCAGAAGCAGGTGGAAGCCACTGCTCCTGAGTCCCAGTGATGTGGCTCATGGTCAGGAGCCCACCCTACCCCAGTTTAAGGGACCCAAGGTTGTTAGAAAGATGTATACAATCCTCTAGACCTGTCACATTAATTTTTCTGAGCATAGGTGTATTAATTTATCATACTGTCTAAGTTTTTTCCAGAGTCTATTATTCATTGGTTTAAGATTCTAAGTTTATGGAAACCATGTTATTTTATTGGATAGAAATTAAATTAAAAATGTGTAATCTATAGGGGGCGCCTGGGCTGCTCAGTTGGTTGAGAGTCCAACTCTTGATTTCAGCTCAGGTCATATCTCAGGGCATCAGGCTCCTCCCTTAGTGGGGAGTCTGCTGGAGACTCTCTCTCCCTCCCCCTCGGCCCTCCCCCCCACCAACTTTCTCTCTCTCTCAAATAAATAAATAAATCTTAAAAAAAAAAAAAAAGAAAACGTGTAACCTATAGAAATAAAGATGTACTATTTTATTTTTGACTTGACTTCTGGGACTGCTGTGCTATTCTAGAGGTTCATAAATATTGCAGATGACACCTCCCTGCCTATCTTTATTGTCTTTTAGTAAATGAAATTCACCATCCTTTAATGTGACCCTTTCAGGAAAAGGGCTGCAAAGGCTATTGACACCTTTTTAATTCAAACTGCACATTAAAATTTTAACAACATTTTCCAATACTAATATTTTTTACATTAAACATTTTGTTTTGTAATAATTACAGAGTCACGGGCAGTTGTAAGGTATTACAGAGAGGTCCTGTGTATCCTTCACGCAGCTTCCCCTAATGGTTACATCTTACCTAATTATAATCCTATATCCAAACTAGGAATTGGACACTGGCACAGTCTGTGTTTATATTTCTAAGTCATCTTATCTCCGGGGTAGTTTTGTAGCCACCACTGCAATCAAAATACAGAACTATCCCATGACTACAAAGATCTCCCTTGTGCTGCTTCCTTCTAGTCATATCCTCTTCCCTGCCATCCCAGACTATCCCCAGTTGCTGGCAACTGCTACTTTGTTTTCCATCCCTATACTTTTATTTTAAAATGTCTTGTGAATAAATTCACCTAGCATGAAAAAATGAAAATCTTTTATCCAGCATAATGCCCTTGAGAACCATCCAAGTCATTGTGTGCATTAATAGCTATCCCTTTTTATTTCTGTAGAGTGTTACATGATATGAACAAACTATGAAACAGTTTGTTTCACCATTAAGGGGCATTTTAGTTGCTTCCAGTTGTAGGCTATTACAAATAAGGCTGCTGTGAATAATTGTGTACAGGCTTTTGTGGGAACATTAGTTTCATTTGTTTGAGATAAACGTTCAAGAGTACAAATTGCTGAATCATATAGTAAAGTATGTTTAATATTTTAAGAAACTGACAAAATGTTTTTCAGACTGACTGTATGATTTGACATTCCTACTAGCAATGCATGCAAGATCCAGTGTCTCTGAATCCTTGCCA
Source organism: Phoca vitulina (assembly GCF_004348235.1). Classification (NCBI taxonomy): domain Eukaryota; kingdom Metazoa; phylum Chordata; class Mammalia; order Carnivora; family Phocidae; genus Phoca; species Phoca vitulina. Next base: position 34,906,058 of record NW_022589710.1, on the reverse strand, counting down.
GCATTTGGTATTGTCACTGTTTTCTCTTGAGCTAATCTAATAGGTGTATAATGATATCTCACGATGGGCTTAATTTGCACTTCCCTAATGGCCAGTGATGTTGAACATGTTTTCATGTGCTCATTTGTCATCAGTATATCATTTCCAGGGAAATTGCTGTATTTGTCATTTATTTTATTGAATTTGTTTTTTTAATGTTGAGTTTTGAGAATTACTTATATGCTCTTTTTAAAAATTTTATTATGTTATGTTAGCCACCATACAGTACATCATTAGTTTTTGATGTAGTGTTCCATGATTTATTGTTTGCATATAACACCCAGTGCTCATTGCAATACGTGCCCTCCTTAATACCCATCACCAGGCTTACACACCCCCCCACCCCCCATTCCCCTCTAAAACCCTCAGTTTGTTTCTTGGAGTCCATAGTCTTTCATAGTTCATCTCCTCCTCCTATTTCCCCCCCTTCATTTTTCCCTTCCTTCTCCTAATGTCCTCCATGCTCTTCCTTATGTTCCACAAATAAGTGAAACCATATGATAATTGACTTTCTCTGCTTGACTTATTTCACTTAGCATAATCTCCTCCAGTCCTATCCATGTTGATGCAAATGTTGGGTATTCATCCTTTCTGATGGCTGAGTAATATTCCATTGTATATATGGACCACATCTTTATCCATTCGTCTATTGAAGGGCATCTTGGCTCTTTCCACAGTTTGGCTATTGTGGACATTGCTGCTATGAACATTGGGGTGCATATGGCCCTTTTTTCATTACATCTGTGTCTTTGGGGTAAATACCCAGTAGTGCAATTGCTGGGTCATAGGGTAGCTCTATTTTTAATTTTTTGAGGCACCTCCACACTGTTTTCCAAAGTGGCTGTACCAACTTGCATTCCCACCAACAGTGTAAGAGGGTTCCCCTTTCTCCACAACCTCTCCAACATTTGTTGTTTCTTGCCTTGTCAATTTTTCCATTCTAACTTGTGTAAGGTGGTATCTCAATGTGGTTTTGATTTGAATTTCCCTGATGGCTAATGATGATGAACATTTTTTCATGTGTCTGTTAGCCATTTGTATGTACAGAAGAATGAAACTTGACCATTCTCCTACACCATACACAAAAATAAGCTCAAAATGGATGAAAGAGCTCAATGTGAGATAGGAATCCATCAAAATCCTAGAGGAGAACATAGGCAGTAACCTCTTCGACATCGGCCACAGCAACTTCTTTCAAGACACGTCCCCAAAGGCAAGGGAAACAAAAGCGAAAATGAACTTTGGGACTTCATCAAGATAAAAAGCTTCTGCACAGCAAAGGAAATAGTCAACAAAACAAAGAGGCAACACACAGAATGGGAGAAGATATTTGCAAATGACACTACAGACAAAGGGCTGATATCCAAGATCTATGAAGAACTTCACACACTTAACACCCAAAAAACAAATAATCAAGTCAAAAAATGGGCAAAAGACATGAATAGTTATATTCTCTAAATATGAGTCCTTTGGAGGATGTGTGGTCTGCAAAGATTTTCTCCCAATCCATAACATGTATGGACATCCACTTAATGGCATCTTTTGTAAGGTGAAAGTATTTAATTGTGATTAAGTCCAATTTAGAGACTTTTTAAAAAATAGATAATGCTTTTCAAATTATATCTAAAAGCTACTCATGAAATTCCAGGTTCTGAAGATTTTCTTCTATCTTCTAAAAGTTTCAGATTTTTGTGTTTTACACCTTAACCCTATAGGTCGATGAATTAGTTTTTGTAGAAGGTATGAGACAGGTTGACAATTACTTTCTTATCTAGAGATGTTCAATTGTTCCAGAACCATTTGCGGAAAAGGGTATTCTTCCTCCACTGAATTATATCTGCATCTTTGAAAAAATCAGCTGGTCATACAAATCTGTTCCATTTATTTATGTGTCTGTTGTCTGTTGCTCTACAATACCATATGATCTTGATTATTGGAGCGATATAACAAGTCTTGAAATTGGCTAGAATAATTCCTCCCAATTAATTCTTTTTTTTTTTTTTTTAAGTAAGCTCCATGTCCAGCATGGAGCCCAATGCAGGGCTTGAACTCATGACCCTGAGATCAAGACCTGAGCTGAGATCAAAAGTTAGATGCTTAGCAGACTGAGCCACCCAGGCACCCCTCTTATTTTTTAAAATTACTCATAGCTGTATTAGTTCCTTTGCTTTTCCATATAAATTTTAGAATAATTTTGCCTATATCTACCTATAGAAAATCTCATTGAGATTTTGATAGAAATTGCATTAAACCTGTGTATAAATTTGGGGAGAATTAACATCCTTATTATGTTGAATCTTCCAATCCATGACTATAATCTATCTCTCTATTTATTTAGAGATTTTTAAAATACATTTTTTTTAAAGATTTTATTAATTTATTTGACAGAGAGAGAGAGAGGGAACACAAGCAGGGGGAGTGGGAGAGGGAGAAGCAGGCTTCCCGCTGAGCAGGGAGCCCGATGTGGAGCTCGATCCCAGGACCCTGGTACCATGACCTGAGCCAAAGGCAGATGCTTAATGACTGAGCCACTCAGGTGCCCCTTTAAGATACATTTAATTAGCATTTTGTCATTTTCAGGATATAAGTATAAGTTGTACTGAAGATATATGATGTACACATAGTGATTACAGGTAGTATTACATTTTTATTATTTTATTTTATTTTATTATGTTATGTTAATCACCATACATACATCATTAGTTTTTTTTTTTTTTTTTTACTTTGGTAAAGCCTCTTATATTAAGGATATAGACTTCTGCCTTTTACACTCATAAACTGTGATAAGTGCAAGAGGGAGGATCAAGAATTACAGAAATAACATTATTTGTAAAGAGAAATAAATAAGAAACTCCCAGGTGATAGTATTTTCCCTACAGCCCAGGGTGCCTGTTCTGTTGAAAACTTTTGTTCTCAAAGCAATCGTTCCTGTTTAAGAGATAACCTTTAATGCAAATTTTTATCCCCTTTAAAATGGATGCACACAGTGTTTTAGCCTAGGCTCAAAGCTGAGTATTCTCCCATCATTTTAATAATTGTTTAGGCATGTCCTATGACAATTATACCGAGTTTCCTCAAACAAACCCCCACCATCACCACCCCTATGTTCTGCTTGTTCATATTCCCTTTACCCTTTTCTCTGCTATTATCACGTGTATCTCTGCTTGTACTTGAAAGTAAAAAGCAATTCCAGATTACAGCCAACTCAATGGCCTTGCTCCATAGTATGGCCCCTGATGAAGAGACAGAAAAGGGGAGAAGCATGAAGGACCATCATGGGTTGAGATCAGGCACTACCAGAAGCCCAACTTGTTTTTTAAAAAGAGGCTCTTAGACATGTTCCCAGCAGGTAAGTCTTGACTGGCTTGGAGAACAGGAAGGACTACTTCACAAACACCACAGTGTTTGAATTTCTAGAGGCCACCCAGGCCAAGAAGACATCCCTGCAGTGCTTCACCACACATTCATTGCTGCGGTATTCATTGTCCCAGTCCTTACTCACAACAGGAGGGTTCTCACAACCGGGTCTCACACGTCGAGGCTGGGGTGAGAGTGTCACAGGAGACCCACTCACCAATTCAACATCCATTTGAGAAGGAGACTCAACCTCAGGAACTACATCTGTGATTGTCTCACAGATTGTCTCAGGAGAGGTTTCCTCCACCGTGTGGGCCTCAGGGCTATTGTTCATAGGCCACCCAGGACTACTTTCCACAGCTGGTGGGACTAAGGGCATCTGCATTTTCAGAGTGGGTGGAGGCACAATCTTGATCTGCAGAGGAGGTGGCTGTTGCTGTAAACTGATCCGAACTTTCTGAGGTGGAGGCTGTTGCATGGCCTGCAGTGGGAGAGGCTGCTGCAGAATGGTCACTTGCTGCTGAGTGGGGGGCTGAGGCATCTGTTGCAGTGGAGGGGGTTGTATTCGGGGTGGAGGCAGGTGCATAGAAGCAGCAGCTGCTGCCGCCGCCTGCAACACTGAGCGAGTGACAATTTGGGCTTGTTGACTGGGTGGGATAGTGGCTGTACTGGTTTGGCCTAGTTGGATCCCCCAGGAGGTCACCACTGTGGCTGGGATAACGGTAACCATCCCTCCTTGAGACATAGTAATAGAAGAGGGCAACATCTGTTTGGTAATAATCAACTTGGTGATATTGGGCTGACTCCCAGCCCCAGAAGATGCCTGGTTTGCCACAAAGGAGGAAAGAGTGGAGTTAACAATGGAAGGGGACAGGGCAGGGGGCTCTGTTGAGGCTGGTGCTGGAGATGCTGGGTCAACAGTAGCCATAGGAGGTGGAGAAGGTGTCTGTGACGGTGGCACTGGATCCAATTCTACTATTTCCACAGTGGCCTGACACTCTTGATTGTCTTTATATGCAGCCAGAGGCTTCAAATACTCTTTCTTGGCAGCTTCAGTTTTCCTCTTATACACCTGGTTTTGCTCCTCTCCAAGACTATCCCACATGGAGGCCACAATTTTTGAAACCTCCCCAAAAGTGGCATTGGGATTCTGTCCCTTAATGGCAGCCTGTGTATCATGGAAGAATAAAGCATATGCTGAAACTGGCTTCTGAGGTTCATTAGGACCTTTCTTTTTTCTCTTCTTTGGGCCTTCTGCTTTTTTCTTGCTTCTACCACAACTGTCTTCTGGCTGAGAAGTTGCCTCTGGAAATCTTCAACACCATCCTCATGAAGTGAACTAGTAGGTGAAGGGGTGGTTGAAAGACAATCCTCAGGTGACTGGTCAGGTGGCAGGATGGTGCCACCCCCTAAGCTCAAACCAAGTTGAGAACTCAGTTCTGACTGATCAGTGGTGGTCAACTGGCTATGCCCCATCAAGCCAGATGTCATGTCTGTCATTGGTACATCAGTTGTAACAGGTGGGTTGGCACTATACTGAGTTCCTATAGAATGGTCCAAGTCCATGGTCAAGCCCCCACTCAGGAGCCTGCCGCCCTGCTCCATCAAGCCATGGGTCATGCCCACAGGCATGTCCGATGTCTGGACCCCATATTGGGCTGAAAAGCTGCCATCCTGAGAGGAGGAAGGGTCTGCCAGGTCATCAAAGTGGCCAACCACATCTGAGACAGCCAGTGAAGGATCAGAATCCAAGGAGATAGGTGGGACTTCAAATTCCTCATCTCCCAAGCTTGGTGTATGGAATGTCTCGGCCCCTGACAGGAAGGGGTGCGAGGGCCCTGTGATCGTCAGGTAATTGTCATTTCCTCCGGGAAACTCCATCTTCACACAACGGCTACCACCATCTCAGTTCCCTCATCGCTCCCACTGCCCCCACCCCATACATCATTAGTTTTTGATGTAGTGCTCCATGATTCATTGTTTGTGTATAACACCCACTGCTCCATTCAATACGTGCCCTCTTTAATAACCATCACCAGGCTAACCCATCCCCCCACCTCCCTCCCCTCTAGAACCCTCAGTTTGTTTCTCAGAGTCCATAGTCTCTCATGGTTCATCTCCCCCTCCGATTGCCCCCCTTCATTTTTCCCTTCCTACTATTTTCTTTTCTTTTCTTTTTTTTTTAACATATAATGTATTATTTGTTTCAGTGGTACAGGTCTATGATTCAACAGTCTTACACAATTCACAGCGCTCACCATAGCACATACCCTCCCCAATGTCTATCACCCAGCCACACCATCCCTCCCACCCCCCACAACTCCAGCAACCCTCAGTTTGTTTCCTGAGATTAAGAATTCCTCATATCAGAGACCATATGATACATGTCTTTCTCTGATTGACTTATTTCGCTTAGCATAACACCCTCTAGCTCCAACCATGTCGTTGCAAATGGCAAGATTTCTTTTTTTTAATGGCTGCATAATATTCCATGGTGTATATATATATATATATATACCACATCTTCTTTATCCATTCATCCGTTGATGGACATCTTGGCTCCTTCCATAATTTGGCTATTGTGGACATTGCTGCTATAAACATTGGGGTGTACATACCCGTTCAGATCACTACATTTGTATCTTTGGGGTAAATACCCAGTAGTGCAATTGCTGGGTTGTAGGGTAGCTCTATTTTCAACTTTTTGAGGAACCTCCATACTGTTTTCCAGAGTGGCTGCACCAGCTTGCATTCCCACCAACAGTGTAGGAGGGTTCCCCTTTCTCCGCATCTTCGCCAACATCTGTCATTTCCTGACTTGTTAATTTTAGTCATTCTGACTGGTGTGAAGTGATATCTCATTGAGGTTTTGATTTGGATTTCCCTGATGCTGAGTGACGTTGAGCACTTTTTCGTGTGTCTGTTGGCCATTTGGACATGAACAGACATTTTTCCAAAGTAGTATTACATTCTTAATTTGGTTTCCTCAAGTGTGTTGCCATTATACAGAAATATAACTTATTTTTGTATGTTTATCTTGTGTTATGTGACCTTGTTGAACTTACTAGTTCTAGGAGTGTTTTTGTAGTGTTCTTGGGGTTTTCTATGTTGACTATAATATCATCTGCAAATAGGGATAGTTTTACTTCTTTCTTTCTGATCTATATGCCTTTTATTCCTTTTCTTGCCTTGTAGCACTGGCTAAAACAGAGATGAAAGAAGACACTGGGTGGTTAAGCCCTCTTCAGGGAAACGATGAGGAGTCTAACTTGGAAAATCAAAGGGTACAGCTAGGTTATCAAACTCTTGTATCAAACTCTTTAAAAAAAAAGATTTATTTATTTATTTGAGACAGAGAACGGCAGGAGGGAGAATCTCAAGCAGAATTCCTGATGAGTGCAGAGCCCGAAGCAGGGCTCAATCTCATGACCCAGAGATCCTGACCTAAGCAGCTGAAATCAACAGTTGAGTGCTTAACCGACTGAGCCGCCCAGGTGCCCCTCAAATTCTTGATAAGGTGCAAGAAGGGACTGAAGAGATCGTTTATAAGCACAATGAGAAAGACCTCTTCTTATTTAAGAAGAAAATTATGAAAGTAGTATGACACATTGGATAAGAAAGCTACAGACCAAAGCTTTTCTTAGTTTTTTTCTTACTTTTCCCCCAAATCACTCATATTTTACATTTTGAAATTTATTAGAATTTTAATCCCATTTTACAGTTTAGATTCTAAGATTTAAAAAGCAAGTCAAAGGGCAAGAAGTTTCTTTGGCACTGGTTTTGAAGTTATTTATTTTTTAAGACAAAACAAATATGCTTTATTTAAAATTATTATTTTTACTTTTTCACTTTTTATTTTCTCATTTTTGTTAAACAATAAGTCTATACTTTTTCACAAATTCACCTTGCCCAGAGTTATCAAACATTTCCTTATAGAGAAATCTATTAGAAGATGTTTAAAGGAGCTTCTTCAAACCAAATCAAAGATGAGTGATCAAGAAAAATATTTCTAAATAATTTCTAACGCTTGACAAATTTTAGTCACTCACTATAAGTACAGTACTTTCCTACTCACTATAAATAACAGTAGTAAAGACAAACACAACAGCTACTTTAAGCATATTTATAAGAGCTATGTACGGTGGAAATTTTGTTAAGTGTTAAAAAATATAAGCAAACAATAGACAAGCTGAAAAATGGGGTTGTAGTGGGTGGTTGAAGCATCTCTCTGTTAAATCATGTCATGAATGCTTCCCTCACAGGCGGAGTTGCATCATTTCTTAGGGGATTTTGTTGTCATGACAACAAGTTTTACAGGAGCATTTTCAGATTCCATAGTTAGAATTGCACAAAAAAGAGTTTGATACAATGAACACAGGTGAGCTTTAGTGATTACATTTGGATAAAGGTCCCCTGATTTTTCATAGTCACATCCTTGAAAAAATTAAAAATATGACCTTTCTTTCTTTTTCAGAGGAAGGTCATTTTACTATAAAGTTATTTTTTCCTCAAGAAAATGAATTTAAAAGACTCCAAACTGGGGACCCTTGGGTGGCTCAGTCAGTTAAGCATCTGCCTTCTGTTTGGGTCAGATCCGAGGGTCCTCTGATTGAGCCCCACACCTGGCTCCCTGCTCAGCAGGGAGTCTGCTTCTCCCTCTGCCCCAAATGACCCCCACTGCTGCGTGCTGCATGCACATGCTCTCTCTCCCAAAAATAAATAAATAAAAATCTTAAAAAAAAAAAGACTCCAAGTTGCCTCAGTTTAAATACTATTAGATTTCAAGGTAATTTATAATGGATAAGACATGATGACATCTAATATATAAAAAGACTTAAAGTTGTAGTCTATTTCTTATAGCGATGGATTTTGATAAGTAATAGTAAGCTAAATATAGTTGTGAGTATAGGTTGAACATGAAATACTGTTAAGAATATGACAGTAATCTGCATTGGGCATTATTTTATACTACTTGAAACTCTCTCATTAAAATCTCTTGAAAATCTCTCATTAATGTTGGAAAAAACCCACCTCTCTGGTTGTCCTATTTCTCTATTGCAAATTGCTTCAAGATAACTGGCAACTCTTTGTGTTAATTCCAAATGTGCACTCCTATTATATTGTTTTGTAGTTGTGCATTTATAGATAACCATCTTGAAAACAATTAACACATCAAGTTTTATCTTAGAATGTTCATAATCATCTTATTTCTAAATAGAGAGGTGGGCAACAAATCAATATTTTGTGCTTTTAAAAATCTTTTTTTTCTATTTCTGCTCACTACTGGAGCCCCATCCATTTCATCTGCATTCCAAATGCCTCAAAACTTTTAAGGAGACTTCAAGAAATACTAAAAAAAAAAATACTTCTGATTACCTTTCATGGGTCAAGACTTAGTTATAGATCCTACTATAGTTGTAAGAATGACTGGGACATGTTGAGTTTTAGCAGGGTGGCAATATGGCTGGCCAAATATACCGGGTTACCTTTGCTAAATAGAAGTAGCAGAATGAATTTTGGGAGATGATTTCCAATACAGATTCCTAGTAAAATTTTTATGATGCTGTTTTATGCTTAATATTCCAAAGTAGTATGTGAAATAACTGAATGCTTCAATTAAGAAACTACTTGGTAAAACCATCCTTTTCCTCAGTGTGCAAGACACATAGTTAATTCACTTAATGGGTTTACAGAGCTGTGCTAAAGGAAAGGTCTTCACTAAATTAGCTGTTAGTCTGCAGATAAAATTTTAACCAAGCTCCACATAAATCTATCCCTGAATCTCAAACATATTTATTCAAAATCTATTATTTGTGAAATACTAAGCATGATTCTGCTAGGGCAGCAACAATAAGGTACTCTTACCATTTTTTATTGGGGGAGTTTAAAATAAGTAGCCATTATTTAAGGCATGATATAGTAAGTGCTATAAAAGAGCTATGAAGTATGTTTGGAGTTCAAGAGAAGAAGGTGGCCCTGGAATCCAGCGGTTAGAACTCCAATGGATATGGTGTTGAAGCACTGGGGGAGAGTGCAGAAAGATAAGGCATAAACAGAGGTCCGTATGGAAAATGATAGCATGAATTGAGGGGAATGGCTTGACCACCTCATGCATATATTAGAGAGGAAGACAGAAAGCTTAAGGAGGCTAGAAGAAGGAGGGCCTTACATGCTTTACTAAATGGCAAATGTGTTCTGAATCTATTAAGAAAATGGTGAGCCACTGAAGGTGCAAGCAAGAGAGCGACATGATTAAAGTTGTATTATAGGACACTGAATCTTACTACGTGTGTAAAGGGAATCAGAAGCAATGAAAAATGGAGGCAAAGAAAATGAGCCAATACTTACTCTAATAGGAATGTACAGATGAAAAGTGAATAGGACCTGGATGAGAGGGCCTTTGGAGTCAAAGGTTTTGGACTTGGTGACTAAAATAATTGCATCACTATTACATCAAAATCAGGAAGAGAAACTTGTCAAGGACTGTGTGTGTAAATATAAAAAGTTCCTTTTTTGATAAACTAAATTAAAAACTTTACAAGTGAGATTATCTGAAAGGGGCTGGAAATGATAATCCAGACCAGGTTTATGGGTATTTATAAAGCCAACTCCTCATTGGTCAGTTACTAATGGTGTCAACAAGTTAATTAAGCTCAGTGTGTCTCGGTTTTATCATGGGTACATGCCTCATTGAGTTGTTATGAAGATAAAATGATTGGATACTAGTACCTAGCTTGTGGTAAGGAATTTTCACTAGTCATCATTGTAGAGATCACCATCATTATTTGTCAGGTGTTCTCATAATGGTTGTAGGGGTCAAGAAGAAAATGAGTCAGCAAAGAAGACAGAGGAAGAACGACAACAGAAGAAATGCAATGGGCTAGAGTCCATAGGGAGATGGCAGCTTGGTTTCTAGGGTCATAAGAGGAATTGCCACTAGATTTGGAAAGTAGAACATTTGAGATAATAGATTCAGAAGAGAAGTAATGGCAGACAGACTGCAAAGGGTTAAGAGGTAAAAAGATAGTGAAAAAGTAGAGGCAAGGTTATTTATCCTATTTGTTCAAATACAACTCGGGGAAAAAAACAATTGGTACTGAAGGGAAGGAAAAGAAGAAGGTTTAAGTGGCTGAATCTGACAGCAGAGGCAAGAGAAACATTTGAGATTAGTCTATTCATTTCTGTGTGCTATGAAAGGTGAACGAACGTGTTGTTGAAAGGCTGTTTTATACTGAGAGATTTTTTTGCAAGACTTCGCAGGAAAATTTTACTAGAGAACCTGGGTATACACACAGCTTTGTTTTGTTTTTAATGATTCATGCTGTAACACCATTGTTTACAAAGGGAGGCTTGTGGTAATCCTTTGAAGTTTTTATATGCTTGACAGTTATTAAATATTTTCAATAAAAGGTGGATGATAATCTAGCAGTGTTCTGTTTCATTTTTCATTCTGTTTCATTTCATGTTCTGTTATTTTTAATTCATCAACCAATAAATGTTTATTGGTCCTTTACTCTGTACAGGCAATGCTGGGTGTGGGAGACACAAAAATATAAAGAATTTCTCTTTCATTGAGTGCATGACACAGTTGGAATCTGGGTAATTTAAACACACTTTCTAAGACACTGGAGAAATATAATTTTCTAAAAACAGAAAATTTGTGTTGGTATTTATTTATATTGGTGGGAAGTTCATGTAGTTTGCTTAAAGACTTTAAATTGTTTCAGCAATGTTTTATATTTTTATCTGATTTATTCCAGAAATTTTAAGAGTGCTATCTATAGACAGACACACATATATGCACTCTAGTAACATGACTCCTTTGGGAAATGTTTTATCAGAATTACAGAATATTGTAAAAACTATATTCTTTTATTTTCAAATAAATATCATGGTTACAATTCACTGTTAAATACATTTATAAGTACAATAGACTCCATTTTTAAAATGTGACTTTGTAATTCTTATTTACCTATAAATAGTTAAGACTGAACTGCAGAGCTGAAAATATGGATTTATCCTAAATGACAGTGTCTTGCTGCAAGTTGACATGTGGAAGAGAGATGCTGTAGCCCTTTCTTTGCCAGCATGACTGATGGTAATTATCATCTGTGTGTGGGGCTGTGGCTCAGAGGATCGATCAATACTGAGGGGCAGGCCTCACCACACGGCACCCATGTGACACTGATCTTTGATTTGTGGTTGAAACCATTGTCCACTATAATTTTGCATCAGATAAATTACATATATACTTTTGTGGTTGAGAGTTACTGGTATCTCTTATTCAGATCTATATTCTCAATATTTATGTTAAAGAAGTCAGGCTGCAACCAAAACAGTCTGTTGTTAAATATTCCTTACACCTTAATGAGCAATGAGGCCATTAGGAAGCTCGAAGATGTAGGCTTTATTGACCACACAACTGCTTACCACCACAAGTCTGATATGCTTACTCAAGGCCAAAAAGTAAGGTCATACTCTACCTTCTGTCTGCTCAGTTGGCTACCCGTGCGGCCTCTTGAACAGAACTGTGCCCAGTAATGACGGTTAAGTAAGCAAAGTACGTCTTTGGTTTTCCCAGAAGCTCCTTCTCCTCTTCATATCCTCTCTCCTACCATCAGCCAGAGGCTTAGTTTCCATGTAGAAATTCATGTCAATATACAGAAATGTGTGCCTTCTTAACAGAGAACATCTTTTATATCCCTTCTGAAAACTAAGCCAAACCAAATCAAACCAAACAAGGAAAAACTTACGCTTATTTTGAGCAGGATGTAGTTTTCCACAGCTATAGATTTGTTGCCATGTCTTAGTAATATATGTGTGTGTATGTTACTATATTTCTTCTTAAGCTCAAAGACCTAAGTTCAATTTATCAAATCTCTGTGTATCTGTATGAGACATCTGAGTATGTTCTGAGCCCTTTCCTAGCTATTTTATTCTGTGAATTTCCAGGTACTTTCTTCATCGATGACCTTTGCATGCTTCAAAGGAGTTGTTTATAAGTTGTGACTGATAATTTTGTTTCTCTCTCTCCATTTGCACTTGGGACTCCTCTAATTGGATCATCAAAAAAAAAAAAAAAATGCAGAAACATCCTTCTCTTCATGTTCTTCAGTTCCTCTCCAGGACTTTAAGGTGGCAAACTTCTATTCTCTCTTCATTCTTCTTTCCTTCTTAGTTGAACTCCTACATTATGATGATGACTTCCTAGCATCTAGGATACATCTTGGCTTTTGGCAAGAGAGATTTGGAAGGCTCTAATCTAATGCCTTGGGAGACAGATGGAGGTCACCTAAGATTCTTCCCTGACCTTGTGTTCTAGTTAGTTTTCCCAGATGAGGACTTTCCTTCTTTCTACTTTCTCATTCCTTAAATCTGAGTCCTGGATTTGGTCACCTGCCTATATCCCTGCTTTGATCTTGGCATTCTCCTCCCAATCATGTATCCCTGACCTCAAACTCCAGGCTATTGTAATGGTTCTGCTATCTGCTGACAAATTTCCAAGCATCTCATTACCCAGTCCAAAACCCCATAGTGCTTTGTGTACTTAAGAGATACTCATTCTCCCAGATGCTGAGGCCACTATCTTGTTACTGCTAATTCCTCTTGCTATCTCACTTCACATATTCAGCCAATTGCCACATTCTGCAGATTCTTCACCATGTCTTGATGCTGCCCCTAATTTGATCCCATGGCTATTACTCTGAACCAACTCCCATTTTCTCTTATATGAAGTATTAGAATATAATTGGTCTTATAAGCCCTGATGTTCTCTCATTCTAATTGTTCTGGGTCCATTCCTCTGTGATAATGACCATGATCCTCACTGAAAGAAGTAGTAACTTCTTCTTCGCTATCTCTATACCTACTGACTTTAAGAGAGTAAGACTCACACTATATCAGAGCCATATTTCTATATATGCCTGGTGCTATTTTCAGTGCTTTACAAATATTAACCAATTTAATGCTTACAACAACCCTATAATCCTACTTTTATAGAAGAGAAAACTAAGGCACAGAGATGATAAGTCACTTGTTCGAGGTTGCCTAGCTAGTACAATGATAGAGTCAAATTTGACCCTGGCAGTCTAACTTCAGAGTCTTATATAACTTCTCTAATTAAGATTATTTATTATCTCCTCTTCAAGGATATTCATAAATATTCAACAAATTGTACATAAAATAGCACTAATTACCTGGGTTCACTTCTTGCTTTAAAGAAACTTTCCATTTTCCATTTTGAATACCTAGTGTTATTTAGACAGGTTTGTTTTCTCTGCTTTGCAAGACATGAAGTATCTTTGGATATTAGTTGTACTAGTGATATTTGCACTCAGTCTATGCAAGTTATTATTAAAATCTAATAGTTTAGGATATAATACCTTGAAATAACAAGTCTTCAACAAGGAGAAACTAGAGTGAGGAATAAGAGGCAGCTGTGAAATACCAGAGGGCTTCAAAAATAAGCATATTTTATGTATATATATTAGGAAAGCGGCAGAAGGTATCTGAGGTCAGACAAGGAGAGAAAAAAGGAGGAGCAAAGTGCAGGATCGGTTCAACTTGCTCAGGGGAAAGCAATGGATGGTAAACTGTGAACTCCGCAAGTGTCCTTTTGGCATGGGAATGCCCTTACTATTAATTGGACACTAGCGTTGCATAAGGAATCCTATGTAATTTGGTAGGATGCATCTCCTTTTGAGCTGGTGTAATGTCAAGAGATAAGAAAAAATGAGAGAAATGCAAGAAAATACACAGGGAAACACATTTTCTAAGTGAAAAAAATTTAAGTAACCTCAAATTTTCTCTCATAATATTTGCTCTTGTGATGATTAAATGTGACAAGGTTGAAACCTGAACAAACTTACAGTTGAATTATTTATTCAAATTTGGTCTAAAGACAGATTAATATGTAAAACTCTTTCCATTGTCATGGAGAGAAAGACATTACTCTAAAAATAGCGACTATTAAAAAATGTGCTAGACTGTGGGTAGAAAGTGTCATTCTCCTTGCTGTGTTTTTAACATCTGTAAATATGATCTCCATGGCATATTATCCACCAGGAGTGTGCTATTTCACCTTTGGTGAGGTACTTCTTTACCTCCTATTGATTTGTTTGATTAGTAAAAAATGAAGGTTAAAGGATGGCATTTGCTATAAACACTAAGTCAATAACCAAGACCTGAGACACTTTCTGAACCTTGAATGGTACATGAGAAAAGATCCTTTTTAAGAAGCCCTTTTATCATCTCTCTACTTCTTCTACTCATGTATAGAAACATGGAGCCGAGAAGCACAGAAAATGAAAGAAAGGATCAAAATAAACCAAAGTTTTGCTCTATTCAACGATGATTGTGACTCCCATTTGTACTTTGTTTTTTCCTAGAATATCACACACTCCTATACACAAATGTATGTGTAAATATAAAATGAAATGCTTTGGGATTATCCTAGTAGCCATGCTTATCTATGAGGCAACCAACAGTGGCTACATTTACAGATTCCTTATCATGAAATAAAGCAACATCAAAAACAAACTGAAAAACTCCTGAATCTTATATTTGCTCTATTTTTATATTCTTTGTGTGGCAGGAATGCCCAGCATTTTATACCCTCATTCAAGGCTGATAATTAATTTTTAATAAAAGAACACAGTTGTTTTTCAAAGATTAGTTCTTATTAGTGACTAAGTATATATTCTGTTCCAGAAAAAAAAAAAGAAAAGAAAAGAAAAGGAAAGACATCAAGCTGAGATGGAGATGAAAGGGATGGAGATGAAGATGACAGAGGGCATAACCCATTTGGATTCCTCAGTTCCACTCAATCAGCATTCCAGCAAGGGTTTGGGTGAGTAGGCAGCTCTTCACCTTCTTCTCTGGGCTTCCGAGTATCCTTGAACCACACTAGATGGTCCTCACAAAGCAGCCATGCAAACAGCCCTCAATCCAGAATGCTAGCCAGGACTACTTGGGGTGGGCTAGTTCTGCTTTGTTCCCCACACTGAAATGCAGTGAGTGAAGATTATTTTTTTAAGAAATCTTGGATCTTTTTAAGAAATTGTTGAGATTAGTTTTTAAGAAATCAAATTATTGATCCTTTGGGACAGGCTAACTATTAAACATGATAACTTTCTCATTGGCATATCCAGAACTGATCACATCTATGCCTCTGAGGGCTCTTTCCAAGCTGGTTCAATTTTCTATCTCTGGAGTGACTGTCTGACACCCTGTAAACACCACAGTCTCAGAATCTTGCTTACTTTAGTCAGTATTTGATCCCTAGAGAGACCATATATATATATTTTTAACACCTTCTTCCTCTGTAGGGCAAAAATATTTATGATAATAATGATGTAATAATCAAAAATAATTATTTCCAGATTCTTTCTTTAGTTTTATAACAAATAATTAAAAATGAAAGATAAAAATTAATTGAAAATAATTATTCAAATTCAGTAAGCCAGTTTACCTATGAACTAAAACTTGCACTTACCAAAGAAAAATATACCTCACAGTTCATACTTTGTTTTACTGTTTTGACTTGTAAACAAATAAAAACAATTATAATATATATCATTTATATATCTTTAATTAAAACTCAACAATAATGTTGAATATATTTAGAACTTAGATGAACAAAAACACTTCATGAGACATATGTTTATCATCGATGTTTTAGGAGTTCCCAATTAATGGTGCTAATAAAATGCAGACTCCTTTTTATTTGGTTTTATTATTCTTTTCAATTCTTTAAAGTCAAAGCATCCCTTTAATGCTGCACCAGGAAAGAACTCTCTCAACCACTGGCCTTGGTACCACCCTGCTTGTAGAATATCCCTAGTAGCTCAAATTAGCATCTCTTATGCCCTTTCACATAACTGAAAATAATTTAGGTCAAATGAGTACTTTCTGGTGCATAACAGCCAGTCACACACACACACATACCAACGCCCACACGTATTTCTTACAAATAGTAATATATAAATGATCTTCGTGGGATCAGAACTTTTACTATAAATGTTTCTTTCTGAAACTCCCTATGAGAACAATAGTTCTGTCTGATCTACCAGTGAGCCTCAGGATAATGGATAATGCTGGCCACAATGTGATTTATCCTCACATTCCCTCTGGAAATCAGCTTAGCCCAATTCTCTACTGTTACGCCAAGCTTCAGGACTGAGAAACCTAGAAATTTCTCTCTGCTCATAGCTCAACTAGAGAACAGGTTTTCCTGGTCCAGATTAAAGGGATTACAATTATACATAGATGAAAGTATAATGATCTAATATTCATTTTTAAGCTGTTACCTCCAGTGAAGGGGAACAGAAAATAGAGTATCTAGAGAAAGGAACATGCATGAATATCATGTTAATAGCTTTCTTGCTGGTTAGGACATCGTGAGCAAATAAAAGTAGTGTAATAATTTAGCAAGACAGAGGGTATTAAAATGAATCATTACCAAAATGGAACCTAAGCCAATATTGCTGATGTCCATTCCTTTTGCAAACTCTATCATGTGGTGGAGTGGGAGTTTTTATTTGCTGAGTTGTGAAGATCTGTATTTGCAGAAACTTTTATTGTTAAGCAAGGGATCTAATAATCTAAAAAGCCAGAAAGCTGACATTACTGCTTTTCAAACATTTCCTTTCTGGCTATCAAGGTAGCTGTGTGAGAGTCCTCTTGTGTTTCTTTCAAGATCGATCTATCTATCTATTTATCTATCTATCTATCTATCTATCTACACACACACACAGGCATACGTACACATAAAAGTTTGTGTATGGGGAGAGGGTGGTAGGAGCCATGTAACACATTTATGGACTCACTAGCTTTGCATTCCCATTGTGTGAACTACAGAAGTATTAGAAGCCCAAAGCCAAGTTTAGTCAATATAATTATTTATCTACATGTTTGTGGCAAAAATATGAAGTTTCATGAAACTGTAAAAACACAACTTAATGTGAGATAATTGATCTCCATAACTACATAAAGAAAAGTAATACCTATGTAAATAATGTCAATAAAATTATTTTTACCCCAGTGTAAGCAGTTTAGGAAAAACGAATAGTTCTTTGAATTGAGAACCTTCAGCTAATCACTGAACAGAGTTTAACCTATACTCAACTCTACTAAATATAATTGTCATAAAAATGGGGTCAATATAGCTTCTTTACATATATAGGGAGTATATATAATCTCCCTGGTATGTATGTCATATATCACATATGCAAGTATTACATACATAAATAAAACTCCGGTAAATCACTTAATAATTATCCATTTTGTATTTTAGGATTTATTTATAGCTTATACACCTAGTCACATCCAGTTGTTTCTCAAGCCTCGCAGTTTGTCACCCCCTTCTGGTTCCCTGGCTCTTCCTAGCTGTAGGAATCACTTGACCTCAGGGTACAGATCTGATGGCACCAACCTGACTTCTGGCAAGAGGGACAGAATCTCAAGGCAAATGCTTTGTCGTTCAATATCAAGTCACCCTGACTTGCCTCTAATCTGGCTTTGAGCTTGAATCCTCATGACGACTGGATCTTCATCTTGCCCCTTGTACCTAAATCTCAATATCAGGCATGCGCTTAGATCAAGCTTCACTGAGAATGGCCGTTAGCTCAACCAGGAAGCCCAGACCTTGCATAAAAGACCATTCCCTGAATCTGTCTTCCTGAACATTTCTCCTGCTCCTTCAGTCCCTGCAGTCTGGTTCTCAACTATGAGTTTGCCTTTTTTTTTACTTTGCTCTGTTCTTTGAATTACATGGCATCCAAATTTACCTTATGTAAAATAGGTGCTCATAAAATGTTTGATCTCCTGGTTTCCAAATTTCTAGAGCTTCTGCCTTGGTTGACCTCTGGACTTGGCATTCTTTGGTTCTTTTCTGGTTTATTACTTGCCCCAATTTTAACTCTTCCTCTATGTTGTGAAGAGTTGACTTCCTGGAAAATCTTACTGTGAATCTTTGGTACCCAAAAAGTGAGACCTTATTTCCAGACCCTTAATTTTACATTTACTTCCTGTGTCTCAGCTCTGCCCTATTCTAGTCCATTTGTTTCCTTCTGGCCCTATCATTCTAGCCTGCCTCTTTGCTCTGAATGCTTTACCTTGTCACCAAAATTCTAGAGATCAATGTTTAATGTGCTTTGAACGGGAAGGAGACTTCATCAAGCTATATGACACAAAGAAAATACACAAATCTTGAATTTAGTGCCATAGAAACTTCTGTGGCTTCAGGCACTTCACCTATTTTTTTTCTTACCATTTACTTAAAATGAAGTTTTGTGAGGTTTTAACTGAACAGTGTATAGCAATGCACCTGTCACAGGGCCTTTCATCCCTTCTGTGTCACTCAGGCTTTGGTCAGAACAGCAAAACCATCAGGAATGAGACAGAACAAGCAATTTATTAGAGGGACTTGACATTGTGCAAGTATGGAGGTTGGTTAAATAATTTATGTATGGCTGTTTCTTTTGCATCTGGTGCTTGGCCTGAAGTGAGTGGGGAGTTGGAAAGGAGAGATGGGTATGAAGTGGAGGAGAGCAAGGGCAAGCTAGAATCTGGGAGGATAAGCTGGAAACTGAGTTGGTCTGTCACCACCTCCTTTTGAGTCCTATAATTTTGATGATGCAGGTGACCTGCAGCAGAAGGTGACACTCTTAGAACCCTAAAAATGTACTTGGTCCAAGAGTTAGAAAAGCCCAGGGAGGAGATCATCCAGAAGCCAACAAGGTGAACCAGGATATCTGCAACAACATATATGAGCTGCACTAGCCTCTAACACTGCA
This sequence comes from Phoca vitulina, assembly GCF_004348235.1. Lineage (NCBI taxonomy): Eukaryota > Metazoa > Chordata > Mammalia > Carnivora > Phocidae > Phoca > Phoca vitulina. Next base: position 34,886,868 of record NW_022589710.1, on the reverse strand, counting down.
CTGATCTGCCAAGGTAGACAAGACTCCCGACGCACTTCTGGAGTCCATTGCTCTCACAAATTTCCCTTGTGGTCAGCCCTGGCCCAGAATCACACAGAGAAGAGAAGCTGGCACAACGCAGAGACACCAAACCCCTTTCTTTCTTCCCATCTGTGCTTCAAGTCTATAGCTAACAAGGTGTGCTGAAAAATTACATACACATTTTTTAGGTCTTGTTTAAATGACCTAATTGAATCGGCAATCTCTGAATTCAGTCAGTAGGGTCATTTTATTCCATTTGTCTGGACATTTGACATCTGGTCAACTCTATTTTAGTCTTTGTGCCTTAAGCTGGATCAAGTTATTTCACTTCTCTTTGTCACAGTTACTGTGTGTCTAGGATTTAACACTACCTTTGAGGCTATGGCTACAGCAATTTTGTACTTCTTTCAAGGATGATGGGAGGATAATTGGTTTATGACATATGAGGCCCTTTTAAGCTTCTTGGGTGAGGGGGCGGCGTCACACCACCAGTTTCATAAAATTGTTTATTTAATTGTTTTACTCATCCAGGCCCACTGCTGATAATCCTGATATGAACACTATGTATCTTTCTTCCAAGGGCAGGGTTATTTTAGCTTTAGAAAGGTTTCCGGAGCTTTTTAAACCTATTTGAGCTCTGAAGGTTTGGAAGAGCAATGCATTTTTCACCATGTTAAATAATACATTCAAGTGTAAGTGGCTTTCAAATGAAGAACTAAAGAAAAGGGCACTGGATGAAGCTGCTCTTGCTGTGTCTCCAAGGTGACTGTTTGTCATGTAGCAATAGGCCGGCTCCCTAACAAGGCTGGTAACAGTGGCCTTGGTGGAGAGGGACAGCCTAATCAATAGAGCCCCCATGGAAGCAGTTGCTCATAGACTAGATCTGAGTAAATTCTCCAAAACACTTAGTCCAGGTTTTGGGAGAAACAATTTGTTTCTGTGGCAGAAAAGGAAATAGCTCACTGTGCATATCAACCTCTAAATTTAAAATCAAAGATGATATATTAATTTTCTGAAAATGAATCTCTTAGGAACTCAGATTTCCAACATTTTCAAATGCATACTGAGAGAAGAATGTGGGAATCTGGGACATGCCTCTAAGCAACAGAAGAAGAGAATCCTTATATCCTCCTTTAGCTACTTACACCAGTATACTGGTATACTTTTCCATAAGAAATTAGTATTTCTTGGAATATCTGGAATATCTAATTAAAAAATTATCCATCAGCCCTATAAATATTGAATCTGAATATAAGCACCACATGGAAATGATTCCAATTGTTAATTTTATTTCTAATTTCTAAATTAATAGTTTTTTAATCTTCTAGCAACAAGTCTGTGTCATCTAATCATTTATTAAAGACAGAATCCTGTATTAGCGATTAATTATGGCCAAATGTAAGCCTGATTAAGACCTCTAGGAACTGTCCAGAGGGAAATGGGAGGACATGAAGCGTGGAGGGGATGGAATTGAGTGGAGCCAGAGAAGAGGGGATGGAATTGAGATTTTCTGACTGTGGGTTTGGGGAATGTAGAGAAAAAAAGCCAATCTGGAGGTTTCTAGCTTGGACCATTAGGTAGATGGTAATGAAATGATCTAAGAAAGAAAATGCAGGCAGAGAAGCAGGTGGGGGATGAAAAGATCAGTTTGTAACTAATATCTGGAACGAACTGCGGCATTGCTGCATCACTGCGTACATCTGTGGAAGTGGCTCTCCCATCAGGATCCATCCTGCTGAGCACCAGCGAACACAGTCGGACTCCTCACCAGCTGCACGCAGGGAGGGAAGTCACAGCTGCTTTCCTCGTCCCCACCGCTGGAAAGCCCCCCAGTGCCGCCAGTATTGCAGAATGGCTGGTTGGCACTGGTTCGATTTGTGGGTGTACATCATTGTTGATAATAATAGTGGTGTTGGCTGTTCTCAGGGCTAGTGATTTGTCTGCTACTTGGCATATGAAGCAAAATTGCTGAAATCAGGACACCTGGGGGAGCATCTTAAAATCGTGTCCTTTTAAAATGTTAACTAATGAACTTCAGTTTGGTATTTTACCAGAGCCTATGGGATTGTGGGTAATAAAAACTAAAAATGTAAGGTTGATGTGCTGCAAGCAATGATAAAATTTGCTTTTTATGCACTTTTAGAAAATGCATGAATGCTCCAGGTCAGGCGGCATGGTAGCTGTCATAATGTGTTGGCATCTTGTCACTCTTACACTTTATCCTCTGCGTAGGTCTGTGTTTGTTCAGACCCCGAATTGCATTAAGCTGCTTCTTATTAGAATAAAATATGCTCAGTTCCATAAATACCAAACTAAATTCACCTGGGTATTTTAATGTTGGTTTTTAGTCCAGCCTCTTGCTTTTTATGCTCCATCTTAATAAACTCAGATAGAGGTACCGAAGCATTAAGTGACAATTGAGATGTTCTTTACAATCTTATGTAATGAGTAGAGAATGGGGTTTCATGACTATCGACTTATTGTGTGGGTGTGTTTTAATGTACATTTGATTTTTTTCCTGTCTACACAGGAAAAGTATAACTTTTTGTTTTTTGGCTTAAACAATAGACATTTATTTCTAACAGGTCTGGAGGCTAGAAAAAGTATAACTTTGAACAGAGTAGCCCTGTCCTTGCATACTTACTTTTGTATTATTCAGACTACCTACCTCTATATAATATGCATTCAGAATATTGGCTATAGACGTTGCTCTCTATTTGAAGAAAAATGGAGTGAGAAGGAAAATCAGGCTTTCTAAACATCAGTTTGGAAAAATTAAATAGACATGTATCTTAAAAAATATCTGAACATGTCACCTTTTAAAAACTTACATCAACTCCCCAGTTCTTGCCAAAATTATCCTATTGTAAATAAAAATTTGATTTACTTATCTTTAATGTTCTCCTTACTTTGGTACTATGAGCATCCCTGAGCTTCACCTCTGGACAGTCCCTGCATCACTGCATTCCTGCTTCAAATATTCCCTATTCTCCAGCCATTCCTTTCCCAACCACCACAACTGTTCGGTCTTTACCACACCATCCCTGGGGCTACTGAATGGCTTTTTAGCAAGACTTTCTGCTAGTAGTCTATCCACTCCTCATCGTCTTATACAGTTTAATCTTCTTTAAAATAAATTTCTTCATACTATTCCTTTTCTTAAAAACCGTCAGTGGGTTCCTACTTCTTACTATGAAGGTATGAAATTGAACCTTTTAGCACTCAAGGATTTTCACAATTCAGATCTATCTCCTTAATCCAATATTTGTATCATTCATCTATTACTATTATAAATTGTTCAACAATGTATCTCCTCTTTTCCTTTCCTCATTGCTTTCACTTGCTTAAAATGCCCTCCCAACTCCTCTGCCTATCCAACAGGTACTCACCCTTCAACATCCTGCTTCCAGGCCCATCCTCTCTTTGACACTCCCTTCGAACATTCTCTGACTTAATAATCTCAACCATGTAGTTTAGTGCCTAATTAAATGCTATTTTAACATATAGTGCTCGGAGACAGAAATAAACTTTCACTTTTTGACAACTTTTAATTGTGGAAAAACATCTCAATGAATGCAAAAGTAGACAATTTAGTAAAATCAGCATCTATATATCCATCCCTTGGCTTCAACAATGATCAACTCATAGCTAGCTAGTTTTGCTTGATCTGTGCCCCACCTATTTTCTCTCCCATAATATTTCAGAATAAATCTCAGGAATTGTGTGTCATTTTATTTGTAAATATTCATAATGTGAAGTAAACATTTTGACAGTACTATGTACCTGTTTTTAAGTGTCCTTAGGCACCTGAATCCATCTTGCAAAAGTCAGGCAGCCCCTCCCTAGTTCAAACATCTCTATCTCCATATTCATAACCATATCTACATCCATATCTATAGTCACCCCTATATCTATATTAATATATATATATATATCTATATATATCTATAACTATATCTCTATATCATATCCATATGTCTGTATACCAGAAAGGATTCACTACCAAAAGATGTTAACAAAATGGACCTAGGTTATGGATTGAGAAGACTTCATGTTCCACTAGTCATTTAGCACAAGCAAAATTAAATATTTTAAATAACATATTTTCCACAATAGGTTTCTCACATTAGTTTCCTTGCTCATTAAGGAAGCAAGCTATTTTCCCAATGAAGGAATTAGTGGAACCCTTGAACCAAGAGTCTCCTCTGCTCTGGCCAGTGTCTAGCTTCTCTTCCTCTCTCATCATAGAAATCGCCCAGATCCTCACTGAGTGTTCTGTGCTGTATTTGTCACACATAAATCCTCCCTGGGATGATCAGTCATTATATCAGGGCCCTTGCTAGGTATTCCTGATACATCAGTAAATATTCCAAGTTCACTCTGATACCCTTAATCAACCACCATACCAAGGAAGCTTCAAGTGTCTGTAAGATGCTCGGCAAAATGCCCGCCACTAATTACATTACAGCCGCTGATTACCGTTACTCTGGGAAGGGGTGCTCTGCATGTGTCTCCCTGGAATCTGAACTCTATGGGGTCTCTGGCCAGTTGTTCTTTGTTCCACCCTTCTGTTTTCTCTAAATTTCTTTTCTAATTGGCAGATAAGAGATGTTCCTTTAGACTAGATGAATCACTTTCTAACTGTACTCTCAGCTGGTAACAGTACTCCCCCTTTATTGGAAGGTAGAAATACGGTCCCGTGACTGTTTCAGCTCAGGGTATTCTTATTAACTTACTGATATGCAGACTCCCCTGAGGGAACATTTTGGATGGTATTATATCCCCAACCCCTTCTCTGGCAGCAAGCATATTTTATACTTCAATCCAACGAAGATTTCTGAGCATCTACCATGTGCCAGGTATTTTATTAAATGCTGGGCAGTTAGGGGTTTATTTTTATTTATTTATTTTAAAGATTATTTATTTATTTATTTATTTGTGTGAAAGAGAAAGAGAGACAGCATGATGGGGGGAGGGACAGAGGAAGAGGGAGAAGCAGACGCCCCACTGAGCAGGGAGCCCAACACTGGGTTCAGTCCCAGGACCCCGAGATGATGACCTGAGCCAAAGGCAGACACTTAATAGACTGAGCCACCCCCAGGCACCCCGTGGGGTTTAAAAAGGCATTACTTCTTCTACTGAGGGCCTTGCAGACAATGAAAAAAATTTCAGTTTAATATTTTATTGGTCATGCCATTTTTCTTTAGTATCTCTCTACTCTATCATTCTGTGTTACCACAGTTTCTGGTTTCTCCAACCTCTCTGATCATTCCTCTTTCATTCCTACTGCAGAATTTCTTTTTCTGTCAATTCTTCAAATGTTAGCGTGGTGTGGAGGAGCACGTAGGTGGCTCAGTCAGTTGAGTGCTGTCTACCTTCAGCTCAGGTCATGATCCTGGAGTCCCGGGATTGAGCCCCACATCCAGCTCCCTGCTCAGCGGGGAGTCTGCTTCTCCATCTCCCTCCTCCCCTCCCCCTGCTCCTTCTCTCTCTCTCGCTCCTTCTCTCCCAAATAAATAAATAAAATCTTTAAAAAAATGTTAGTGTGGTATGGCCTCTATTATATTTTGTCTTCTTCTGTCTTTAATGTACATATTCTCCCAGAGTGATCTCATATACCCCATCCTGGTGATTAATAGTGGTATTTCTAACTAAAATATCTCTCTTGCACTTCAAATCTGTACACATCAATTTATTAGATGTCCATTCTTTTCCTACTGAATCTTTTTACTGTTTTTCCACTGGCACCCTGTACCTCTGCCAAAGCCTGGCTGTTAGCCCAGCATCTTCCTCCTCCCCACCCCTCTCTCCCTACATGCAGCTAGTGGTAAGCCTGGCCAATTCTTTGTTCTTTTTCATTTCTCAAATCCTTCCATTTTCCATTAATAATTCAATTTCACTAGCTTTGTCTCTCTTCTTCTCTTCCCTGATATATTAACAAAATCTATCAGATCTTCCTGCCTTACCTTGCATTCTCCAATGCATTCTTCACATCAGAACAACCTTTGTAAAATATTCCATAAAACATAAAGCACAAAAGTAAAATATTATACCCCTCTGATTAAAAACCTTTAATGATTCTCTATTGCATACCTGGTAATTTCAAATGCCCTATTTGGGAAGGCTCTCCTTATTTTGACTCTACTTCTCCAATCTTATTTCATGATTCTGCTGCTCCTTTCTCTCTCACCTCCCATAGCCACCCACAAACACAATTTCACCCATTTCCAAATAACACACGACTATTTCTGCTGTTTCCCTGGGCATCCATTCTACTTTCTCAGGAGAACACATCTTCATTTTCTAAGACTTAGTTCACATAGTTTTTATTTATTTACTATTCATTCATTTTTAAATAGTAGATTCCATGCCCAGCGTGGAGCCCAACGTGGGGCTCAAACTCAGGACCCTGAGATCAAGACCTGAGCTGAGATCATGAGTCACTCAACCGACTGAGCCACCCAGGCGCCCTTTTATTTTATTTACCTGAAGTCTTCCTTTATGCTTAGGTAGATGTGACCCCTCACATATTTCCACCTCCACTGTGCTGTGTACATGAATTCATAAAGCACCCCAGCTACACTATGGCATTATCTGTGTACATATACGTCTTCTACTGTAAGTTCACTGAGGATAAGAACAGAGTTAAATTAACCTCTGAGGTCCCAGGACCTCTCAGAGTGCCTGGTCTAGAGGAGACACTAAATAAATGCTTACTGATAGGTGGGATGGAAGAATGATGGAAAATTCATATTTTTAAATGTTATTCAGTTATATATTTGTATGTTTCTAAACTTTATCTTTCTGGGCATAAATATCTGGTTCTCTGAAGAATCTCTACCGGTTCACCTTCCTCAAAGTATGGACTTGGTAATTAAATTTACTCTTTCAGATGTGGTATAGCCCATATTAAAAATGAGCCATTTTGAGTCAAAAGCCTCTGAAGGAAACATAACTCAAACTTCATGTTGGGTCTTACCACTAAGTGTAATGGGCACAAGGGTTTTTTTAACTACCCAGCATCTGAATCCCCTTCCTATGTTTCCAGTATATGTCCTGGTGGGAGGCAGGCCCTGAATCCTACTAAAGCTGCAGAAAGCCCAGCTAAGTCAGATTCAGGCTTCTCTCATGAATGAGGTCCAGGCTTAGCCAAGATCAAAGTCCTCCTGGCACTTTGGAGTGACACAAGAATCAGAGACACTGGGATGCATTCATTTGCGCAGCAGCTACACGCATGTCCCAGGTTGGCAGTTGTGGCCATGACTATTTCCAGTGGCAGAGAAGCAGTATCTTCACGTAGCAGTTCCTGGGACCTACCTGCTATTTCCTTGTTCCTGCTCATTTTCCAAGCCTCGTGCTCTAGCCTCCTGAGGAGTTTCCTGAGTTACTTCAATCTTTTTGTTAAAATCCTTTCGCTTCAATTGGCCAGAGTCAGTTTCTGCTTATTTCTGCTAACAAAACTAACAACTATGGATGAATTTTACTTATGCAAAATTGTTTAAGTAGAAAACTATATGCTAGTATGCCTCTAACTTAAAAATGGATGTACTTAATTCTCTAAATACATTGGACACAGCTATCCTAAGTAATGAATACAGAAGCAAAATGTTCTTCTAACACAACACCAGGGAACAGACCCTGTGGGTAAGTGACATAAGTAATTTATGGACAATAACTATTGCTTTGCCTTCAGATATTTCTTTATCTCTTTTGCATGCCTTTCCCCAGGTGCCATCTGAGAGGGGAATAGTAGGCGGCTAATGAAGGTGTTCTCAGTGGTATTACATGCAGCCTCAAGAATAAGGAATGGAGCAATTGTCTGTAATGATAACCAGATGTTGCAAAGCTCTATAAGCCTTAATTGCTGTTGTTTCAATACAGCTTTTTAGGAGGAAAAAAAATCAATATACTAAAATAAAGTATCTATGGGAAGCATTTACTGGCCATTTTTCATGAGAAAATTACTATACAAAGACTTAATTGTGCTCCTTGGATATAGTTTGAAAGTTGAAAAGCTATAGGATTGTGTTTGTACTTGCATGTTTGGCTTTTGTAAGAAGTTTTATGAATTATCATTGGGACATCTATAGAGGCTTTACTACTGAAAACTATGCATGCTGTTGGACTTTAAGCAACTTAAAATATATGAAAGAAAAACTATATCCTGTTCCGCTGAAAACATGTACTACTAAATGGAACAGATGTGGGGCCTCGAGATTTCAATATGTCAAAATTATACTTCTTCCCTCTCTCTTAAATTGCACCTCTGGTGGCTACAAGAATAGTGAGCAATCTGTGCATGAAGCCATCCAGATATTTTCCTCCTACTCGAACACCAGATTCATGGACAGGCCAGGCTGCAAATTAACTAGGAGATGTTGGCATTTTAGCCATATTTTGACAGTGAACCTTATGGTTTCTACCAGTGTTTCCCAAAGGATGGTCCTTGGATGACATGTATGAGTCACTTGGGGTACTTATTTAAGTGCAGATTCCTTGGCCCCACCTTACACACTTGAATTAGAGCTTCTGTGGATGTAGTCTGTACATCTGTCTGTGATGCATTCTAGGTGATCAGTGAAAACTCTCTGAGTATCAGTCATTTATAATGTCTCTCTCCTCTTTTTTTTTTTTTTTTTTAAAGATTTTATTTATTTATTTGACAGGGAGAGACAGCCAGAGAGAGAACACAAGCAGGGTAAGTGGGAGAGAGAGAAGCAGGCTTCCCGCCGAGCAGGGAGCCCGATGCGGGGCTCGATCCCAGGACCCTGGGATCATGACCTGAGCCGAAGGCAGACGCTTAACGACTGAGCCACCCAGGCGCCCCTGTCTCTCTCCTCTTAACCCCCCTTTTTAGGACTATAGTTAATTCTAGTCAAAATGTGAAGAAATACAGATTTATATGCAAAGCCTTCTCTACTCCTCCCCAATTCATTTGGCAGCATGTCTTCACCACCCCTTTATCCTTTTCTATGCAGTCCAAAATCTGGTACCTTGTTCTTCCACTGCTTTCGCCTAAAGCCTTCTGCTTTCTGTGATTCTGCTCAGAATTTCGCCACCCCATTCCTCAAACTCTATTCTTTCATTAAAACAACTATCCCAGATTTTATCCCCATAGCCAAATCATCTAAAGCAATAAGGAACCACTGACAAGCAACTCTGTAACTAGTATGAGAGAGCTGGAGGATTCCTCAAATAATCCCTTACTGAAGGATACTCAAGCATTTAACAGAAACCCCCCCCCCCCACCCCGTGCAAAGCACTTGGTTGACTGTCTCTTCTAAGAGAATTAATCAAATGAGATTTTGCAGCAAGTACACTTTTAATTAATATTTGTTAAAAGAAGGGTGGGAATTTCAATTCAGGTTGTAGGAAATGGTAGTATGATGGTGGGGTGTGGTCTATGAAAGAAAGAAAGCCTCTAGTTCAGGAATATAAAATGGAAAAGGCTGGTCAGTGGGAGGTACATGATTTCATACCAGTGAAGTCAGAATGCACTATATGGAATGATCCAAAAAAGTCATTAGCCCAGTAGAACAGAGAGGTAGCTACAGCCTGAATGGGGGGGAGGGAGGGGGCACATGTGAGTGGTACGGCAGGCCAGGACACTTCTTAAGTACATCTTAAAGGGACTTAGGTGGGATCTGACCAGACACACTGGGAGGGATTCTATATGAACGAAACACCATGAGTTAAGACAGAAACTGGAAGGGCCTGACCTTGGATATCTAGAGGTCTAAACTGGAAATGGGAAAAAGAAAGTTGTCATTGGAAACAACTGAGGAAGAAGAAGGTGGAGGAAATTGACTACAGCTGGCCGAGAGGGGGGAGGCTGACGCTGCTTTTAAGTCCACCTGATACTAAATATATTCATAGTTTGAGTGTGAGAATAAGCCTCATCTTTCGGTAAGTCTTAGAACTGTTTTGTCTGAAAGTCCTGCCCATACAGAGAGTTTGGGTCTTTTTTCTTATAGCTTCTATGCTTCAGTGAAAACACACCTTCTATTTTCCATCTTTCAGTTATTTGCTATAGTACCCACGTGGTGACCGTCTTATTACTGGAATGTCCAAGTAAGATTTTCAGGAAATGGAGAAAGGGTGTTTGTAAATTGCAATCTGTTTTTCCTTTGAAATGTGAAGCATAACATTCTTGTGATACTATGAACCAAAGGCCGTTAATTTGATTTCATTGCACCATAGATAAAGAACATCATGATTGTTTTGTTGCTTTAGTGAAGTAGAAGACATTACCCACAGGCAAGAAACTATAGGAGAAAAAGGCAAGAGAAACTATTCTATAGAAAAAGGAACAAAGAAGGCAACCCATATTTGCTAGGGCCCTATCCTTATCCAGGGGACATGGTGTTAAGTGCTAGAGTCAGTTAATCCAGTAACAAGATTTAGGAAGAAAGTCTAATATCTTTTTTTTTTTTACTTTTTTAAAAATTATGTTATGTTAATCACTATATATTACATCATTAGTTTTTGATGTTGCATTCTAGTATCTTTTTAATTTAAATACATCTCCCTATCAATTCATTTAGCATTTCAAATATTTTTGAGAGTTGGATTTTTAAAAATCTGCCAACAAATTCTTTGTTTATATTAAACTTCCTTTTTTGATCTCTGAGAAATGTTTTCGTATCTATTTGGATTCAATGACATTTCTTCCAGGATTAGATTTTTATTTGTTTGTTTCTGAAGAGTTGGGGAAGAACTCAATCACACATGGATATCCTGGTGAAGAGTGAAGTGAATCCACCATACCAGTCATTGGCCTTCCTCATTTTAATTTAGACACACCTTCTATATCCCCTGCCAGCTTGTCTCACTATTTCTCCAGTGTCATATAAAGGAAGAAATTTTGCAGCACCTGGGTGGTACAGTCGCTTTCAACTCAACTTTGGATCAGGTCATGAACTCAGGGTTGTGAGATCAAGCCTTGTGTCCAGCTCTGCACTCAGCATGGAGTCTGCTTCAGATTCTCTCTCCCTCTCCCCACCCCCACTCACTCTCTCTCTCTCTCAAATAAATAAATAAATAAATAAATAAATAAATAAATAAATAAAATTTTACTCTAAAATGTAGGAGAGATTGTTACCATGATATGTATATTTTAGGTCCTAAATTGAATATGAAATAAGGAATTTGATATTGTTTTCCTGTAACACAGTTAACTATGTCTTATAAACTCAGTAAGAATACATAGAAACAAGATAGTGAGTAATCTCCATAGAATGTAGACACTTGTAGCCAGCAAGGCTTTCAATGGCCACAAAAGTAAACTAAATATTTTAGTAATATTTTAATTCTCATTATAATTAAAGTGAATTAAAGGGCGGGGAAACATACCTAATAATTAAATAGTGATATTAATGGTTTAAGCTTCTATAATACTTCAGAAGGGTCAGGTATTTTTTATGATTTTAAATTTGTTTAATCTTCTTGACACAAAACCTAGATAAGGCAGGGCAGATATTATTTCTTTTTGATGCATATTAAAATGGAGCTGGTAAATGGCTAGGCTTAGTTCTAAAAGCTAGTAAGTAGCAAAGCCAGAATTTAAATCCTGGTGGACTTTTGACTTCAATCGGTGGTGTGCCTAAAGGGTAAATGAAGTGTCTCTCAAGTCTCATGCAGGAATTTGGAATAAGACTTCCACTGTTGTAAAAAAGTACAAGTATATTTCAGCAATGGGTCTTTTAAATATATTCTAGCTCTTATGAAATATCTTACAAGAGAGTAAATAGGGTTTTGTTTTGTTTTTTATAATAAAAATACAGCTTAAATAGTAAAGCAGTAATGTTAGGCAATTTCTTTTCAAAATTTATCACAAAATGCTTTGCAAACTTAGAAACTAGAAATCAAGATAAAAGCTTAATGACTTAAACACTCATTTTATTATCATATCTTTTATTTTTGTTTTTTTATTTTATCTTTTAGAAGCAAACACTGCTATTAGTATAAAACGTCATCATAACTTTTTAGTTTCTAGCAACTTAAAACTTCAGTCATTTGAAAAAAAACTAGATTTAAAAATCAGCCCAAAGCCAGCTATTCATGAAAGGCTTGAACAAAATTTTTCAATTTTAAAAGATTTTATTTATTTATTTGACACAGAGAGAGAGAGAGCACAAGCAGGGGGAGTAAGTGCAGGCAGAGGGAGAGGGAGAAGCAGGCTCCCCAAGAAGCGAAGAGCCCAATGTGGGACTCAATCTCAGGACCCTGGGATCATACCACCCAGGTGCCCCTCAATTTTAAAAATTATGATAAATTTTAGCACTTCTTAGTTTGGGCAAAGAAAATTCTCACCATAATGGATAACTTTCTTAAAGCTACTTGTATCTTTCCATTGGAGCTTTTGAGTTTTTAAGTGAAAAAGATGACTAGAAACTATGGATTGAAAATATGCTAGTATTTTATAAGAACACTAGCAGAAAAAGATCAGATATGAGACTTCATGAAAGAGTCCATTCAAAAAAGTTTCATGATCAAAGACACCAAAGCACCTTGTTAATATAAGAAGCACATTCATGTGTCAAGCAAATAATATACAGCATGATTTTGGTATCAACTTCCACTTCTGTGTAAATGTGTTTTGGAGAAGTGTGTCTTCAAATCTCATCACTCGGTTCTTCTTTGTTGGTTCTAATTCTGAATTTTAGTGCTCCAAATTGACCTTTACTGGAATGGTCAATTGCTTGGCTAAGACTAGCACAGCAATTTCAAGGAAATTCTCAGTCTCGCAGTTTAAATGCATCATCTATTTAATTCTTATTTTGCTTTTTAAATTGCTTTACACAATTCTGAGGAATATTATAACTTAAGGGGGATGTATAACTTAGCTCCCTCACAGTGTATTATTTGCAAAAATGTCTATAGAGGTCTTATCCCTGGAAATATATACAGATTGTCCTGCCTCTCAGTAAAAAGAGCCTCTGAATCCCCATCCCCCTGACCCCACCCACATTCCACACTGCACTCCAGAAACCTCTGCTGGCACAATCAACCTAGAGGTGCTCTACTTATTTGTTTGATTCTCATGTCATGAGTGTGTTTCATGTCCATCTCGAAGAGCACACCCTCCCATCATCTCTTGATGTTAGAAAGTTATTGTCCTTTTAAACAAGGCATTGGTTAGTCTAAAGAAGTGAAGAATGAGATTTTAGGCATTGTGACATGGTGAGAGGAAGATATTTACAAACAGAAAGAGCCTTGCCACCCGTAGGTAACTAGCCATTCTTTCTTCAAATTCCATCTTTAGAAAATTGGCCTGGTCTCCACACCTTGCCTTACTGGCTATATTTTCCCATAAGGCTATGAACAGGGGTATGGTGGCCATTGGTCTTTTCCAAGCATTCAAGTTACTTTCTTTCTAGACAGAGCCAGATTAAACTTTCTCCCTTCCTTTAAAGTTAGGAGGGATCACATGGTTTGCTCATAATCTATGAGCAGAAGTATCACAAATCACTTTCTAGCAGATACTTTAAGAGTCAGCACATCAGTCACCATGATCCCTTTTCTCCATTTTTTGTAGTCATGGAGGCACATAGATAGAACTCCCTTAGCCTGGGCCCCTGAGTGTGAATGATAATAGGGCAACACTCCCTCTTCAGATAACCCATGATAAACAAATAGCATGAGCAAGAAATACACCTTTGTTGTTTTAAGTAAATGATATTCTGGAGTGGTTTGTCATTACAACAAAAGTTTTCTATCCCGACTGACATAAGAACCAAGTTGAATAAAATGTAAAATTGCTTCAAAAAGTTTAAAGCCCATATAAATATAAGCTCTCATTTCCATGTGAGATGCCTCTTACTCATAAGACAGGTAAGTATATTTGGTTCATTGAAAGCAATTTGAATTGCTAAGTTCAATCTTGATATTTGTACTTTATCAATCATCAAGTTTTGCTGGCAAATATATTGATGAACATAGGATTCTGGAAGCTGCCTAGGTAGTTTCCTTTCAAACTGAGACATCTATTACAGAGCAACAGAACAGGTTATTGGTGGACAATAGATAGTTGTAGGATAGGGATCCTTATTTTCTGTGCCAGGGACCCATCAAGATTCATTAATGGAGCAAGAAATTGAGCACAGCTTTGCTGGCCATCTTGGGAACCCAAGACGATTTGGGCCTCATGTGTCTTTGTGTCCTATCTCATTGTCTTCAGGTTTTTTGCTTGGTCACCCAATATGGCTCCTTATTAGGTTGCAACATGAATTGCAGGACTACCGTTCTAAGCTGTATTTAAAGTCACAGGTAAAAGCTATTTGGAGGCCCAGATATAACTCAATATAGTGATTGAGAATCTAACAATTAAAAAAAAGCTTAAAATACATGTCAAATGGTAAGGCCATAAGATGTTTTTCCAATATATGCTTCAGAAAGGGTAGCAGTTTTTTCCTTTTTTCTCCCTTCATTATATTTCTATGTAATTGAATTCCATCCTTCTGCTCCATTTACCTTCAGAGAAACTATTACCAGGTGGTGGGCACAGGTAATGTCAGGTCCCTGCGAAGATGCATGGAGTAATTTACAAACACATAAAATGTGTTAACAATCCATCAATGTATTAAAAGTTTTTAGAAAAGACTGTTAGTAATCAGTGATGTTAGATGTCCAGTGTGTAAGAAAAATAGGATGACGATGGTTGTAACTCTTACTTCTACCTTGAAAATAAGCAATATATTTACTGATCTGACCTTTCAAAGTGAACTTCTGATCTAGTTAAAGCAACTGTTTTGACTCAGTTCATGTTTTCCTACCATTATGTGATACTTGAAGCTATAGGACTTCTTATATCCTAATGTTTAGTGGCATAGAAACTGTAAGTAGACATTTTTTTCTCTCTAAAACTGATCCAAAATATATAGATGTTTTAATTTCTACAATATGGGTATAACAAGGTAGTCAAAGAAAATCTTCAAGTTCTGGTCAGAAGAGCAGTCACTATTTTTCCTTAACCATACTCTGCTTGATTGGAAAAAAAAAAAAAAAAAAAAAAGCATTCAGTTTGATGTTTTTTTCTCCAAGGAAGATCAGCAGAGCACATGTGATGTAGGGTGCCCTATTTCAGGGCTTTTTAAGGACAGTATTCTGATCTCTGAGGCTTAACAAGCAGAATTTTTAAAGCTTGAGCAAGCAATAAAAGCACTCCTTCACTGGGGTGACACAGGAGTCTGAGGAGATCAGCTGTCTTCACCTCAGAGGCATTCTGCCCAGCCTGAAGTAAAATGCAGAATCAAGAAAAGAAACCTATTGAACTAAATGAGGAGCAAATGTACACATGAGATGCTCAGCTAATAAAATCAGCAGGAGGAAATATTTATACATTTTAATATGCTTAGTTTTATTTTTGTTTCTCACAGAGCCACTGTGGATGTGGAAGGTATCTGCTCAAACATGAGCATCTTGGAAAATTTCCTTAAAATGAAGGTAAAATGGGGGTGCCTGGGTGGCTCAGTGGGTTAAGTGTCTGCCTTCGGCTCTCAGGTCATGATCCCAGGGTCCTGGGATGGAGCCCTGCATTGGGCTCCCTCCTCAGCAAGGGAGTCTTCTCCCTCTGCCCCTGCTCATGTGCTCTCTCTCTCTCTCTCTCATTCACTCTTTCTCTCAAATAAAAAAAATCTAAAATAAAATAAAATAAAGGTAAAATGCACAGTGAGTGTATACATACATATCCAAACACATACACATACACATGCACACACACACACACACAGAGGAAGACTGGTTTAATTTTATTTTCTCTTGTAAAATTTAAATTGCTAAAACTTTCTGATCCAACAAGCTGACAGTTTAGGACTCCAAACTTCCAGTTGACTGCCCTTCCTGAAATATCCTTTGTGCTTCTTTAATCTTTAAGCAGCTTGTGTTTTGCTTAGCTAGTCATCCCAATTTTTTCCTTTCCTCCATTTTTTGCTGAAAGAAAAAATTGGGACGTGGCCAGACTCGATGATTCAGGGGACTCAGAGAAAGATATTGTCCACACGAAATAATCATTCTACTTCTGAGAAATCATTCGTGGCTCATTTCGGTGTATGTCAAGTTTCTATTGTCTTGCTTGTCAAATTTCAAAATTGTTTGCATTTTGAGATGGAAAAGTGTCTAAGTTGAACATACAGAAAATGAGTTTAGCTAAGAAAGGAAAGTGAAGCAGATCACAATAGCAAAAGTATAAGAATATCATGAGAAAGGAATTACAATTATCTACTGAAAAGTTAAAATATCTGAGTTAAAGAGGTTGTATATATTAAGTCTCATAACGTAACCCCACTGGTGGGACTTTACTTGCCAATTTGCTGATTTTCCCCCCAAATGCTTTCCCCCTACTCCAATAATGAGAATATTGTAAGCTTTGAACAGTGAAGTATCAATGTGAATAAGATTTGTAATAGATTCACTAAATTGGGAATAAAAAAGACCAAATCATTATTAGAATCATCAAATTGTAAATGCTATCACAATCATGATTTGTATTGCAATTGTAATTGTAAGTCGTATTGCATTTTTATTGTCTGTTGACATCAGAGGTAGGTATGAGAAACATGTCAGTTTAAGGGCATTGTTTGATTGCAGTAATTAAGTATCTGCCGTACTGTGCACTCCATTATATACACAAATAAAAACCTATAGCAACAATATAGAAGTTGGATACGTTTACCATGGCCTTCACAGCCAGCATTGGTTCAGTAATAGTAAATTAACTCAAATTCCTAATCACAATTCATTTTTCAAATAATTCTTGAAAGGAGAACCAGAAAATAATCTTAAATGAGAGGGTAAGAGACTCTAAAGCAAATCTATAAAACTTAATTCAATGTATTCTTGATCGTGTATGAACTTATTCAGGACTTAATCATAATCATTGTATCAACAGTAGACAGTAGAAATACCCACTGTTTACACTGATGTATAAGAATTGTTACTTTGAGGATATTAGTTGTGCATTTACCTTCTGAGTCTCATTTTCCTCATCTGTGTAGTGGGCAAAGTAATAATCACTGCTCCATAGAATGAACATGAAGACTAACTGAAATAATGTACTCAAAGCAGCAATTCAGGTATCTTGGCCATAGAAAGTTCTTTCAAAAACAATCCAAATAATTCCTCTCCTGTGTCTTCCTAATTGTACTGAGAATAAAACCCACTCTATCATGGCCTTTCATGGCCCTAAACATATGGCACTTGCCTACATCACCATCCTTACTTTATACCATACTCCCTCTGCTTCTGGAAGGTTGAACACACCAAAGAAGTTCTCCATTAACCTTTGCACATTTTGCTGCCTCCTTCTAGAATGATTGTCCTCCAGGTACTCATTTCATCCCTCAGGTCTCAGCTCAGTGGGGCTCTCCTCCAGGTTTTTCCTGACCAGCAGAGTTAAAGCTATCCAGCCCCTTGCTCATCTCATCTCTCTTGGCCACACTAACCTGGTTTCTTTTCCCTTTGTGGACTTCAGTCATTATTAAAAGGTAAATTTCAGAAAAAGGTAAAACCAAAACCCTCATGCAGACATAAAAATGAACATTTTAAAATTCTATCTACTCTTTAATAAACAACTATACAGATGTTATAACCAGTTCAAGAGATAATCTGTAGATTAGACAAAGTTATAGATCAGGAATATTGAAAATGAATGTGCAAATGGAGATAAAACTGGTTTTTCTTGGGGAGAATTGGGGGGGTATGGGGAAGAGAAGTCAACTGTACCTCTATGATACAGAAAGAATATGCAAGTGTATAAGAATTATTTTGCACTGCCATCAGTTGTCTACAGCTAACAGAACTGTAAAATTGCTCAAAGACAATGAATAACTAAAGCCAGATAACCTGGAGGGATATTCTCCCGACAGTGCATGGTTTTTCATTAAAGCATAATTTTTTCTATACTACATACTAACTCATTAATTTATTTACTTATTTTCTATTTAACCCACTTATCCAACTACTGAAGTATGTCACCAGCGCAAACTTCCTAGTGCAGGGATTTTGATTTGAAAACAGATGAATCCCAAATGCCTGGAACCATGTTTGATAGATAGTAGTCACATTATAAATACAGTTTAAAATCTAAAGGAAATAGTTGATATATGGCTGTTTTCACTGCTTTCTGGGTACTATTTCTATCTTTCTCAAAATTTGTACAATCTTGTCCACATTTTTATTCTCCTCATCTTCCCCTGGTAATGTTAACATCACTAGAAACATAGAGATTTAATGCTAAGGGAGAAACTACGAAACCAATCAAATTCAAACCCCCTGTTTTATGGACAACAAAACTGAGGTCTAGAGTAATTTGCCAAATATTGTTGGCAGAGCCAGGGCTAGACCCTGCTCTCTTGATAGTCAGCTCAGGGTTCTTCCCCAAATAAAATCTGAATTCTTAAATCTGAATAATATAGTAATTCCTTTTAATAAGAATAAAAAGTCTGATAACTTGGAGAAGCATTGACTTAAGAGCTCAAAGTTTATCAAAATATCTTTGAATTATGCATTATCACCCCAAAAGACAAGTTTGTCTTTATAATTGATGTTATTAATTTAGATTACCACCAAAATTAAAACTGCAAATTAAAAGAAAAATTCTTTTCTCAAAAGTTCTTGAGACTGTATGAATGCATTCTGGTTCAAGAAACACTGCACCAAATTATGACCCTCCAGCCAACCTGATATCATAGCTTTGCACCTTTTTTCATTATCATAGCCTTCAAATTTATTTTAATTCTACAAATGTCTATAGTGCTTGGGCACTCAAAACAAGATATGATGAGACAACAAATATAAAAATGATGAAGCTATAGTCATTATCTTGAAGAATTTTTAGTCTGGTGAAAGAACGAAGGCAAAAAAAACCAAACAAACGTATATTAGTCAAGTTCTCCAGAGAAACAGAACCAACAGGATGTATACACAGAAAGAGATCTATTAAAGGAATTGGCTTGTGCAAGTATAGAGGCTGAGAATTCCTAAGTTCTGCCTCTGGTGAGTTGGAGACCTGGAAGAGCCAATAACATAGTTCCAGTTAGAGCACACAGGCCTGAGAATCAGGAGCGCTGCTGGTGTAAGTTCCAGCCCCAGACATGGTAGGTTCATGAAGAGCCCATGTTTCAGTTCAAGTCCTAAGGCAGGAAAAGACCAGCCAGTCAGACAGGAGAGTCCCCTCTTGCTCACAGGAGGGGCAGCCTGTTCCTTCCAACACAGGCCTTCAACTGAGTGGATGAGGGCCACTCACAGTAATGAGGGCAATCTACTTTGCTCAGTCTACCAATTCAAATGATAAACTCATCCAAAAACATCCTCGCAGACACCTAGAATCACATTTGACCAAATATCTGCACATGCCACATCCCAATCCAGTTGATACATAAAATTGGCCAACACAATTTGTAAATGGCCATAAAAAGTAAAATTTCATTGCTATACAGATTTAAAAGTTTTGAAAGAAAAAGATTTCACATCAGAAAAAGGCCATCGAGTCACCTCATTTATTCTTCAATTCTTCTGTTCACTCAACAGATACTTACTGAGCATTTACATGGAAGAGATGTTGTTTTAAAGGCTGGGATGATTGCACAAAGCCCTACCCCCAAAGAGAACAAATGTATTGGCCATATGGACAGCACCTAGACCACAGATTTGCACAACATTCCTCCCTATTCTATTGCTAAGATCTTGGCCATGGTGACCCACTTCCCACACTTTCTATGGCTGCCTACATGTCATCTCTCTTGCTTGCCAATGCTTCAGGCAAATTAGCCCCCGTATTCCTCTTCTGCATTCACCCATATCCATATTACTCATTAAGAAAGCTGGTGATTCCTGGCCTGGTCTTGGTCTGTGGTTGGATTAGGCCGTTTAATCTTCTCTTCTCCTTTCAACTTTGCCTGCTGGGCCCAGCCCACATCTTCCTACCAACCCTCACGGCACCTGGATTACAAGGACCCTCACAGTCACTGTGGAAGCCATCACACATAGGGACTATATGCTCCTTAGTGCCCCACTGTACCCTCCATACTATTCAATAGCTATATCTATTTAGCACAGTTCTTCATATCTAGGCAACCTTCAAGGATGGAAGTTATTATGAGCCCCATCTGCAGAGGAGAAAACTGAAATTTCAAGAGATTTAAAAAAAATCTCCAAGGTCATATATCTCATAAATGATGGACCCAGGATTTAAAGTCACACAGTCTAATTCTGATACCAAATTCTTCCAGGTGTGTTATTCTGTCTTCCCAGTCATTATCCTCCTCCCAGGACACCCTCTAGCTCCCATCACTCTCCCTGGGCTCCTACTTCCACCTTCTGTCTCCTTTTTCTGTATCTAATCCAGTTTGTTTTCTATTAACTCTTTCCTGACTCCAAACCTGCTTAGCTGTCTCTATCTTGAAAGGGGAAAAACAGTCCTAAGTTAAACAAACACAAATCTGTTCAGTACACCTTTCAGTAAGTCACTGAACCCTGCCAAATATCAGCCTACATGTCTCCCTTCATGCCAACTTGCAGAAAAGCAATTTCTACTTTTTAAAAATCACATCTCTCTCTTTCTGCCAAACCCCGTAGTCTATATTCCTCTCACTGTGCCAGAATTATGCCTCCTCATCCCCTATCTGTCAAATAGAATGACCTTTTCTGAGCCTTTGTTCTATACGACTCCTGTGTTCTATTTGATATTGTGGACCATGGAGTCATTTGGAATATTTTAGTGGCTGAATCTCTGAATAGAGCGGTGGTTCTCAAGTGGGCAGAGGTGAGGGGAGGGCAATTTTGTCCCTAGGGGAGATTTGGCAGTATCTGCAAACATTTTTGATTGACAGGACTGGGGAGTGCTACTTGCTTCAAGTGAGTAGAGGCCCGGGATGCTGCTAAATATCCTACAGTGCACACACAGTCCCCACAACAGAGAATTATTAACCAATGTTAATAGTGCTAAAGTTGAGAAACCTTTAGATAGAGCAAAAGGAAAAGAGAATTCTTTAAATTTTCTGGGGTTCAAACTCCAAGTAGATCCACTGGTTTAAACTGCCATAATGGGATTACAGAAATGCCTATTCCACCTCTGTTTTCCTCTTTGGCATCTGGCACAGAACCCAGGAGTTTGATGAAATGGTAAAGGCAGCAGAAGAACACATCCTGACCAGGTCTGAGCATGTGTCAGAATACAACACCAAGTGCTAACTACCAGCTACAAATTCCTAAGAGGTTTTCAGGTTGGATGCCTTTCAAAATCTACCTGTGTGCGGTGATATTCAGGTCAGCAGCGGTGTTCCTATTAGCAGTGCTCAAAATCCAGCTTCATGAAACTAATGACAGGGAATTTTCCACAGACAGCCTTGCTCATCCTATTTCTCCTCATTTCTGACTTGATTTGGAAGAACAGAGCTTCAGTTTCTGGTCTTCACTGCTCAAACATAGGGGATTTTTAAGAGTTGGTTGCAGACTTACTAAAAACAAGATTTTATTACATTGTGGAATATCTGAAAAATACTCAGTACAGTATAGGGAAACTTAAGCTTAATTCCTGATACGAAAATGCAAATGTCAGATACAGCTGTATATTTTCACAGATATTTGTTGAATAAGCTACAAATCTTTCCATTTTGATTCTAGAGGCTGGCATCATCAAATTCCCATCCTGAACCCCATGGTCCTCTTCAACTCTAGGACCTCCTCAATTAGACCAATTAGACCACAGGCTGGTCCCAACTGACCTTCAAGTTTTATTTCTCACTAATTTTGTCTATGAACCTCTGTTCTATTCAAACCAGTATAATTGAAGTTTCAAAAATATCAAGTCTGTTCCCACAAGTCTCTCTGAAGTACAAGACTTGTGCACTAGAAAAAAATGCCTCTTCTGAAAATGTAATAAGCCCAACAGTCTTAATTATTTTTCATGGGCAGTACTATAATGTTAAATGTTTATTAATACTGTTTACAGTAAGAAAACTCTTTACACAAAATGGAAGAAAATGAGAATAAAATTGAGCTTTGATCCAAGAAAAAAACAATGTACATAACAGGCTCCTATCCAGGGATCTAATACTAGGACATTTGAAATTTTGCCTTTCAGACAAGTAGAAAAGCTTGCCAAAATGTCAAAATATGTTAACAACCTGTTTCTTTACTTCACTGCCTTCCAACAAATGCTGCAGTACACAGAGCACTGAACAATCTCCATTTTTATTACAACTTCACCCACAATTCGAATCAATTCTACAAAGTTGATTTATGTGTGATAATATTTAATATTACAGATGCTGCATCAAAACACCCTACTTCCTGGGGGCATCAGTTCCTTTTTTTGCCCTGTGTTGTGGAAATTCCTTATTCTCCTAAAATCCTATTGTCTTACCCAGTTTACCATTCATTAACTCTCCATTGCTATGTTTTTTGTCTTTCACCTGAAATCCTCTCCCTCCCATGAAACTCATTTCATCCCAGCTATGCTGAGTGGCATACCACAGGGGTTAGAGCATTTTGATTTTGGAATCAGACATTTCTGGATCTTAGTCCATATTTTCTCACTTACTAGTTGGTACTTGAAGCCTCTTGGCCTCAGGCAACATGGTTACTGCTCCTTCAGGCATTGCTTTCATGCTCCAAGCTGAAAGACAAGGAAAGACCAAAAGTGAAAATCCTTCCATTATGGTGTTATCTTGGAAGGAATGCTTTCTGCAAGGACTTTTGGTTACATCTCATTGGCTAGCATAGTGTCACATGGCCACCCTAGATTAAGGAAGAGATTGGGATTGATTTATCTTGCTCTCCTTGTCTATATTAGAGGAAATGGAAGGGTGAGGAGGAAGGAGGTTGTAATAATGTCTGTAGAGTCACCTTTCATTCTTTGCCATTGGAGGTACCCTTCAGGAGGTGTGGAAGTTCCAACCATGCAGAAGGCTTTATGGCACCTTTATTCATTTGTTCAGTTTCAGTGTATTATCATGTATTTAAACTTACATGTTCTTGGTTAGGTGGATTTATGGGTTATATATCTAATTATAACTGAATGAAACCTCACATAAAACACATGTGTTTTAAAAATGATTCTTGTGGTATGCCTGGGTGGCACAGTTGGTTAAGGGTCCAACTTTTGGTTTCAGCTTAGGTCATGATCAGGGGTCATGGGATTGAGCCCTGTGTCAGGCTCCATGCTCAGTGCAGAGTCTGCTTGAGTTTCTTTCTCCCTCTCCCTCTGCTCCTCCCCCGTTCCCTGCTCTCCCTCTCTCTCTTTCTCAAATAATTAAATAAACCTTTAAAAAAATGATTCTTGCAAGGAAACCATGATATGAAGATACTAGTAATAATTAAAGAAACACAAACTACACAAATTCATTATCGCACACATTCTGTGATTAAAATGATCACAATCCAAGAAGATCAGACTAAAAGTCAAACAAAACATCTTGAAATTATCTAAAAGACCTAAGGAAGGATCACCTCATCTGAATCGTATATGGGATCTTGAGATGTTAGCATGAAACCATCATGGTTTGTCTGAAAATACCCAGAATGTAAAACATTTAAGTGCCAAACATGTGGAACCTGAAAATATACCTCTACAACTTTTGTTTTATTACTGTTTAAGTTCATGAGATTCTCAGTCCATTACTTTAAATTTTTCAGTAGACTTGATAAATATTCAGAACTTTCTTTTGAAGTTTTCTCATCTATTAGGGAAAGACAAAGAGAAATCAAAAGGAAAACGTGTTCCCGTGCTGCAGCAATGTTGGCTGAAATGATATATGAAAGATAATATGGTGATAAACTAAATGCATATCTCTGTCATCAAGTACTACTGGAAGATTTACGGGGGGATACATTGCTGCTACAGATTTGGAAGAGATACTATTTGAGTAAGTTATTCAGTGTGGGAGGATGGCTATAGAGTTGGATAAAAGTTGTATTTTACAAAAATATTTTTTGTTATTTGTAAAATACAACTTTTTTTTATTTGTAAAATACAACTTTTGTTGTAAAATTGTAAAATATTTTTAACATCTCTCAGCTTAAGGAATTTTTTAAGTATCCCTTTTCAATAATGACTATAGAAATAACTGCTTATTTGTGAACCACTGAAGGAAAAAAGGTACCAGAGATTATATAGTCTCACCATAAAATGAATAATGTATCAGGAGAAGTTGTGCTATTTGGTAAAAAATTAACTCAAAATTACAATGCCCTAATATATCAACAGTTTATTTCTCTCAGTAGTCTTCTATGAGTCTATTGGCCTTTTCCCAAAGGAGCTGTCTTCTAAGCAATGGCCTAGAGATCCAGGGTGCTTCCATTTTTATGCTCCATCACAGGACAAGACTGCCGGGTCACTATTGCAGGAGAAGAAGGGGCTCGATCTTCATGCATGGATATTTTACTGCCTCGGGCAGGAAATGACTCAGGTCACTTCCATTTTGGCCAGAATTAGTTGATAGCTTCACTAATGGCAAGACAGTGAGAAGTATAGATTTCCTGTATGCCCAAGAAATAGAGAAGAAATGAGTGTTGATGACCACTACTAATGTTTTCTGCATTTAATAAATACATTTTTGGAATGAAAGAGTGTGTAAAAGTAAACATTATGGAGCAGTTTCTTTGATGGAATGAGAAAAGGAATCCAAGGCAAGTGCTATGGAGATAACACTATATGTAAAATCCATTGTTGCATATTTTACAGACAACGTATTTTAGCAGTGAGGTGGAAGCCAGGGTATCATAGAGGAGGTTAATTTTAAAATACAAGGATTTCTCAACTCATCAGAATCTTCAAAATACTTACATGAGATCCAGCAATTGCACTCCTGGGTATTTACCCCAAAGATACAAAAGTAGGGACCCGAAAGGGTACGTGTACCCCAATGTTTATAGCAGCAATGTCTACAATAGCCAAACTGTGGAAAGAGCCAAGATGTCCATCAACAGATGAATGGATAAAGAAGATGTGGTATATATATACAATGGAATATTATGCAGCCATCAAAAGGAATGAGATCTTGCCATTTGCAACGACGTGGATGGAACTGGAGGGTATTATGCTGAGCGAAATAAGTCAAACAGAGAAAGACATGTATCATATGACCTCACTGATATGAGGAATTCTTAATCTCAGGAAACAAACTGAGGGTTGCTGGAGTGGGGGGTGGGGTGGGAGGGATGGGGTGACTGGGTGATGGACACTGGGGAGGGTATGTGTTCTGGTAAGCGCTGTGAATTGTGCAAGACTGTTGAATCTCAGATCTGTACCTCTGAAACAAATAATGCAATATATGTTAAGAAAGAAAAAAAGAAGAAGAAGAATGTAGCAGGAGGGGAAGAATGAAGGGGGGGAAATCGGAGGGGGAGAAGAACCATGAGAGACGATGGACTCTGAAAAACAAACTGAAGGTTCTAGAGGGGAGGGGGGTGGGAGGATGGGTTAGCCTGGTGATGGGTATTGAGGAGGGCACGTTCTGCATGGAGCACTGGGTGTTATGCACAAACAATGAATCATGGAACACTATATCTAAAACTAATGATGTAATGTATGGGGATTAACATAACAATAAAAAAATTAAAAAAAATACTTACATGAGATGGAGAATAACTAGGAGAATCATTTGTATTTCATAGAAATTTGCTAGCAATCTAATGGCAATGTATGGTACAGTTATGGAATTTAAAGTTGAATTATGTATTAAAAAATAAAATAGCAAGTGTTCTAAATTTTTTTATTATTTGTGTGAGGACAAATGGCTGTTAGTTTAATGTTGCCTAACACATTTTTGAGAAAAAAACCATTCAAACTTTCAAGATAAATGACCAATTTGATGTTTAAATGATGTTGAAAAATAATTACTCTTCAAAAAAAAATCATACTATCAAGAGAGTATTTTGAAAACAAATGTACAGAAAAGTGGAGATAACTTTACTTATTTTTAAAAGCATCATGGGAGTAGTGTCTACATAAGGTGATACTATTAAAATCCATGGGACTGAATGAAATAATCTAAAATACTTATACAAAAGACCTGTGTGAGGGCGCCTGGGTGCCTCAGATGGTTAAGCATCTGTCTTCGGCTCAGGTCATGATCCCAGGGTCCTGGGATCGAGTCCCACATTGGGCTCCCTGCTGAGCGGGGAGCCTGCTTCTCCCTCTGCCTCTCTCTGTCTCTTATGAATAAATAAATAAAATTTTTAAACAAACAAACAAGCAAAAAAAGACCTGTGTGAGACCAAGACCCAAGGTACACAAATACTTAGAGGTCTAGAATATGGGTAAGTATTAGAAAAGGTGACTAATAAAACATAAGAAATGATACAAAAGGGCAAAGAGAATGGTATTCTGGAGGACAAAGAAAGAGTCAGCCATTGTATACATGGATGGTTGCTCACAGGCTGAAGAAAATGAGGCTTAAGAAGCCATAGTGAAATTGATATAAAACCTTCTTGGGGTTGCTTCAAGAAATAATGGGTGGGAATGAAGTTGAGATAGTAACTCTAGAGTTTTGCTGTAGTAGGAATCAGAGATATGTGTAGTAGCTGGAGTAGAATGTGGGGTAAGGCAGTTTTCTATTAAGGTGGGATAGATTACAGAGTGTTTATATAACTTTGGGAATGATTCAGCAGAGAGGTAAAAACTGATGCTGCAGGTGAAAAGTGACAATTGCAAGAGTTGAGATGAGATTGAGTGCTGGGGCAGAGGTGTTAACATTATGCCTTATTAAAGATGGAAAGGCATAGTGCATGCAGGTGGGTTGGTAGGTCTGGCAGTGCAAGCATGTTCACATTCTCTTCTAGTTGCTTTTATTTTCTCAGTGAAATAACAAGGAATTTATCCTGACTGAGCTTGAAATAGGGAGCAAATGTGCTGAAAGTCCAGGAAGGAGGAGAAAATATGAAATCATCTATTAGGAGTGGGGGAGTGGATTGATGAAGAAATGTAGGAAAATTTCTGGGCAGCACCAAAGGCTTGGTAGATCACTTAGCTTGGTTGTGTGATTTCTCCTGGTCATATTCATCTACTCAAGTATGGGAGTGAAGAGTTGGATTTCACCACCTGTGACAACTATGATGGCAAGAAAGAAGTAATAGTGGAAGGGGATACCAGGAGGTGATTAGAAAGATACACCCCATAATCTAAGCTGGGCAAAGAGAGAAGTAAAGACATGAAGTTCATGAATGAAAATGTAATAGGATTTGTGAAGATGCAGAACAGTAGTGTGAAAAATATTTCATTACTGGATTACAAAGGCAGTTGAGTGGGTCACGGTCAGCATTTTTAAGAATAAACAGAATAGAATGGGATGGATTAGAATACAAAATACCAGACAGCATCACAGATAATAAGTGTAAACACTGTTTCATGAAAACATTTGTTTTAGTTATATACATGAATATGTGTGCTGGGTGGCAATATAAAATATATTTTTTTAATGTGGGTCCTGGTCAAAACTCTGTCATCTCCTTATTTAAAGGAGGTACATGGTAAAGGCCTGGGGCACCAAGCCTCATCTATTAGTATGAATGCAGCTTGACTGCTACAGTTTAAAACTCTTCTGTTTGGGCAAAAAAAAACAAAAACAAAAACAAAAACAAAAAAACCCAAAACCCAAAACAACAACAACAACAACAAAAAACAATTGACTTTTTCAACTCTATTATGATCCAGATTATGGGGCTCTCATTCAATCTAGATTGCGGGCAGGGTCAGAGAACATCTCTCTCAGAGTGCCATACTCCCCATCTTAGCTTTCTGACTGGTGAGGTCTAGTTTGAGTTCATATTTCTTTTTCTTTTTAAGATTTTACTTACTTATTTGACACAGAGAGAGAAAGAGCACAAGCAGAGGGAGCAGCAGAGGGAGAAGGAGAAGCAGGTCCCCTGTGGAGCAGGGAGCCCAACATGGGGCTCGATCCCAGGACCCTGGGATCACGACCTGAGCTGAAGGCAGACGCTTAACCAAGTGAGCCACCCAGGCGCCCTGAGTTCATATTTCTTTATCAAGGCATTCTTGCAGAAAATGACAAGAAATAATCAGCATATACCAAAAAAATCTAGATTTTCTGCCATTTCCCCTAACACTGCAGCCTTAATAGGAATATGACTTGTGTTTCAAGGTCGAACAGGTAAAAAATTGGCCAAATGTCACCACCGCATAACAAAAGTCATCAGTTCTCCAGTCTATAGTAAGTGTGTCTTGCATCACAAGGTCCTGCTAAGCTAATTCTGTATGGTAGCATCCACCTCCTCTTACCAAATTCTGTGTCAGGCAAGGGTAGTAATCAGTTGAATGCAGCAGAGAATACAAATAGTTGTTTAAATAAATCAGAATTTTATTTTTCATGAAACAGAGTAACTCAGGGCTGTTAAAGCAACTCCTCAATGCCACCAACATCCCAGAATCTATCTTTCCACCAAGTTATCATTGATTATCTACCAGTTTTCTGCCTGTTTTTCTCTCCTCTGCTTCAAACTCCTGGCCCTGGGACTCTGCAATCTATATTTCCCAGACTCTTTAGGCAGCTGGCTTTTTATTAATTCTGCCAAAAAGGAGTCACTGATAGGAGATTTTAAAGTGGGAGGAAGAAAGAATAATTCTGGGATGCCTGGGTGGCTGAGTTGGTTAAGCGTCTGTCTTCGGCTCAGGTCATGATTCCAGGGTCCTGGGACCTAGCCCTGCATTGGGCTCCTTCCTTGGTGGGGAGCCAGCTTCGCCCTCTCCCTGCCGCTCCCTCTGCTTGTGCTTTCTCTCTCTCTTGCTCTCTCTCTCGGACAAATAAGCAAATAAAATCTTAAAAAAAAAAAAGAAACAATAATTCTGATTCTGCCTCTGAAAGCACTGGCAGTTTCTCTAGTAGCTGCTGGTTTTAAGAATAGCAGAGACCAGAAGGTACTCCAGCAGGTCAGCTCTCCCTGGATTCTGGCTCTGGCAGGGTAGCACTCTTTAGAAATGCTAGGAAGTACATGAAAATGGGCTCCATTACAGAGGTCATAGCAGTTTACTGATTTCAGGGTGACGTCTTTTCTTCCTTCTGCTCTTCCAATCCTTTTCACACATTTTAACAGTTTCCCAGTCTCTCTGCTTTAAGTTCTTAATATATATTGCTTCCTAAGTAGATCCTGTTATTTTTTTCTTTGGAAAAAAATGATCAGAAATAAGAATCTGAATGAACTTGAGCAAAATTACCACTCATTACCAGTGGAAAATATAATACTGATAGCCCGGGACATGGTTAATTTTCACAATTATTTTAAGTATAATCTGTTGAAAACTGGAAGAGAATGCCTATAGAAGACGGGGCTTGGAGAACCAGTTGGATTCTGAAGCAGACCATTATGGTGGTAATGAATGCACAAGAATGATGAGATGATTTGGTTAGTTCTGATTGCCTGAGAGAGCTTATACAAAGAAAATAATAAGCTCAAGGCTTAAAACTTTCACCGTCAGTATGATTGAGGGCTGAAATTCTGAAAAACTCTGAAAAAAATTGTTTCTAGTTTGCAAATTACAATATAAGTAACATTCATACACTTTCCAAGTCTCTCATGTGAAAGTTAGGGCCTTAATTGAAATGAAGGGTGCACGAATGGTGCACTTGGGTAGAATCTGAGAACCGCAAACCCTCCAATTTCCTCAGCATCCTGTGCCAGTAGAAGAAACTCTTCTTCCCCTATTAAGGACACTAACTTGCTGGAAGATCCCCTGAAGCAGGTGCCTTACAAGAAGATGCTCATTCTCCCCTAGACCCACTCCATTACCCCTAATTACTCATGACTAGACACATAACTAGAGAAAGCTCTAGAAGGAAACTTAAAAACTCTAACCAGGATAGAGCTGAGTTTGAAATAGTAGAAAAATGCTAGTTTATAATAGGGGAAATTTGGATAATGTGTGTTGAAATGAATTCTAAGGGTCTTAGAGTTTATGGAGATCAGCTGTTAAATGGGGTTGGCATCTATCTCACAGTGGGCCCAATGGATTTAACCATTCCGTGGTTATTTCTTCAGTTCCTAAATACAGAATTGGGATAGACACACTCAACAAATGCAAAACCATCACACTGGTTCAGGAACTTGCCCTTCGTTTCAGCATGTAAACAGAGCCAGGGCTTTCTGTATGAAAGTACTGCAGAGATTAGTGCCCTCATTAAAGCTTGAGAGTGGCAGGGATGATGCTTCCTATCACATTGTCATTTCACTGCCCTGTCTGGCCAAGTGGATTATAGACAATGACTAGAGAGGATCACAAATCCAATTAGGTGGTGATTTCCTTTTATAGATGCTCTTCCAGATGTGGTATATTTATTGAAGCAAATTAACACAGTCTGTGACAGCTGATATGCATCTTGATCAATTAAGAGCTTCTTTCCTCCCTATTAACATTAAGGATTACCAGAAGCAGTTTCTTTTCACCTGGCAGGGAGAGGGCCATAGCAACTCTTCTCTTCTTAGTCATAATAGAGTGTGGAGAATCTTGACCCTCCTGAACCCCAGAGATCATTCATTATATTGACTGAACCCGAGGAGTAGTTCACGTCAAGTATCATGGAAGCCTAAATAAGACAGATGTGTGCCAGAATGTGGGACATGAACACCATGAAAATTCAAGGGTCTCTTTAGAAAAGTTTCTAAGGGTTCAGGTCTGGGGCTTGCTGGGATATCCCTTCCAAAGTGAAGGACATGATTTTGTACCATTAAGAAAGAGGCACAGTCATCTCTTTTGAAAATTCTGAAAACAGTATATACCAATAGGAGTGTGCTGCCCTCTCTCATTTGCTGAGTAACTGACAGTTGGGTGAGGCCTGGAGCAAAACAAAATTTGCCAGAGGACCAGGAGGCAGTGCAGGCTACCGCATCACTGAGGCCTTCTGACCCAGCTGATACAATGGTGCTCAAGTCCCTGGCAAACAGGGATCCTATAGCATCCTGCTTGCTGCTGGGCCCAAATAAAGACTAAATTTCTGACCTTGGAATACCAGGTGGTCAGACAACCTGAGCTACCTGTAATGAACTGAAGGATATCTAATCCACCAAACTATAATGAAGTCTGTGGGATATCAACACCGTATTAAGTGGTAGTGGAATATGCATTCTGAACCAATGGCTACAATATGCTCATTAAAAATGGGGCTTCTTAATCCCATAGCCAAAATACTACAAATTCAGGAATCAAAGGGTAGAGGTGGAGGAGGTTTCTCCCAATATTACTTTTAATAACCCACTCCCAACATGTTGCTCCCTGTCCCTAAAACTTTGAACTCTATTGATTCAGAGATCTTAGTTCCTACGAGCATATGCCAGTTTGTGTTAAGTGCTTCAAAGGCCACCAATTAGTCCCCACAACAGGTTAGTGAGGTAAGTAAAATCGTCCCCTTCTTACAATGAAGTTTAGTAATTAGCCAGAGGTCATCCAGCTGGTAGTACAAGGCAGTGCTGGGATCTGAACCCAGGTTCTTCTGCTTCCAAAGCCTGTGGCTCCCTCTCATTATGTAATTTTTCTCATTATGTAATTTTAACCTCAAAGAGAATTGCAAAAATGCTGCAAGGCAATGTTATTAATACCAAGGCACTAAGCACTCATCCCTGGCACAAAAGAAACCGTGTCTTATTGGCAACAAGCCCATTCATTCTAATTACCATTGCTGTGTAACAGTCACTCCAAAACAATGACAGCTTTTAGTTGGCTCATGAATCTGCAATTTGGGCAAGACTCAGTGGAAATAGTTCTGCTCCACTAATGTCAGCTTGAAGGTTGAGGGCTAGAATCATTTGAAGGCTTGTTCACTCACATCTGCCAGTTGACTATATCACTGGCTATCACCTCAAACCTTAGCTGGGGCCACAGACTGGAACATCTATGCATGGCCCCTCCTAGAGCCTGGGTTACCTGACAACATGGTGAATTATTCCCCAAGGTGAACATAAGAAAGCAGAGAGAGCCAGGTGGAAGTTGTGTGACCTTTGCTGACCCAACTTCAGAAGTCACATAGAGTTAATTCTGCTGCATTCCATTTATCCCACAAAGGTTGGTTCAGTTTCAAGAGGTAGGAAAATAAACTCTACCTCTTGGCGGGAGAGTAGCAAGGCTCTAGAAGAGCATGTGAGGTCAGAAATATCGCCATGGACATTTTTGGACAATACAATCTGCCACATCATTACTAAGGCTAACAGCAGTAGAACTAAAACTTATTGGTATATATTCAGACTTAGCCATGGTGAATTCAGGAACAGTGGTGGTCTTAAGTCTATGGACGGGATCCATGGTATATTAAGCATAGGAAGTTGAGAAGATGAATCAATTACTTATTACTTGGAGAGGAGGTTACGCATATATGTATATATATATAATAGCTGTAAGAAATTCCTGCCTCACCACCCACCCACATGAAAAAGAGCCCACGCTACTCAATTTATCATGTCTGTTGAGTATTCTGCACAAGTGTCTTTGAGTGCAGCAGTGAATTTTTACTGCTGTCTTTGAGAAGGCTAATACCAAATGTTATGAGGATGATTTTTATGAGGAAATAGCAGCACCTTGTTCCCACTCTGTCATCATTTAAAAAATAAAGCCATTATTAATTACCAAGCCATTTTATAACAAAAGTTAAGAAGAAAATATATGAGGAAGTCATGTTATGTACAGAGGGTAAAATCCAGTCTTACCATTTATCTTTACTTCCTCCTAGAAGGTGAAGGAGCAATGTGATAGCTTGATATATAGCATGCTACATGAACACTGACACACTAAACAAGGAGTAGGGATAGACAAGCAGTAAAAATTGGTGAATGACACTCAATGTCTACCTGAGTAGTATCTAGTAAAGCCAAGTTTCTCTGGGCATCACTAGCTCATTGGCTGTTGGTGACCTGCCCCATGCAAAGACTTAATCTCTGCTCTGTCACTACCCTAAGTGTAATGGGTGGTTCCCAGGAGTGAGGGTGGGAGGTGAGAATGCTCCATGGGTTTACCATTGTTCTCTCAGGGTTTACCTACTTCCTGTGAGCACTCTCGTTTCCACACCAACATTGTTATCTACCTATGCTTCCCAAAGAGCAAGACCCCCCCACAGGGCCTGTGCCATGTGACATGTGAAGAACAGGGGGAGAATTTCTCTGCTAACCGCCCTGTCACATGTAACCCCTCTGTACCTCTCATGAGAACCCCATGAAACTGATTTCTTCAGTTTCCCCCTTCATTAACCTGGCATACATTCAAGGGGTTGGCCTAGAGATTAATGGCACAGACTAGTGTTTCTAGACTATTCATCCCCCTAAGCAAACCACAAGCATCACCTATGTTTTCAGCTATGCCCAGATGGGTTTGAACCCCAGTTTAGGCTCAGTGTTGGGTCTTTATTACAATACTTTCATTTTGCAGCCTCTTTAAATCTTTACAGTATTTTCTAATTGTCATGCTGGGTCATGGGTAGTAATGAGATTTGGTGAGTAAGGCAGGACTCATGGCCTGGAAGAAGTCTGAACTGTGAACTCAGAGGTTATTCTGGGAAAAAAAAAAATTAGAAACAAGGACAAGGCAGAGATGGGATTGTCAGAAAACAGCTTGAAGCCTGATCAGATGTGTAGGAACCAGCCACTGACTAATTACCTCCATTCTCCCCTCAGCCCCATTTACTTTCATCATGGAAGAGCTAGATGGGGACAGAAGTGGAAAACACTGAGTACAAAAGTTAAACATTTCTAAAACATGAATTTCATTATATTTCTCCTTGATTTAAATATTTTGATATTTCCCCAGCACCTTCTGAATAAAAGCATAAACTCCTAAATATGGCACACGAGGGCCTCCCTAATCAACTCCTTGCCTGCCCTTTCCATCTCCTCTCCTGGATTAGTTTGCTAGGGCTGCCATTACAGGGTACCACAGACTGGGTGGCTTAAATAACAGAAACATATTTTCTCATGATTCTGGATGCTAGAAGTTCAAGATCAAAATGTCATCATGGTTGGTTCCTTCCGAGGCCTCTGTTCTTGGCTTGTAGATGGACTTCCTATCCCCTGTGTCTTCACATGGTCTTTCCTGTGTGTCTGTGTCCTAATTTCCTTTTGTGATACAGACAGCAGTCACATTGGATTAGGGCCCATCCTATTGACCTCATTCATTCTTAATTTCTTTGGATTCTTTTTGCACATGTTGTTACTAGGTTGGAACGCTCAATAAGTCCTTTAAGCTCTGCTTCCTCAAAAGCCTTTGCTACAACTCTGTCCATCAGATTATGTTCCCATAGAGCCTTCTGTAAGGTTCTATCATGTGGTCTGTCACATAGAATTATACTAATCTGTCTCCTTGCCTTTCCCCCACAGGCCCATGGAGGCAAAAAAGACATATGTGACCTCTACCTACACATAGTAGATGTCCTACAAATTTTTAAAGACTGAATGAAAGGTCTGCTAGTTATTTTATGTCTAATAACTAGGTGATAGTGATGATTAAGTTAAGGAGAGGGGCCATGAGCAGTATCCTGACCCATAATTTTCCCCCCGGTTAGAGCTAGGATAAGTGCTGCAAGGAAAGAGGTAAAAGCTGCCAGTGGATACAGAG
This sequence comes from Phoca vitulina, assembly GCF_004348235.1. Classification (NCBI taxonomy): domain Eukaryota; kingdom Metazoa; phylum Chordata; class Mammalia; order Carnivora; family Phocidae; genus Phoca; species Phoca vitulina. The sequence continues at coordinate 34,852,304 of NW_022589710.1, read as the reverse complement.
TCTGGTGCCTGAGAGTAGAGTAGGGGCCAAAGCAACACAGAGATTGGAGGAACCTGGGCCCAGAGTTAGGCAAGTCCTGGCTCTACTAGCTTTGCTCTTGCAGGTCAGTTTCTTGACTTCTATGAACTTAAGTTTCCTCATCTATAAGACTGGTATTAATAATGCCTATTTTGAATTTATGTGAGAATTCAGTGAGATAATATGCATAAGTAGGTAAGATAATTATTCTTCAGCCTTTAAAAAGATATTGAAGAGAAAAGTTTTAATGATATGGAAACATTCTAATATTTAACCTGAAGACAAAACAACTTTATGAAATTAAGTCTATAATACGAGCTTAGTTGTATAACAAAAATTACACACATATACTGATACAGACATTTAGATGATTTAGAGAGATTTAAAGATTTAGATTTAGAGAGCAAAGATATCTTTATGTTAGTCAGGTCTTATAGGAGTGTGTTTGTTTGGGGGAGCTTTGTCGGGGGAACACTACCTGCAAAAGAAGAAAGTGCGAGGAAATGGAGTTGGGCAGAAATAGCCTTCGGACCACTATACAGACCTGATACTTTGAGAGGAAAAAGTGGAAAAAGCACTCTTCACAAAACAGATCTGACAGTCTCTGCCAACCCATCAGGGTGCTCCAGAGCAAAGGCTGACCATTAGGGGAGTTCCATTTTGGGCAGAAGTGGCCAGGCTCTGGTATTTCCACCAGGCTCAGTTATTGGCTGGGAAGAGCATGGCCTCAGTTCTAGAGCTCAGTTCCAAGCTGTTAATGGCTAGAGGCTGTCAGCTAACTATATTCCTTGCAGCTGCACTGAGAATTTATTCGTGATGGGAGAGCCAAGTGGCTCATCTCCATAGCTGCCCACTAATTATCCTTTTTTAAAAGTATGTAATATATTTTTATCACTATAATCATTATGCTGTACATTAGATCCCTAGAACTTGTTCATTTTATAACTGGAAGTTTATATTCCTTGACTGACATCTCCCCTTTCTACCTCTCAGCCCTGGCAACCACGATTCTAGTCTTTATTGCTGTGATTTTGGCTTTTTTAGATTCTACATATAAGTGATATCACAGTATTTGTCTTTCTCTGTTTGATTTATCTCACTTAGCATAATGTCCTCAAGGTCCATCCATGTTGTGGCAAATGACAGGGTGTCCTTATTTCTCATTGTTGAATAATATTCCATTACACACATGCATGTGCACACAGGCACACACACACACCCTTTTTGTCCATTTATCTGTATGCCTTTTCAAAGAGGGTAAGAACTATTTCCATTTCCTTCTTCATAATTTTCTGTATTTTAAAAATTCTTTATACTTTATTATTCATTCTCTTTTAATTAGAAACATATTTTAATCTAAATCCAGAAAAAAATCCTTTAAATTTCTTTCATAAAAAGTAAGATAACCTGAATGCTAGAACAGTAATAGTTTTATTTTTTTATTTTTAAAAAATATTTATTCATTTATTTTAGAGAGAGAAAGAGTGTGGTCAGGGGTGGGGGGTGGGTAGAGAGAGGGAGAGAATCTCAAGTAGACTCCCTGCTGAGTGTGGAGCCCAATATGGAGCTCCATTCCATGACCCCAAGATCATGACCGGAGCTGAAATCAAGAGTTGGACACCACCTGACTGAACCACCGAGGAGCCTCCAATAGTAATAGTTTTATTTTTTTTAAGATTTTATTTATTTGTTTGAGAGAGAGAGAGCGAGAGAGAGCACAAGCAGGAGGGAGGACTAGCCTTCCCGCTGAGCAGGGAGCCCAACATGGGGCTTGATCCCAGGACCCTGAGATCATGACCTGAGCTGAAGGCAGATGCTTAACCGACTGAGCCACCCAGGTGCCCCAGTAATAGTTTTAATAATGACATTTATAACTAATATTTTGTTAAATGTATACTGTGTGCCAGTCAGTATATTAAGTGTTTGACCTATACTTTCCTATTTAGTCTTTGCAAGTGTATTATTTTTCCCATTTCATTGGTCAGAGTTCTTAGAGGAAAACAATAGAACCTGACTTGGATTAACTTAGGGAAGGAATGTACTGGATCGATATGGGAAAGCCAACAGAATCTGCAGGAAGGCAGAAAGATGCAGCAGGGAGCCAGAACCCCAGGGCTGGGAGGAGTGCAGCCAGGTCAGATGGTGCCTGCGGATTCCGCTGCTCCTGGGTGCTCCTGGCCACCTCTGCTGTGCTCTCTGCTTTATCTGTTCTTTTTTTTTTTTTTAAAGATTTTATTTATTTATTTGACAGAGTGAGAGATAACGAGAGCAGGAACACAAGCAGGGGGAGTGGGAGAGGGAGAAGCAGGCTTCCCGCCGAGCAGGGAGCCCGATGTGGGACTCGATCCCAGGACCCTGGGATCATGACCTGAGCCGAAGGCAGACGCTTAACGACTGAGCCACCCAGGCGCCCTTGCTTTATCTGTTCTCATCTCTCCTTCCTGTGTCCGCTTCTCCCTCCAGAGACAAAGCCTCAGCGGGAAGAATTGTTGGCTGAGATGAGGTGACATGCTGGAGCATTCACCAACAGGGTGGGGAGTTGAGAGGATATCTGGCCTCTTGGGACCTAGGGGAAAAGGCTTACAAGTGCTGGATTCCTCAAGAGGAAGCCAAGGAAGGCTGTATAATGCTAGGTAAGTAGAAGGGGGGGCGGGGGGAAGAGAAAGAAGACAAGAGAGAAGAGAGAAGTGAAGAAAAAAGAATAGAGAAAAAAAACTCCATTCTCATTTTACAGGTGAAGTAACAATAGTTAAATAATGTCTTCTTAAACTTTCAGATGATAAGTAGTAAAGCCAAGAATCAAACCAGGGATCCTGATTTCAGATTTTGTCTGTTTAATCATGTTACTGTTCTTGTGCCCCGAACTCTGACAGGCCAGACACATAGAATAGAGTGCACTAAATACAAACTTCTGCTTTTCCAAGGTTACCTTACTTCCTAGACTCTGCAGCTTTCCAGGCTCAGTGCATAATTGCATATTGGTTTGATTTGAGCACAACTTCTGCTCCTTAAAAAAGCATGTACTAATGGAGAAGATGAAGTACCCTACACATATGACGCAAGCCAGAAAGAAAAAAAAGCTGATCCCAAGCGGGATATTTTGAGGTAAAGTACATTTGTTGGTAAGCAGCTTTTCCCAGGTCTAGCTCATGGCCCTTCTTGCTGTACCCGAGTGAAGCATGAGCAAAAGCCAGCTGTGACTGTTGGCTGTGGCTTTATCACCTTAACACTGGTCCTTGTGCGAGCTATCAAAAAAACCCACAACAACTTCTGTTTTTCCTTAAAAGAGTATGCTTTTCTCTGGGATTTTTTTTTTCCACGTCAATACCATAATCTACATTCGCAAAGTGTTTAAATTAAATGCTCAATTTTCTAAAATGAGATCCACCACTAGGACAGTGACTTGAATGGCTTAACAAAATTATTCCTCATCTCTTTTGCTTATTGAACTTATTGTTACTTATAGATCTTTCATTAATGATCTTATTTGTCATACTCTCTTTCTCAGTTGCCTTGATTTTCATCTCATAAAGACAGTGACACTGGCCATTTGAATTTTCTTCTCCTTCTAAGAGACACTTTTATCATATCTGTTCTTTGTGGCTCACAATTAAGTTTCAGAAAGACTAGAATTGTTTTTGAGGTGATCAAAAACCAGATGGTTTTTTAAACAATCACCCCAGGGATTGGGGTGATGAAGGCCTTGGAGGGATGAGCACTAGAGCATGGTAGAAAGAACTCCTGCTTTGGCTTCAGGAGAGCTGGGTCTGAACCCCAGCACCATAATGTATTAACTGCATGACCTTGGGAAGGTCACGTACCCTTTGTTAGCCTTGATTTTCTTGTAAATGAGAATAGGACACTGTGTTTCCTTGGGTGGATACAAAGCTCAAGCTGGATAATGTGTGGGGATGAATTTGAAACTGGCAAGTGATTTGTAAAAGATGTCACTTTTGTTTCTGTGGACAGTCTGGAAAGAGTCTCAGAAGCTAGAAGAGTAGGTTTCAAGCTTTTCTGACTTGCAACAAACATTGTTTTCTTTGGACAGACATGAAACAGAATTTCCCAGGCAGTGGTCTATCATAGACAGTTCTGGTCAAGGCAGTGGATGAGGCGGGGGGCGGGCATCTCTGGCTGTCAGACAGCAGGGTGCCGCCAGCTTGTACCTGGCCAACACACCAATAGACCTCGACTCAAGCTAAACAGTGGGCTTCAATATCTACATGGTGCTGAGAAATTGTTCTTCCACAGCATTACTAGGAACATTGCTCTGCACATCTGTGCCCGGGGCCAGACGTGGGGAGGAGGAGACTGCTTAAACTTTATGTCCTCACATTCTGCTCTTTACTTTTACTTTATATCTTTTATCACAAATTATCATATTTGTTTATGTGAGAAAAATGGTCTCTACATCTACACTATAAATTCATTGAAGATATGGAAGATGTCTATTTTTAACACGTTGTGTTCTTAGCACCACACACATCTGTCATAAAGTAGTCAGTTTAGGACAATTTACTGAATAAATTTGTGAATAATAAAGTATTCTTGGGAAATTTAGTAATCAAATTAATTCCATAGTGACTATCATCTTTTGTAGGAATATTTTCCTTTCCTTTTAGTATCCCGTAAAAGTAGAAACATAGGACAGGGAGTTAAGAATTGGTAAGGATACAAGGGTCAATGGAAACATTGTTTTTTTCTCTATTTCATATTTAATCAATTATTTGAGTAGCTAATATTGACTGAGATAATATATAAAAAATATATTTTGTTTTCCTTTTGTCTGTCCCTTTTCTTTTTTAAAGATTTTACTTATTTATTTGAGAAAGAGAGTGAGCACAAGCAGAGGGGACAGGCATAGGGAGAGGGAGAAGCAGACTCCCCGCTGCCCAGGACCCCAGGATCATGACCTGAGCCAAAGGCAGACACTTACCCAACTGAGCCACATGCCCTATGTGTCCCTTTTTAATGTCTAAAGCATAATACAGCAATGAAGTGTTCAAGCTTTGGTTCACTCTTCAGAGATCCTTTGGGAACACCGTACTTTTAGACAAGACCCCAGAATCTCAGGAACACTGTTGCATAAGTACATGATTGACATTCACCAACTTGGTGAGGAAAGAGACCAACATAAAAACAGTGGGGAGCCATTTCTGGGGCATGCATAGACATTTCCCAACTCACTTTTCTTTTTCCATGGGCAGAGAATCCATGCAGCTAATGACAGACATCAATTTTGGAGAGTTGTTTTGTGAAAACATTTCTAGAGAGTATCTACAATTTATCTCATCAAGCAAGAAACATAAATTTTTTTTCTTTGTGTGCGTGTGTGTGTGTTTGTGTGTTTAAGAACAAAAGATGCTTTCTCAAATTCACCCTGGCATTGATTGGGAGAAAAAAATAATTTTAGTAGCTCTGAGATACATTCTCCCCTGGCCATCCATATTAAAACCCCATAAAAAACTCACGATTATGGTTGTTGTATGAACTGGATTTCTCACACTATCATGGCATAGTGCTTTGCAGCCCGGCAAGCCCAGTAACTAATGGTTTGCAGCTGTCATGGGCACTCCAGTGGAGGCTAACAAGAAAAGCTCTGGGATGTCTAGTAAAGTAACTGGAACACAAAATAAGAAAACTGAGTTGAGTATTCTGCCAGAGATAAGGACCTGATCTCATAGAAAAGCTGGGGCTTTCATGCCACTCAGCCAAGGCATGTATTGAGAGGAGGCATTACATAAATAATGCCTGAATATAGCTGAGGCTTCTGCAAAATGCAAACAGATGTGAGGAGAAGGGAGATAGAGCAGCATGTCAGGAAGAATTTTTACCACAAATATATAGATAATATCTCTGCCCATTTGCAAATAAGCATACTTACTTTAAAATGCCACATATTTGTAAGGCCCCTGAAACCATCATATATGGGTAAAACTGAAGCTATTCATTTACACATTTGTCAAGCACACAAAGTGTGCCACATACTATGCTAAACAGTGGAGACCAAAATTTCCTGGCCTCCAGAAGCCTCCACAAGCTCCAGAACGAAAGAGGAAGTAAACAAACACTAGGCAGTGTGAAAAGAGAGCTAGACTAGACCCAGGGCTTCATAGAGGGAAGACCTGTGTCTTCATCTGTATCTCTAGCTCTTAGCCCAGTGCCTGACTTATGTAACTAGTTCTTAATAAATACTAAAATTGGTGAGAACTGAAATGCTATTATAGAGCTTCATCACATAGGAGCTCAAGGGAAGGGCACCTAATGTAGTCTAAGTGGTGGGAATAAAGAGGGGGAAGAGACAACTTTTCAGAGGAAGTGACATTTGAACAGAATTGTTAATGACAGGGGCTAAATAAGCAAAGAAAGAGGTCAGGAACATTCTACATAGTGAGAAAAGTTTGTTCAAGAGAGAGGAGTGATTGAGAATGGGGCAACTGCCTAGAATTGCAAATATACTACTTTGTTACACCTGCATGGAATAGTCAGACATGGGGCTGGACAGACAGACAGGGATGGGATCTTGGAGAATGTCATGCTAATTAGTTTGAATTTTAACCTTAAGGCAATTGAAAGATCATTGAAGCATTTTTGGCATTACTGTATTTATAGTGTTAAAAGACCACTATGATAGCTTTGTGGAGGATCACTTAGGAGGGCCATAAAATTGTAGGGAGAGTGTGATAGAGAGGCTTTGAAATGATCCAGACAAAAACTGATGGGGACCAGATGTCAGCCACTGGCTGTGAGGATGGAGAAATGTGGACTAATTTGAGAGATATATAGGAGTAGAACTGGCAAATGTGGTGATGATATGCAAGGGTGGGCAAGAGAAAGGCATCAGGAAAATCACTCAGGGTTCTGACATGGCACCTGAGCGAAAGGTAACACCATTCACTGAGAGGATGAACACTGAAAGGGAGAGGTTTGGCCTAGCTAGAAAATAATGGGTTCTCTTACTTAAGTGATGAGCGAGGGTCTGGAGAAGTTTATACTAAGATACCCAATCGGCTGCTGAACATTAGGGATGTAGATGATAGCTCATAAGAGAGCTCGAGACTAACGATGTAACTCTCAGAGTCACTGACTTGTACAACTTGTAACTGAGCATAGAGACTAGACGAGGTCATGCAGGAGAGTATGTACATTGAGAGGAGGACCTGACACAGGGCTTTGAATGGTCCACAGAGGGAAGAGAGAAGCTCCTCAGTGGCTTACCTGAAAACAAAAGCTGAATAAATAGGGAAAGAAATCAGTAGAATGTGACCATTTGGAGTATATGTGTATCCATTAAAGGAGTAGCACCAACAACAACAACAACAAAAAAAAAAAAAAAAAAGAAGAAGAAGAAGAAGAGAAAGAAAAAATGAAGAATGGATCAACATCTTGGTTCTAAGGCTACTGCTTAAATTTCACATTTATTGTCTCTAACAATCAGCATGCCCAATCATGGATCAAAATATCAGAACTGCATATTCTTTTTCTTTTCCCAGTACAAGTGGCATCAAAAGTGTATGTGTTCGTTGATAACAGCAGGAGAGCCCCAAAGAAAAATATCTATTTGGGAATCAGGGTACAATTGCAAGTCAATCTTATCTTCCCTGATAAAGCTCCTGCTGCTTATTTTGTGATATGTGTTGTTATGATGATGGGGGTGGAGTACAGAGTCTAAGAGGAGAAAATTGTAAAGGGTGTTATAAAATGTAGAAGGATTTACATTTTATATATCTTTGAAAAAGTGTACTCCTTGTAAAGAATATACTGAGATTTGTTTCCACAAGGCCTGGGGTAGTGATGGGCATCACATGAACAATAAGGTTTCCATCATCACCCCAGACGGTGGGGGCTTTACAGCCTTCTACTAAATGCATTTTCTGAGACTGTTTTTATAATGCTCTTTCCCTAATTAAGTTGGATATTTTGATGATGCAAAGTCCACTTTTATTTGTCAGCCTTGGCACTTAATTTGATGCCTATACTCCCATTTTCAGTGACATTGGCAGTCATTTTCAAAATGGAAATCACCAAAATAAAATCTAGAGCTATCCACCTACTGTATGCTACTAAGAAGCCTTAAATGGCCTTGCTTATGCCAGATTGGCATTCATTTAAAAAAATATATGACGCCTGCCTGATTCTATTAATAACTGAAATACTAATTTATAGTTGTTTCTGGGTATTACATACAATAAAAACAACATAGGCTAGATATGCACCAGAATACAACAATAAGGCCTTGAAAACAAGGAGGAAACAAATCTACAAATCTTCCTTCAATAAATATACTCAAATAAAAGCAAAAATAAAAGTAAAAAAAAAAACCCAAAAAACAATGGCTTTATTTTCAAACAAAGCCACGTTTTAAAAGTCCTTTCAAATTTATTATTTTGTTGCCTCACCATCAACCCTTCCAAGGCAAGAGTATTATCCCCATTTTACAGATGAAGAAACTAAAACAGAAAGATTGAGTGACTTGACCAAGGACAAAGTTAGAGAAGAAATGAGAATTCAAACCCGGATCTTCCATATTCACCTCCCAGAAGTCATTCTTAATTCCACGGAAATGAAGAACTGGTGATTTGCAACTCTGTTGTTTAAGTAATGATGGGAAATCATGCACTTCCAAAGTACATTGAAAGCCTATGAATCACCATCCTTAGCAAACAAATCCTATCCAGATAAAGACACATTTCAGTTTTTTACTTTTGTTTTGTTTTGTTTTGTTTTGCATTTGGTGTCCATGAGTTAAAAATTTCTTAACAATAAATATATTTCATAAGTAAAATTATTCTATTCAAAAAATATTACTAAACAGTGTATCAGGGGTCCTAGTTTAATTTTTTTTCTTTCAAACAAGTGATAAGGCAAAATTACAGTCCCAATACATTCATATTGGTTTTATGAACTTGTCTGATGTGAATATTCCAGGATAGGCAATTCATTGAGTTCTCAGTGAACTACGTTCCACTGGTGCATATTTTAATGAACACCTTTTAGGCAGTGACAACATGTTTTTCTAGCTAGATATGAAGGTTTTCTTTTCATGTACATGTAATTCATATATATATATACATATTCTTTACATATCACATACATTGATAAATAGATAAATGAATGTATGTATGTATGTATATATGCATATACATGATTGCATGTAGACTCTACAAATTACAAACTCATTGTAAGAGTTTAATATTTAATGCATCCTAAGAGAGAAAGAGAAGGAAGGAAGGAGGGGGAGAGAGAGAGAGAAAGAGAGAGAGAGACGGTGGGGAGAGAGAGAGGGAGAACACAAAGACTGAGACTCAAAGGGTGGAAGATCTTGAAATTTTCTCTCTTTAATTCTGAGCAGTTTCTTATTCTTCTAACAGGTCAGTCAGATCTATTCTGGACCAATATTCAACAGAAGAAAGCCCAATCAGATTCTATACTGTACTGAGGATTGAGATATTTATTCATTTCCATGTTAAATGAGGTATATGATATATCTTAGAGCAGGCTTTGTAACAATCCTCTGTAAGAGTTTAATATTTAATGCATACTGTTAGTTTAATAACTCTGCAGTAAGTTTAATTGCACTAAGTTCACAAGCTCATTTAATAATCAACCCAAATTTCTGCTCATTAGATCATTAGATTCATGGCTGACCAGGCATTTTCACATTAACTTGTCTTCCATGACATTCTATAATCCAGGAAAATGTTTCAAATTTTACTTTAAAAGATATTTGTGTTACTGTGGTATTAGAACATTTGGCTAAATTAGCAAGTCAAGCATAAAAAGGCTATTGCTAATATTTTAATGATAGGAATATTCATATGTTAACATATTTCATATAACATTTTATATTGAAACTTTATGAGTCCTGTTTCCTCAGAAATATAATTTTTGGCTAAATAAAATATAATAAATATTATTGTAGAACGTGGACTTCATGTATTTCAATTCTTGGAAATTTGGAGACCACTGTTTTGCCAAGGCATTGTTATTCTTATATTTCAGAATTTTTCTGGATACTCTTGCCTCTTTTTTCCATATGAATTATAAAATCAGCTTGTCTATCTCTGCCCTCCCTAAAAATTCATTATAGTGTTTTTTAGAGTCAATTTTATGGAAGGACAATTTACATAAAGTATACTCATTTTAAGTGAAGTTTAGTAAGTTTTGATAAATATGTATAGCCATTACATTTCCTTTAACCCACAGAGTTTCTGATGTTTTTTTGCAGCAATTTCCATACCCTGGCCCCAAGCCAAAAATCATATGCCAACAAACTGGACAACCTAGAAGAAGTGGATAAATTCCTAGAAACATACAATCTTCCAAAACTGAACCAGCAAGAAATAGAAAATCTGAACAGATCAATTACAAGTAACAAAATTGAAGTGGTAATTTAAAAACTACCAAAAAATAAAAAAGGATCAGATGGATTCACAGGTGAATTCTGCCACACATTTAAGAAAAGTTAATACCTATTCTCCTCAAACTATTTTAAAAAATGGAAGAGGAAAGAAAGCTTCCACACACATTCCACAGGGTCAGCATTATCCTGATATGAAAACCAAAGACACCCCCCACCCAAAAAAAGAAAACTACAGGCCAATATCCCTGATGAACTTAGATGCAAAAATGCTCAACAAAATATTAGGAAACTGAATCCAACAAAACATTAAAAAGACCATTCACCACAATCAGGTGGGATTTATTCCCAGGATGCAGCCATACTCATACTTACGGTCTTTCTTTTCCACTCTGAATCCCCTTTAACATTTCTTGTAAGGCGGGTTGAGAGGTCAAGAAATCCTTTAGCTTTTCTTTGTCTGGCTAGTGTTTTTTATTTCAATTATTGTATTCTTCAACGACTTCCTAATATTTTCTATCTCTTTATTGAAGGTTTCACTGAGTTCTTCCACTCATTTCTCTAGCTTGGTGAGTATCTTTATGGTCATTACTTTAAGTTCTTTATCAGGCATATTGCTTATCTCTGTTTCGTTAAGTTCTTTTTCTGAGGTGTCTTATTGTTTCTTTTGGAGCATATTCCTCTGTCACCCCATTTTGCTTAACTTCCTTTGTTTCTATGGATTAGACAAAATGGCTATTTCTCCTAAAGTTGGAGTGATCTTGTGTATAGTGTCTCCTATGCAGACAGTGTGTGCTTGGTGACTTTGGCTGATTGTCTGGAGCTGTGGCTATATATGCTAGTTTGTCTTTTAAACTGTAGCATTTTATGGAAAGAATAAAGAAATACTAACAAAAGAAAAAGGAAATAGTAAAATATAAGAAGGAAAAAGAAAGAAGACAAGAAAGAACAAAACAAAAAATAAATAAAAATAAAACAAGGCAAATTTTTAAAAGTAAAAAAAATTAAAAGTAAAAATTAAAAAAAAAGAAAAAGAAAAAACCCCACAAAACTGATGCTTGTTTCTGTGCCCCAGCACCACAGGGTGACTGATGTGGGCTTGAGGACCCTAGGCTTGCTGACCTTGCAAGCTTTCTGTGACAATCTGACCCACAGGCATGGCATGGGGACCCACTAATTATGGAATCTGAACCTGTCCCCTATCCAGACCCTGCTCAGCCTGGGCTTTTAAGGGGGAAGGGGAGAGAGTGTTCCCACAATTCCTCAGCCCTTTTATTTATTTTTTATTTATTTGTTTTATTTTATTTATTTATTTTTTATTTTTAAATTTTTTATTATGTTATGTTAGTCACCATACAGTACATCATTAGTTTTTGGTGTAGTGTTCCATGATTCATTATTTGCATATAACACCCAGTGCTCCATGCAATAGGTGCCCTCCTTAATACTCATCACTGGGCTAACTCATCCTCCCACTGCCCCTCCCCTCTAAATAACCCTCAGTTTGTTTCTCGGAGCCCATAGTCTCTAGGGTTCGTCTTCCCCTCCGATTTCCCTCCCTTCATTTTTCCCTTCCTTCTCCTAATGTCCTCCATGCCATTCCTTATGTTCCACAAATAAGTGAAACCATATGATAATTGACTTTCTCTGCTTGACTTATTTCACTTAGCATAATCTCCTCCAGTCCCATCCATGTTGATGCAAAAGTTGGGTATTCATCCTTTCTGATGGCTGAGTAATATTCCATTGTATATATGGACCACATCTTCTTTATCCATTCATCTGTTGAAGGGCATCTCGGCTCTTTCCACAGTTTGGCTATTGTGGACATTGCTGCTATGAACATTGGGGTGCATATGGCCCTTCTTTTCACTACATCTGTGTCTTTGGGGTAAATACCCAGTAGTGCAATTGTGGGGTCACAGGGTAGCTCTACTTTTAATTTTTTGAGGCACCTCCACACTGTTTTCCAACTCCACACTTACTAATGAGTAAGGAATATTGAAGTGTCCAGCTTGCGTTCCCACCAACAGTGTAAGAGGGTTCCCCTTTCTCCACAACCTCTCCAACATTTGTTGTTTCTTGCCTTGTCAATTTTTGCCATTCTAACTGGTCTAAGGTGGTATCTCAGAGTGGTTTTGATTTGAATTTCCCTGATGGCTAATGATGATGAACATTTTTTCATGTGCCTGTTAGCCATTTGTATGTCTTCTTTTGAGAAGTGTCTTTTCATGTCTTCTGCCCATTTTTTGACTTGATTATTTGTTTTTGGGGGGTTGAGTTTGAGAAGTTCTTTATAGATCTTGACTATCAGCCCTTTGTCTGTAGTGTCATTTGCAAAAATCTTCTCCCATTCCGTGGGTTGCCTCTTTGTTTTGTTGACTGTTTCCTCAGCCCTTTTAAACCCTAGCTTCTTTTTCTGTGCACCAACAGGACTAAGGCTGGGATGTAGGCTTGGGGAGTCTTGACCTGCTAAAGTCCCAGCTCACTGAGATGAAAAGACCAGCCTGTTATGGTCTGGACCCTGCTTCAGTCTAGGCTTTTAAGGATGGGTGGGAATATCAACTGTGTTGTTCTCCCGTCCCTCTAACCTGGAGAGGTTTCCAGCAGCTCCTGTGCTGCTTGGCAGAGTTCTAGTGTTGCCTCTTTTATATTCGAGTTGCTCTTTTAAACCATAGCTTTTTTTCTGTGCCCAAGGATAGAGGGATCTGTTTCTGATCCCTCAGCACCATCCCTCCCCACTGCTGTTGGCAGCACCTGGGGTGTGTGTTCCCCTTGCTACCATTATCTCTATTTCTCTTGCTGTTCTCTTGCTTTTCAATCTTTGATTGTTCAATATCTGTTCAGTGAGCCCTCAGTTCTTCTTCAGGAGGAACAATTAATAGGTATAATTTGGTGTATCCCATGGAGGAGCTGAGTGCAGTCTTCTTACACCACCATCTTGAACCAGATCAGAATGTTTTTCTTTCACCATTAAGTATAAAGTTTGCACAGATGTCCATTATCAGGTTGAGAGTACTCCCTTCTATTACTAGTTTTCTAAGAGTATGAGTTTAAATTTTGACAAATAGTATTTCTGCAACCATTGAGTTCATAATACAGTTCTTTTACTGTTAATATGGTGATTTACATTGATTTTTTTGAATAAGCTAATCCTGTATTCTTGAAATAAATCTAACCTGATCCTTACAAATTATCTTTTTTATATAGTGCTTGAATCAATTTGTTAAAATTTATTAAGGGTTTTTTGCATCTATAATTATGAATAACTTTTATAATTTTTCTTTTAATGTATTTGTCTGCTTTTGATATCAGGGTAATGTCCACCTCAATAAACTTCTTGAAATTTTTCCTTATTCAAATATTGAGTTTATGTAGGACTGGCATTGTTTATTCTTAAGTGTTAATAGAATTCACCAGTAAAACCATGTGGGCTTAGAGTTTTCTTGTGGAAATTTTTAAATTCAATTTTTTTTTATTTTATTATGTTATGTTAGTCACCATACAGTTCATCATTAGTTTTTGATGTAGTGTTCCATGATTCATTGTTTGTGTATAACACCCAGTGCTACAGCTGTGGAGTTATTAATATTTTCTATTTTTTCTGGTATGAATTTTAATAAATTGTGTCATTTGAGGATTTTATCAATTTCATCTAAGTTGACAAACTCATTGGCAATATTTGAGCAAAACTGACCTTACTATCCTTTTAACGTCTATAGTATCTATAGTGATGTCCATTTTCTCATTCCCGATATTGCTGCTACTAATTCATTTGCAGGTCTTCTCTTTTTCCTTTTTACTCTATTGATAATTTTTAAAGACATGTTTTGGTTTTGTTGATTCATTTTTCTTATATTTATATCTTTTTAAAACATATTTATTTCTCTCCTCCTTACTTTTGGTTTAATTTTCTTAGTTTTCAAAGATTTTAAAGTGGAATTTTAAATAATTGATTTAGCCCTATCTTCTTTTCTAACATGAGCATTTTAGGTTACACATTTCCCTCTAAGCCTTGCTTTAGGGGCATTCCACAAATTTTGAGTTAATGTATTTTATCATCATTCTTCCCAAAATATTTTTTAAATTACTTTATTACTTCCTACTTGATCCATAGGCTATTTAGAATTTTGCCTTTTATTTTCCAAGTATTAGGACATTTTTGAAAAATATTTTGCTATTTATTTCTGGTTTAAGCCTTTTATGATGAGAGTATATATTCGGTATTATTTCGATTCTTTTAAATTAATGAGTCTTCTAAACACATCAAGTGTATACATAAAAATCTACAGCTTCAGTATGTCAATCATATCTTGATGAAGTAGTTAAAAAATAATGAATCTTGTTTCACAGCCCAGGAAATGGTCTATATTGGTGAATTTTTTGTTTGCATTTGAAAAGACCATGTATCCTATAGGTGCTGGGTGGACTGTTTTATAAATATCAGTTAGTTCAAATTTGTTAACATGGTTTTTCATTTCTCCTATATCCTTTTAGATTTTCTGCCTACTTCTATTAATTACTAAGGAATACTGAAGTGTCCAAATATAATAGTGGAATTATATCTTTCTCCCTTCAGTTCTGTTTTGGCTTCATTGTACTTTAAAGCTGTATATACTTGGATCTTTTTACAAACACAATTAGTAATTTTATGTTTCTTTGATGAATTAGCCCTTTATCATTGCAAAATGTCACCCATTTTGTATTTTAATATCCTATGTTCTACAGTCCTCTTTGATATTAACATAGTAACTCCAATTTTCTTTTATCTTTTTTTTAAGATTTTATTTATTTATTTGACAGAGAGAGAGAGAGAGAGGACACACAGGGGGAGCAGCAGAGGAAGAGGAAGAAGCAGGCTCCCCATTGAGCAGGGAGCCCAATACAGGGCTTGACCCCCCGGGAGACCGGGAGATCATGACCTGAGCCGAAACAGACACTTAACTGACTGAGCCACCTAGGTGCCCTGTAAATCCAATTTTCTCATGTGTTTCATAATGTATCTTTTTTAACCCTTTACTTTTAAGCTATATATTTATTTACATTTAAAATGAGTTTCTTGTAGACAGCATACATAGGTCTTGTTTATCCTGTAGGGCAATCATTGCTTTTTGAGTGTTCAGAATATTTATATTTAATGTGGTTATTTATATGGCCATGTTTAAGTCCATCATCTTGATACTTGTATTTTTGTCCCATATTGTCTATTCTATTTTTCCTATTTTCCTGTCTTCTTTTGGATTAAGTTACTATCTATTAGCATTCCACTTTATCTCTCCTTTTGGCTTATTAGCTATACCTCTTTGCATTAAATAAGTGGTTGCTCTGGGTATTAAAATATTCAACTTACCATGGTGTATCTTCAAAAAATAATATACTATTTCCCAAATAATACAAGAAAATTAGAGCAGTATGTTTCCACTTACCCTCTTATTTTTGTAGTATTATTCTAAATAACTTTTATTTCTACATATAGTGATGTAGTCAAAACACACTGATATTATTTTTGCTTTGAACAATTATCTTTAAAAAAATTTAGAAAAGTAGAAAAAGCCTTTTATGTTTACTCACAATTTAACATTTGCAGTATATTTTATTGTTTCATATGGATCCAAGGTTTCACTTGAAATCATTTTCCTTCTCTGGATGCTTTTATGATTTTTCTCTTTATCACTAGTTCAGTAATTTGGTAAAAATATCCCTTGGTATACTTTTAAAATATGTTTTTCTTACTTGGAGTTTACTGAACTTCTTGGATACTTAGGATTAATCAGATTTGAAAAATTTCAGCCATTTTTTTCAAAAATTTTTTTTCCTATTTGATACCTTCCCCTTTTAGGATTCCAATTAACCTTATATTAGGTCATTTTATATTGTCCTACGGGTCACTGAAGCACTATTTATTTTTTTCCCATATTTTTCTTCACTGTGCTAAATATGCTATATCAGTTATCCCAAAATGTCTAGAAGCAAAAGTCCCCTTATTACTCTTTTATTTCTGTGTAATTTTAATTAATTTCTATGTAATTAAATTTTAAATTATTTTCCCAAAATATGTGTTTGATTTTTAATTCATATTAGGAAGTAAAAATGTGAAAGGAAGACAAACATACTGTGTAAGTTGGAAACAGGATTTCCATGAATAATCAAAGTTATTTTTATTTGTTTAAAAATACTTCTGTATTATGTATATGCTAGTCATCTTTCATTAGTAAATGGAAAACTAAAGATTACCAAAGAGTTGAAAAAATAGACAAAACAAAAGAAGTCCAATATGAAGTAACAGAACAAATGCTCCTGAAAAAAATTAGAGATAACTATGGGAAAGAAAAATAATTCTAATTGGTATGCTCAGAGAGACTGGGAAGGATAGACACTGCATTCTTTTTTTTTTTTTTTTATGTTATGTTAGTCACCATACAGTACATCATTAGTTTTTGATGTAGTGTTCCATGAATCATTGTTTGTGTATAACACCTAGAGCTCCATGCAATACGTGCCCTCTTTAATACCCATCACCAGGCTAACCCATCCCCCCACCCCGCTTCCCCTCTAAAACCCTCAGTTTGTTTCCTGGAGTCCATAGTCTCTCACGGATGAAAGACCTCAATGTGAGACAAGAATCCATCAAAATCCTAGAGGAGAACATAGGCAGTAACCTCTTCGACATCGGCCACAGCAGCTTCTTTCAAGACATGCCTCCAAAGGCAAGGGAAACAAGAGCAAAAATGAACTTTTGGGACTTCATCAAGATAAAAAGTTTCTGCACAGCAAAGGAAACAGTCAACAAAACAAAGAGGCAACCCACGAATGGGAGAAGATTTTTGCAAATGACACTACAGATAAAGATACTGCATTGACTGATCTGAAAAAGGAGTTGTCATAAAAAATATTTTTGAAATTAAGATATTAAGAGAATTAAAAATTCAACAGATGAGATTTAAAAAGATGAACTGCTATAGGGTTTATTTCAGTATCCTAGTTAATGCCAGCCACCTTGCAAATACGGCAAAATGGTTACAACAGAAGAGAGATTAAGTAGTCAGCTCAGCTCAACATAAATTTATTATCATCTTTTTTTTTCTGTGAAAATTACCCCAAAACTTTTTTTGGCTGTTTCCAAAAAATCATTTTGATAAGGAAAGGACAACACATTGCAAAGTATTATGAGTAACGAGGTTTCTCCTTAAATCCATGCATGTGCTGTATTTCTTATCTATGCATTCTTTGTTATTTCTAATTTCATTGTCCTAGTCATAAAGAAATCGTCATTTATTTTATATAAGGAAAGTTTTAGAAACTGTTTTTTAAAGACAGAGCTAATGAAGCCAGAATTTAACCTTACCTGGACCTGCCTTGCTGCCTCATAAGTAATTCAGATAAATTTTTATTTAATTGCCTGTACTTTTAGAAGTAGATTTTAACAAGTAAAATTGAATAACAGAACTGGAATTTTTGCTTGTATGTGATACAATTATAAAATTAGAGTCAGTCCACTCATAAATAATTGGTTAGAAGCTGACAATAAAAGCAATAGATTAATTTGATTGCCTGGACCAAAGTATTGAGCATGGAAAGTTTGCTTTGCATAAAATTAAATTACGCATATAAAACACTGAATGATTAACACTAGGCCAGTGCTTACACTAAATCAAATCAGTTGTGCTACTATAGGAACAAGCTAATGAATTAGACTGGACTTTGTTTAGGGTGATTAGTATGTCTTTCATGTTAAGTATGACTAATAGTTACTTTTTATGAATTATAGTAATGCGCTTAAGCCATCAAAATGTCTCAGATAATCATCATTAGCATCTAGCATTTTATATATCCAAGATACTTTACATCAACATGTTTTTTCTTCAAATTACTGTCCAAGGCATTATATCTTAGGCCAATCTTAGTTATTGCTGGTTCCCAACAAAGACACTATTTTTCATGTTTGTTTACAAGTCAAGGATTTGAAAATGATAAAGAGTGTTTTAAATGGCGATTGTATTAAGAGTTTTCTCACTACTATTATGAAAATAATATGGCTGGATACTAAAAGTATTATTTTCTGTCTCTGGGACATTCAATACCCTGGTACTGAGCTATTATAGGAAGAATGTCAACCATGTGTTCTCTTGCCTCTATTGATTCCAATTATAAAGTTATTTTTATTAAAAAATGTTCTAATTTGGCTTTTTATGCCAACAATGGAATATCTGGCCTCAACAGTCAGGTTGAATATATGGTTGGGAAGCAAGAGTCCTTACAATTATGCTTGAAATATGCACATAGATATTTGGAATGTCATCAAAAGAAGCTTGCTTTTTTAGTTTCATTCCATGGAGAATGGAGAAAGGAAGTTGACAGATATGGTCCATGTGCAGAGAAGTAAACCAGCAACTGCTGGTTTCAAGCCAGAGCCTAAGATTCTAGTTTTTCCTGCTGGCAGCCTGGCTGCTGGCCAAGGTCCTTTCAGTCCTATCTGTAAAATTTCATCTCCCTACACTGGATTGCTTCATATTTTTCTTGTCTTCAATCCCTGCTCATCTCCCTTCCCTGCCAAGTTATGTTGAATGAGATCAAATAAGTAAAGACTATCACAATGCCAGCAAGTTGTGTAAGTTTATAAATTAGTTATTTTATTTCATTCTGAAGCAAACATCTGAAAGCATAAATCCCCCCTCTAGTCTTTTCATTCTCTGCTTTGTTCTCTAAGTCTTTTTTTTTTTTTTTAAAGATTTTATTTATTTATTTGAGAGAGAGAGCAAGAGAGGGGAAGGGTCAGAGGGAGAAGCAGACTCCCTGTTGAGCGGGGAGCCTGATGTGGGACTCGATCCTGGGACTCCAGGATCATGACCTGAGCTGAAGGCAGTCGGTTAACCAACTGAGCCACCCAGGCGCCCTCTAAGTCTTTTAAATGCCATATACACTGAACTGATTTTCACTGTGTCCCTCTCTTCCCATTCCCTTCACTTCTCTCAAATCAGGTATATGTATGTATGTTGAGTCTCTCCCTAGTTATATAGTATAATACCCATATTACCTTTGGAAAGAGGTAAAACTGGACTAACAACCCATAAATACTAACCAAAGTACTTTTGCCATCTTAAGAGTTCCTAGTTGGTACATATTGTGCTTGACTACCCAGGTAGTCAAGGACCTCTACCTAGGAATAGTTGGCAGGCAGCCTGGGAGGCACTAAGGGCTTAAATCCAAATCTATACTGGGAAAGAGCACAGGGTGGGAAAGACTATAGTGATTTCAGGCTGCTAGGGAGACAGGTCCAGATTTCCACCCTGTAAATATGTGAGCTGGCAAGTCTGTGTCATTTCAAGTAAGTAGAGTGCTTTTATACACAACACCAAACTAGGTGCTATGGAGGACAAGAGAAGAAAAGGTATATGGAATCTTTACCTATAAAGAACATGTCATCTAGTTGAAACATTGAATCATTTAGCCAAATGGTGCACTGCAATATAAGAAAATGTCAAACAAAATGCCACTAATTAGCTATGATTTAAATAAGAGGAGAGTTTTATCTGGACAGTAACTGTTTTATATTATAAATCTCCACGACTACAGAATAAGAGAAAATGGACATAAATATAAGTCAATGGATTTGATTACAAGCAACATCTCATGAAATAAAAGATAGTGGCTTTTTTTTTCTTAAGCAAAATAGCAGTGGCTCTGCTTTCATTACGGAAGTTGGAAAATAGTATTTCATTGTCTCTTCCAGCCCTATGTTTTAGCTAATAGTAATAACTATTAATTATTTTTATATTATTAACATCATTTTTATTTATAGAAATATTTTACCACTGTATTTCAATGGTGACAAATATACTAGACAATTGAAATGCATTAGTCAACTATGTCATCCTTCTTTAATGTTATTAACATAAAGGCATGACTATGCCACAAAATAATAAACTGGGGACAGTAAGAATTATATATAAACAAAGATCATATACAATTATATGAATCATAATTAGTATAATAAAATGATCAGCCAATATAGTGCATATTAAAGATATAAAATTATCACACTATAAATGAAAAAAAACATAGATGGTCCATAGTCCATGCAAATGGAAAACTCGTATTTTAAAGTGACCAAATTGTTAAGTAATCATGATAACCCCCATCTCTGTCTCTCTGTCTCTCACATACATGCACATACACACACAAACTTTCAAGCAAAAATATCAAGGGCTAGTGACAATTAACAGTTTGCTATAACTTAATTTGTTTAGATAGACATATCTAATGATCTCATAATCTGTGCATTTAAAAAAATATTAATTTGAGAGAGAGAGAGAGAGAGAAAGAGTGTGAGCAGGGGGAAGGGGCAGAGGGAGAGGGAGAGAGTCTTAAGCAGACTCCACGCTGAGTGTGGAGCCTGCCCGGGATCACGACCTGAGCTGAAACCAAGAGTCAGATGCTTAACCGACTGTACCACCCAGGCACCCCCAATCTGTGCATTTTTATATATAGGTTTCATGTCTTTATATCAATGTTACTTTCTAGCAGGTTGATGTTGAACTCTAATAGACAAAAACCACTTTCTTTAAACTGCAGTGGATAATTAGATAGAAATTAACGCTATTATGTATTCATTTGCACACTGAATTCTGAATTTGAAAAAATAGGAATAAGAATGATCTAATTTTAACATTATATTCTAATGGCATAAATTTAGACCAATAGGAGGAAAACATACACTTTGGTCTGATTCTGTGTTTCTTGATAAATTCAAGTAATCCTAATGTTTATCTAAATCCTCACCCTTTCCTAAGTGTAAATTTCCAGTTCACTCTAAAAGTCAATGTAGACAAACATATAGTCATAATCAGGCACAGAAAATACTGCTATCCTCTTTTTAAGAATGACTGGAATACAGTTACTATTTATTAGAGACTTAATACTAAGACTAAACTTTTTTAAAGCAAAACTCTGGATCAGAGTCAAGGATACAGGCTAGCTAGATTAGGAAAGGTAGGAAGAGTGAGAGTAAGACCAGCAGCATGCTAGATGCAATGAAGAAACAGAAATACCAGAATAACACATATCAGAGAAAGAATGTGTCATGGTGACTGGGGAGAGCAATTATCTGAGAACCAAATAAATTGTAAGTAATAAAACAAACCTAGCCAGAGAGTTGACTCAAGTACTCAAGGAACAATATCAAGATAAGATACTCAAATTCGGAGTTGTTCTGGTTCGGGTTAAGTACTTTTACCCCTATTACTTAGAAATGTATTGTCCAATATGGTAATCACTAGCCTCACATGACTATTTAAACACTTTTTTAAAAAATTTATTTATTTGACAGAGAGAGAGACAGTGAGAGATGGAACACAAGCAGGGGTAGAGGGAGAAGCAGGCTCCCCACTAGCAGGGAGCCTGATGCGGGACTCGATCCCAGGATCCTGGGATCATGACCTGAGCCGGAGGCAGATGCTTAACAACTGAGCCACCCAGATGCCCCCTCACATGATTATTTAAATATAAATTAAATAACACTTAAAAATTCAGTTCTTTAGTTACACTGGCCATGTTCTAGGTGCTCAATAAATGTATGCAGTTAGTAGCTCCTTTATTGGGTAGCATAGGTAGAAAATATTTTTGTCATTCAGAAAGTTCTGTTAGATAGCATTGACCTAGAAATATGAGTTGATCCATCATCAAGCCTAAACTAGCATTTGCAGCCATAAAGAAAAAACCTCTACTACTCTCCTCTAGTCCTTTTCTCGTAAATAATCATAAAATTGAACAATATATATAAAGCAAATATATTTAAGCACTGCACAACAGGTAGTACAAGAGTGCAATACTTAAGGGCTGAGAAACTGAAGGTGAGATGCATAATCAGACAATTACCTGCCTAGGTGTAATATTCTGACCACAGCACAATGAGCCAGAGTCCAACTAGAGCATGGCAGTCAGGCTGAGCTGAAGGGTCAGATATTAAGACCTCCTGGCAGTTTAAGTCACTGGAATATATGGGAAAGACAATGGAGATAAAGCAACTGCACAGAGGGTTTCTTGGTGGGTTCTTAGGAATGCACTGGACTCTGAATGGGCAGGACAAGACAACACTGGGCTAACCAGATTGTAGCTGCAATGGAGTCGAGCCCAGCAAGTGTAGAGAACTTATAAATATTCTTTTAAAATGATGAGCATTCAGATGAGCCATCAGAAAACCCCCACCTTTAAACAGCGATGGCAACAACAACAGAGCAACAAAGCAACACCTCCTCTAGATCTGCCCTAATAAAGCCTAAAACCATGTCCGGGCCAGATATACAGGGGAGACAGAGTTTAAATGTTGAGTCCTGTCAAGTTAGAAGGGTTTGGGAAAAGGAGTGAGCTTCTCAGAAGCTCCACTAGCAAAATGTAAGACTGAGCATACACAAGTTCAAGATGCTCAGCTGGGAAATGAACAGTAAACTAGAACAATAATCAACATTTTCCAGGGGAACATAACAGATTTCAGAGCTTCTAAAATGTATCATTTATAATGTCCAGTACAAAATAAAAAATTAGTAGACATTTAAGGAATAGAAAACTGTGACTTATAGTCAGGAAAATAAAAAGCAGTCAATAGAAATTGACTCTAGTGACCCAGACATTGGATTAATTAAAGATTTAAATCAGCTATTATAAATAAATATGTTCAAAGAAAGTCAAATATGTTCAAAGAATTAAGGGGAAACATAGTTTTAATGCACATACGTGCACTGATTTTGAAGTTAAAGTTGACTGGAATAACCAAAACAATTTTGAAAAGAAGAGCAAAGTTCACTTTAAGACTTACTATAAAACTATAAGTCAGTGCAATGCAGTATTGGTACAAGAGTAAACATATAGATTAACAAAGCAGAATAGACTGTCCAGAAATAAACCTACATATACACAGTCAATGGAATGAAAAATGTGCACATTCATGTAAATCCATGGGGAATGTATTTTTTTTCAAAAAAATATTTTGAACTGGTGATCTATGTTTTAAAAAATGAACCTCAATGCTTTCCTCAAACTACACAAAGGTTTATCTGAAATTGATCCCAGAGCTAAATAAAAAGACTATGGCTATAAGGATTCTTGAAAAAAATAGAAGACTGTTGTGGTACAGAACAGACAAACAATAAAGAAAAAAAACCCCTATAAATTGAACTTTATCAGTCTAACATCTTCTTTTTAAAAGACACCATTAATAAAATGAAAAGACAAACTGTAAAATAGGAGAAAAATATTCACAATACTCATATCTTCAGGGAAGGACTATTTTCTAAAATTTATAAAAATTCTTAAAAAGCAGGGAGTGGATAAACAGTCCAAATAGAAAAAATGGGCCTGGAATTTTAATGGACATTTCAAAAGAGAAAATGGATAAATGATCATTAAGTACATGAAAAGATGTTCAACATAATAATTAGTCATGAGGGAAATGTAAATTAAAACCACAATGAGAAACCTATGTAAAACCATGAAAATAGCTTCAGAAATGATGATATCAAGTGTCATTGGGGAGGTAAGATAATGACAATTCTCGGACATTGCTGGTGGGATTGGAAAAGAGTACACTTTGGGAAAAAACTGGGCAATTTTTAATTCAATTCAGCACATACATACTCTGTGACCCAGCAATTTCACTTTAGATAGTTATCTGAGTGAAATAAAAGCATGCTCCCCCCCAAAAAATACCCACCAAATTAAACAAACAAAAGAGCATTTATACAGTTATAAGTTTTATTCCTAACAGCCAAAAAAGTGGAATTAACCCAACTATCCATCAGCAGATGAGTGGATTTGTTGGTTTGGTGGAAACATCTGTTACAGATAAAGATGCAAGGGAAGCAGAGTAGAAAATTCCTAAGATCATGATGCACATCTCAGATCTGTGCAAAGCTAGGGGAAAGGAAGGAAGGTTTGGTTGAAGAGTCTCAAAGTATAGTGCAACTCTGAGAAAGTCTTGGATTACCCACTAGAAAGTACTGGCACAAAGATTGCCCATTGATTAGGTCTTCATTGGACCACAAACAGTCAGGCAAACTGTGCCTGACTAAATACAAACTGTGCCTAGTTATTGTCATTGTCTGGCATTGCCCAAGGAAAGCATGACTTATCTCAAACACTGGGGCACTAAAGAGACTGCAGCTAGGGCCTGTCAGCTAACTGCACTCCTTATGCTGTTCAGCAAAAAAAAACCCCAAAACCCCAAAACCCAAAAACTTATATATGCCACATGGATGTAACTCTTGAAAACAGAAACAAAAAAATGAATGGTTACTCTTGCTAATTACAACAGTATCAAATAACTACATGAAATGTTAGTGGATTTCTCTTATTTATATATATTGTACATAATTACTACATATGCATTATTTGCCCATTTTAACTTAACATCACAAGCATTTCTCCACAAAATTCATCAATATTATTTTATTTTATTTTAATTTTATTATGTTATGTTAATCACCATACATCATTAGTTTTTGATGTAGTGCTCCATGATTCATTGTTTGCGTATAACACCCAGTGCTCCATTCAGTATGTGCCCTCTTTAATACCCATCACCAGGCTAACCCATCACCCCACACCCCTCCCCTCTAGAACCCTCAGTTTGTTTCTCAGAGTCCATAGTCTCTCATGGTTCGTCTCCCCCTCCGATTTCCCCCCCTTCATTTTTCCCTTCCTACTATCTTCTTCTTTTTTTTTAACATATAATGTATTATTTGTTTCAGAGGTACAGGTCTGTGATTCAACAGTCTTACACAATTCACAGCACTCACCATAGCACATACCCTCCCCAATGTCTTATCACCCAACCACCCCATCCCTCCCACCCCCCACCACTCCAGCAACCCTCAGTTTGTTTCCTGAGATTAAGAATTCCTCATA
This sequence comes from Phoca vitulina, assembly GCF_004348235.1. NCBI lineage: Eukaryota > Metazoa > Chordata > Mammalia > Carnivora > Phocidae > Phoca > Phoca vitulina. The sequence goes on along the minus strand of NW_022589710.1, from coordinate 34,827,028 downwards.
ACAGTGAGGTCATATGATACATGTCTTTCTCTGATTGACTTATTTCGCTCAGCATAATACCCTCCAGTTCCATCCATGTCGTTGCAAATGGCAAGATTTCATTCCTTTTGATGGCTGTGTAATATTCTGTTGTATATATATACCACATCTTCTTTATCCATTCATCTGTTGATGGACATCTTGGCTCTTTCCATAGTTTGGCTATTGTGGACATTGCTGCTATAAACATTGGGCTGCATGTACCCCTTCGGATCACTACATTTGTATCTTTGGGGTAAATACCCAGTAATGCAATTGCTGGGTCATATATGGTAGCTCTATTTTCAACTTTTTGAGGAACTTCCATACCGTCTTCCAGAGTGGCTGCACCAACTTGCATTCCCAGTCATCAATATTATTTTAATGTCTATGTAATTTATTTCTTCAGTAATACATACCTAATATGTTCTAAAACTAAAAAAAAAAAAAACCCGAAAAACCTCAAAAAATGTTCTTTACTATAAAAAGGAATAGAAATTAGTGGGGAGATATTATTGGGCATTTAGTTCCTCCCTTTTTTTGATAGTAAAGTAATAAGGAACCTTTATTCTTAAATCTTTGTGTTTGTGATTATTTCCATAAAGACTAGAAGTATAATTCCAGACACAGATATTTTTAAGTATTTTGATATATATTTTTTAAATTCCTTTTAATTGTACCAGAATAGCTGGGTCTGTATCATTATATATTCTCCAATTTGGAGAAATCACAACATTTTTTAAAAGTTTTGCTAATTTGTTAAGCTGAGGAGTATTAGATACAGAAATATAGAAATCTAATTAACTTATTATGAAATTAACTTCTATCACAATTGAATTTTTTCAAGTGTTCATTAACTATATTTCCTTCTGTATTTAATACCTGCTTGAACTCTGGCCTATTAGAATTTTTTGCTCTCTACAGTGTTAATGCTTTTATATAGTTTCATAAATTTATGTATATTATACTTCAATGTTTTTATCATATATGTTGCATTGTAGGACTTTTTAAAACTACATTTTGTGTACTTTAATGTCCTTTGGGCATGAAAACAAACATCCATTTATTTCTTGACTCATCATCTAGTCATTACTTGGAATTGCTGTTTTTACAACAATTTACCCATAATTTTATCTAAATGCTTGTGCTTACCATCATTTTAAATCTCTGGGGGTACTTTCATTGCACAGATCCCTAAATTTATGACTGCCACTTGAATACCACTGGCACTTCAAATTTCATTTACTTAAAACTGTACTTATTTACTTGTTTTCCCACATTCTTCTCTTTCTGAAAGTCTCACATTCCCTATCATCTCATATACGATAAATCTCTCTAATATCCCTGAAAACTGTTCTGTCTTCTCTTGTTCTGCTACATAAATTCAGGTCCTCATTACTTTCCATCTAGACCTTAACTACCATAATGTTCTACTTCCAATCTGTATTTTTCATACCATTCTATTTCTTTTCTTTTTGGACTCATTCTCCTAATGTACACCTTAAATCATTACAGAAGGTGACAATCTCTTTCACTAAGTGTTCATTGAGACTAAGGATGTAGGTACTGCAGCTTTGGAATCCCAAGTGACAACATGTAGGGAAAGGGAGGTTGTTACCATTTCTCCAAGGTACATTATATGGCTCCAGAATTTTGAATGCTGCATGAAATGTTTTGTCATTTAGTCAAGTCAAAGATTTTTGAAGTCTTAGGAAGAACCAGCAGGCAACACCCCAGTGGAAAAGGAAATTGAATTTCCCAATGAGTGTGCGGGTAGTTAGGCAGCAGTGAACTACTGTCTTCAAGCAGATTTTTAGGTGGTGAACATTTAGGATTCTTCCCGCCACCCCACACCACCACCATTTTTCCACCTATCACACCCCTCATTCAACGAAACTGTCTTCCAAAGATTCCAGACTATGCTCTAAAGTTGTTGGGGCCTAAAATTATTAATTTTGCTTGTGATGATGCTGATGGTGACTATAATAAAGCATTGAAGAACGTATCAGCATACAGAAATGAACACATAAATAAAAACATAAACACTACATCAGAAACTAATGATGTAATGTATGGTGATTAACATAACATAATAATAAAAAAAGAAAAAAAGAGAAAAAAGAAAAAACAGCTTCATCTAAGAAGCACAGTCAAAATGCAAATAAACACAGGTCTATTCAACACAAAATGTTAACAAGATACAATGGAAAGGGATTATCTAGTTTCTATAATGCAAAGAAATAAAAAATTGAAGAAGCCAGAAGTATAGGCAAATTGGTCTGTAGGACATAGAGAACTGCAAAACCATATCAAGTAGGGTTTTGGTAAAGAACCTCAGTGGGGTAGATGAGGAAATTAGGAAGAGGAGGCTTTTGATCTAAATTTAATGTGCAAATCCAAATCTGTATGTGTGAGAACTTTTTGAGTACTTAACAACCTGTCATTTTCAAGTAGGTTATAGTTGGTATATATAGGACATAAATCACAAAGTTGCCATTACCACACTTCCTCATTTATTATTAAGCATCACTGCACAAAAGAAATAGATTTGAAAAATGGTAAATGTACTTCCTTGGTACTCTGGGTAATTCAGTCTTCAATCTCAGTAATCTAGACCAATGCTGCTCCAAGTATGGTCTGTGGATTGATAAAGGCCAATCTATTACAGATACACAGAAAGATAAGTACTCTGAGTGTTAGCATTTAGACATTTTTATAGTAATTTGACATACTGTGACATCCAAGAACATGATCAGTGGATTTGTCTTTCTGAATATGATCTATGGTATGAACTGTATACTACACACCTAGTAAGATAGTATTGTGAACCAGAATGTTTTAAGGTTAGTCTGTTGTCTCTAATTCAAAAGATATAAGAATCTGACAAAATATAAACATTAATTTTATAGCAATATTTTTAAACTATTTAAATTTTTGATCAATCACACTTTTTCTAAATTTAGTGTTTAGAACTACTGGCTAAATTAAGGAAGTAAATTTTGAATTATTTATTTTAAAACATAATTTATACACGGCAAAACAACTTTCTCTGGACTCTCTGTCAAACAAAAAATACCCTTTTCCTAAAGTGGAAATAGTTACCAAAACAAATAATAAAAACAAAATGATTCTGAAGAAATAAAGACAAAAAGAGTTTATCCAAGTTACATTTAATTAGGTTTTGTAAACATATTTGATGATGAAGTGAGAAAACCTCAATGTATTATTTGCAGGGATATACTGGTTAAATGAAGCAATTAAACCAGCAAAACCTGGAATTTTCATAAATACCATTACAAATAAATTCCCACAGAAATAATAATTCGGAAGGAAGAATACTCAATTATAAAGTCAAGAGAAGATGTTTAATATGTCATATGTGAATATTAATAACTAAAATGTATTCTTTCAATGAATACATACAGGTTTTATGTTAATTTCATTTTTTACATTTTATGTATGTTCTGATTAGATTTTTGAAATGTAATTCTATGTGTGCTAAATCTAATAAAAATCAGGATTTTATATTGCATCTTATTTTATTTTACATTAATACATTTTTATTGTATGTTATAGATGTATGGGTCTACAATGAATATGAACAACAAATAAACAAAAACTTGAAAACATCCAGGGATAGTTTAAGAAGCTCAGGGCAGCCTGCATTTTAGCTTAGTGTTTCTCAGACTTTTTTGTATATAAAAATCACCTTATATTGTATATAAGAATCCCTTTAACAAGGGTATCTCATTAAAATGCACATTCTGATTCAGTGGAATTATAAAACCTGGTATTCTGCATTTCTAAAAAGTTCCTAGATGAAGCTAATACTGCTGGTCCACGTATTACATTTTCCATATCAAGCCATTATACTTCTCTCTTACATACTATCTCATTTTACTAACACTGAGAAGTTTGGATATGCCTTGAAAAAAGAGTAGAACAGGAAGCCAAGAGAAAGACTAAACCTCCAGTACATACACTAGAAACAGAAATACCAGACATAAAATCTAGGATAAATATGTAAAATCACTCAACATATGAAGGCACCGGATAGTGATCAAAAGCTGACAGAAATTGGAGAGGAGGTTTTTTTTTTTTTGAGAGACAAGGAAGATAAGATCCTGGTTAGATTTGTACATTTAAAGCTTTTATTGTCTGACTTATTCCTCAATCTTCCAATGGCTCAAGGCTTCAGAAAACTATTCAGAGCATCACAGAACTGTAGGTTTGCTGGCTTCGTAAGTCCAAAGACAGCATTTGAGACTGGTAGAACAGATAAAAATTAGGAGGCAGAACATCATGAAAGGAAGGGGTCATATAGGTAGAAACTTCTGCATGTAAAATATAAAAATTGCCAAATCCTCAGCTAATGACTTAACTGTACAATTGCAGAGGAGACACCAGGGTCTGCTGAAAACCAGTGACTTGAAGCTAAAAGAACTGAACAGAGATTTCAATTGCTTGAGTCTGAAGTTTGAACCTAGCTAAGTTAATTGTCTGGGAGAATAAGAATTAATCTTAAGGGAAAGGTAACCGAATTCAGTCTCTACAATGTATCTATCATGAACATTAGTATCAACATAAAAAAAAAAATCAAACATGTGAAAGAACAGGAAAATTTGACTTATATGGAAATTAAAAAGGCAGGATATCCAATGTTAGACAAGATAGAATAGCCACAATGCACCCTATTTATTCCACAAATTAAAACTAAAACCCTGGAGGGAAAGTAATAAAATAACTATCAGAAGACTTTGAAAGTGGAAAAAAAGAAGTCAGATTGACTGGGACCTTAGACTCAATGGATGACCTTATAAGTGAGTTTCCTTCACCCGCCCCCCCACACACACACACCTTGGGACTATACCAGCCCTACTATAGGTAAGCACTACAAAAGGCATTGCACTCCATTCTCACACCAATGGGGTTTTCAAAGACGGTAGAATCTAGCCCTTTATCGGATATGTCTTTTGCAAATATCTTCTTTCATTCCATAGGTTGCCTTTTAGTTTTGTTGATTATTTCCTTCACTGTGCAGAAGCTTTTTTTCACTTATATATGGAATTTAAGAAACAAAACAGATGAACATAAGGGAACAAAAAAGAGAGAGGCAAACCAGGAAATAGACTCTTAACTATAGAGAACAAACTGAGGGTTATTGGAGGAGAGGTTGGTGGGGGGGATGGGTTAAATAAGTGATGGGTATTAAGGAGTGCACTTGTTATGATGAGCACTGGTGTATGTAAATGATGAATCACTGAATTTTATACTTGAAACTAATATTACACTATGTGTTAACTAACTGGAATTTAAATAGAAACTTGAAGAAAAAAAAAAAACCCAGGACAGACTGTGGGACAGAGTCTTGTCAGTCATGAAACTTATCTTTAAATATAATGCCATAAGGACGCCTGGGTGGCTCAGTTGGTTAAGCGGCTGCCTTCAGCTCAGGTCATGATCCCAGGGTCCTGGGATTGAGTCCCATATCAGGCTCCTTGCTCAGCAGGGAATCTGCTTCTCCCTCTGCCTATCCCTCCCCCTGCTTGTGCGAGCTCTCTCTCTCTCTGACAAATAAATAAAAATCTTAAAAAAATATAATGCCATAGATAGGTTAAAAGGAAAGCATTAGAAAAAATATACTATGTAAATACTAATCAAACGAAATCTTTAGTGGTTTTATTATTATCAGACTAGTGGACTTCAGGGCAAAGAATATTATCAGGGCTAAACATGGAAATTCACCAAGAAGACAAAAGAATCCTACATGATAAGGCACCAAATAAAGATCTTCAAAATATATACAACACACATATTTATGTAAAACACATAAAAAGTGATCTGAGAGTGGAAATTAAAAATCCATCATAACTGGGGACTTGAACAACCTCTCTCAGTAATCAACAGAATTAGTAGACAGAAAATCAAAAAGATATAAAAAACTGAATATCATCTACCAACATTCTTTTCAAATGTACATGGAGCATTCACCAACATAGACCCCATCCCAAGTCATAAAGCTAAATAATTTAAGAGCATAGAAATCATAGTATTTTCTCTGACTTATAACAAAATCAAAATGACAAAATGATGACAAGAAAATCTCCCCTCATTTGTATTTCAAACAACATATTCTAAATAATTCCTGGGGAGGGGTGCCTGGGTGGCTCAGTTGTTAAGCGTCTGCCTTCGGCTCAGGTCGTGGTCCCAGGGTCCTGGGATCGAGCCCCGCATCGGGCTCCCTGCTCCGCGGGAAGCTTGCTTCTCCCTCTCCCACTCCCCCTGCTTGTGTTCCCTCTCTCACTGTGTCTCTGTCAAATAAATAAAATCTTTAAAAATAAATAAATAAATAAATAAATAATTCCTGGGGAAAAGAGGCAGTCTCAAGAGAAATTCTAATATGTATTAAAGTCAATGAAAATGAAAGTCCAGCATATAAAAATCTATGAAGTGCTGCTAACTCTTTGCTGAGAGAAAAAATTATAGCACCAAATACTTATATTAGAAAGAAAGGGGAAAAAAGAAAGAAAGAAAGAAAGAAAGAAAGAAAGAAAGAAAGAAAGAAAAAGAAAGGGAGGAAAGTTTCACATTAATAATCAAAGCCAGGGTTTGGTAAACATTTTCTATAAAGGGCTGGGATAGAAAATATATTTTTGCTTTTCCAAAAGAAGAAGAGCAAAATAAATTCATAGCAAGTAGACAGACAAGAAGAATAAACATAAGGCCAGAGATTATAAATGGAAAATATAAAAACATTAGAAAGAATCACTCAAACCAAAAGCTGGTTCTTTCAAAAGCTCAATAAAATCAATAAACTTCTTGCAAGACTGACAAAGGGAAAATAAAAGGGAGAGTAGACACAAATATCCACTCTCAGGAATGAAATACAGTATCACTACACTTGCCACAGACATTAAAAAGGTAAGGGGATACTAAGAAATATTCTACATACATAAGTTTGAAACTTAAATGATTTGGATCAATTCCACAAAAATGTCAAGAGCTAAATTCAAAACTAATTCAAGTGGAAATAGATAATCTGTAGAGTCCTACAGCTATTTATTAGTAGCTAGTTAGAATCCTTACAAAAAAAGAAATCATTAGGGCCCAGGTGGTTTCACCGGGAAATTCTACTAACTTTTATTTTATTTTTAAAAATTTTTTTACAGATTTTATTTGAGAAAGAGAGAGAGCTCAAGCAGGGGAAGGGGCAAAAGGAGAGGAAGAGTGAGAATCTCAAGCAGACTCCAGGCTGAGCATGAAGCCCAGAACCGGGGCTTGATCCCACAACCCTGAGATTATGACCTGAGTGAAAACCAAGAGTCAGACACTTAACCGACTGAGCCACCCAGGTGCCACTCTACTAACATTTAAAAAGGTAAATAATTTCAACGCTAATTCTACACAACTTTTTCAGAAAATGGAAGAGCAGAAGGGTTCCTAACCAATTTCATGAAGCTATTATTACCCTAATATCAAAAACAAAGACAATACAATAAAAAGGAAACCATAATCCAATATCTCTCATAAACATAATAAAAATTTTTTTTCACAAAATTTTAGGAAATAGAATTCAGCAATTAAAAGTAAAACTTGAGATCTGTTCCAGGAATGCTTGTCTGGTTCAATATTCAAACTTCAATCAGAGTGATGTTACCAAGATGGTGGTGTAGGAGATCACAGCCTCCATTCCCCACCTCCCTCCCTGGACAAAGATCAACATTTAGACAGGTATCTATGAACAAAACAGTTCTAGTAGACTCAGGAGTTCACTTAAACTTTGTAAACACAGTGGAACAACAACAACAACAAAAAACAGAATAACTATAGGGAAAATATAAAGGAAGGGAGGGCTTACTTAGGCCTGCATCATTCTACCCCCCATAGGCCAGCACTGCTGCAGTGCCAAGAGGAAACTCCCCAGCTAGTAGGAATTTCCATCACTGGGAAAGGGAGGGCAGGGTGAGTGATTAGCCTCCTCAGCCTTTCAGGGCACTGCAGGAAGGACATGCTACAATTTTGCCCAACCCAGAGACTGGCAAATCTGAGTGTAAAGAAGGCTGGGAACAAGGAAGAAGAAGAGCAGCTACCAGTATCAAGTACACAGTGGGAATAGTCATGGTTTCCAGTGACTTGCTCTGTCAAGGACCATAACAGCTTTTGCTACTAGAGAAACCAATAGCCAGTACAGCCAACACAGACTCAGCAGATTTCACTGATTTGGGTTCCACAAGTTTTTATGTTCCCAGGTGCCAGCCACCTGAGTCCTATCTTGCTACCTCCCCCATAACCCCACTGGAGCCTGGGATCTGGACGAGCAGCCAGCCATAAATGTAAGATGCCAGCCTAGACTCCTGCAGCTGACCCCCACCACTGTGTGCATATTTAGGGCTAGCCTTGCTAGCCAGCTAGCCAGCTGTGCACCTGCAAGCCCCATCCTGACTCCTATCACCAGGCTCCACTGAGGTGCATATGCCCATGGTGAGATTATGTAGCCACAGGAATGCACATCAATAGCCAGGACCCCTGAAGTTGCTTATAGGTCTGGATCCAGCTCTGTGTCCTCTGGGTTCACCTGCAGCTAGTCACTCCAGCTGTGCATCTGCACATCTCCAACCTTATATGGAAACCAAAGAGAGCAGGGGTAGCTATAATTCATACCAGACAAAATAGACTTTAACTCAAAAACTGTACAAGAGACAAAAAAGGTCATATATAATATAAAGTCTCAATTCATCAAGAGGATATAACATATTATAATTGTAAATACATATGTACCCAACATCAGAGTTCCTAAATATATTAAGTACTAACAGATCTGAAGGGAGTAATAAACAACAATACAGTAATAGTAGGGGACTTCAACACTTTCAACAGTGGATAGATTATCCAAACAGAAAATCAGTAAGAAAATGTTGGTTCTGAACCATACTTTAAATCAAATGGGCCTCACAGACATATACAGGACATTCCACCCAACATCAGCAGAATCCACATTCTTCTCAAGTACATGGAATATTCTCCAGGATAGATCATAAAAGAGGTCATAAAAACCAGTCTTAACAAATTTAAGAAGAGTAAAATATCAAGAATCTTTTCTGAACACAAAGGTATGGAACTAGAAATAATAACAAGATGATGGGAAAATTCTCAAATATGTGGAAATTAAACAATATACTCCTGAACAACCAAATGGTCAAAGATGAAATCAAAATGGAAACCAAAAAATGTCTTGAGTCAAATGAAAATGGAAACAAATACCAAAACTTATGAGATACAGTAAAAACAGTGTTAAGAGGGAAGTTTATAGTGATAAATGGGTACATTTTTTAAAAAAAGAATAAAAGAAGGAGACCTCAAGTAAACAACCTAACTTTACATCTCAAAGATCTAGGGAAAAAATAAGCCAAATTAGCAGAGGGGAGGAAATAATGTAGATCATAACAGAAATAAGGGAAAGAGAGAATAGAAAAACCAATAGAAAAGGTCAACAGAACTAAGTTATTGTTTTAAAAAGAGAACAAAATTAGCAAACCTCTAGCTAGACTTAACAAGAAAAAAAGAGAAAGAACTCAAATATAATTAGAAACAAAAGAGGAGACATTATAATTGATACCACACAAATGCAAAGGATCTTAACAGATTACTGTGAAAATTATATGCCAACAAATTGGACAACCTAGAAGTGGATAAATTTCTAGAAAACATACAACCTATCAAGACTGAATCACAAAGAAATAGAAAATCTGAACAAACCAGTAATGAGTAATGAAATTCAATTAGTAATCAAAAACTCCCAACAAAGAAAAGTCTAAGATGGCTTCATTGGTGAATTCCACCAAACATTTAAAGAAGAATTAATGCCAAACTTTCTCAAACTCTTCCAAAAAATTAAAGAGGAGGGACTGCTTCCAAACTCATTTTATTTTATTTTATTTTTTTTAATTTTTTTATTGTTATGTTAATCCCCATACATTACATCATTAGTTTTAGATATAGTGTTCCATGATTCATTGTTTGTGCATAACACCCAGTGCTCCATGCAGAACGTGCCCTCCTCAATACCCATCACCAGGCTAACCCATCCTCCCAACCCCCTCCCCTCTAGAACCCTCAGTTTGTTTTTCAGAGTCCATTGTCTCTCATGGTTCTTCTCCCCCTCCGATTTCTCCCCCTTCATTCTTCCCCTCCTGCTACATTCTTCTTCTTCTTTTTTTCTTTCTTAACATATATTGCATTATTTGTTTCAGAGGTACAGATCTGAGATTCAACAGTCTTGCACAATTCACAGCGCTTACCAGAACACATACCCTCCCCAGTGTCCATCACCCAGTCACCCCATCCCTCCCACCCCACCCCCCACTCCAGCAACCCTCAGTTTGTTTCCTGAGATTAAGAATTCCTCATATCAGTGAGGTCATATGATACATGTCTTTCTCTGTTTGACTTATTTCGCTCAGCATAATACCCTCCAGTTCCATCCACGTCGTTGCAAATGGCAAGATCTTATTCCTTTTGATGGCTGCATAATATTCCATTGTATATATATACCACATCTTCTTTATCCATTCATCTGTTGATGGACATCTTGGCTCTTTCCACAGTTTGGCTATTGTGGACATTGCTGCTATAAACATCGGGGTGCACGTAGCCTTTCGGGTCCCTACTTTTGTATCTTTGGGGTAAATACCCAGTAGTGCAATTGCTGGATCATATGGTAGCTCTATTTTCAACTTTTTGAGGAACCTCCATACTGTTTTCCAGAGTGGTTGCACCAGCTTGCATTCCCACCAACAGTGTAGGAGGGTTCCCCTTTCTCCGCATCCCCGCCAACATCTGTCATTTCCTGACTTGTTAATTTTAGCCATTCTGACTGGTGTGAGGTGGTATCTCATTGAGGTTTTGATTTGGATTTCCCTGATGCCGAGCGATATTGAACACTTTTTCATGTGTCTGTTGGCCATTTGGATGTCTTCTTTGGAAAAATGTCTGTTCATGTCTTCTGCCCATTTCTTGATTGGATTCTTTGTTCTTTGGGTGTTGAGTTTGATGAGTTCTTTATAGATTTTGGATACTAGCCCTTTATCTGATATGTCATTTGCAAATATCTTCTCCCATTCTGTCAGTTGTCTTTTGGTTTTGTTGACTGTTTCCTTTGCTTTGCAAAAGCTTTTGATCTTGATGAAGTCCCAATAGTTCATTTTTGCCCTTGCTTCCCTTGCCTTTGGCGATGTTTCTAGGAAGAAGTTGCTGCGGCTGAGGTCGAAGAGGTTGCTGCCTGTGTTCTCCTTTAGGATTTTGATGGACTCCTGTCTCACATTGAGGTCTTTCAACCATTTGGAGTCTATTTTTGTGTGTGGTGTAAGGAAATGGTCCAGTTTCATTCTTCTGCATGTGGCTGTCCAATTTTCCCAACACCATTTGTTGAAGAGACTGTCTTTTTTCCATTGGACATTCTTTCCTGCTTTGTCAAAGATTAGTTGACCATAGAGTTGAGGGTCCATTTCTGGGCTCTCTATTCTGTTCCATTGATCTATGTGTCTG